>NC_066317.1:68263678-68563678 GCF_022539315.1 Serinus canaria | reverse complement strand
TTGAACACTTTGCCTTCCTCCCCATCCCTGTTTGAGCCTGAGAGGTGGGAGAAAACACACTTGGAGCTTGGGACAAGGGATAAAAGTTGGGTTGGAAGATGATTTCTGAGAGGGTGGGTTTGGGCAGTGTGTGGAGAGCAGCTCTGCCATGTGAGGAGCTGCCTCCTGCCTCTGCTGCTGCAGACAAGGTGGGTGCTTGTGGGACAGGGCAAACCTGCACTCCCATTGCCATGGGTTTGTGTGGGAATGGTGGGAGCAAAGGGCCCTACAAATATCCCTGATCTGGAAAAGAAACAGTCTGTGTGTCCCAAAGGAAAGGCTGAATTTGAATCCTTCCCCCAGGCAGATGGGATGTAAACCACCCCAAACTTTTGGTGTGATGACAACTGCAAATGCAACAATAACTGTTGAAATATGAAATAAACCAGCAACACCAAACCAAAAAACCTCCTCCCACCTAAAACATTGCATTTCAGGAGGATGCAAAATGGAGTGTGTGCAGTCCTTCAGCTCCCTGAGCTGGGAAAGGCAATGAACCCTTCTGAGATTTATAACTATAAATTGTGTGATTTTGGGGAGAAAGTCTGTCCAAATATTCCTGGCTGCCTGAAGCCTGGAGGCAGTGGGCAGAGCCCTGTGAAGTTTACAGAGGTGTGGGTACGTGCCCATATCTTCCAAATGATGTTCTGGGCTTGTAGCTACACTTGGGCAGGAAAGGGACAAAACCAAGTGGAATGAAAGCTCCTGGGTGGTCCCAAAACTCCCTTTGGGCCAGGAAGAAGCAACCCAGCCCTTGACATGAGACTGAGTGGAGGCTGGTAGGGTTTAAACCCTGTGGGGTTTTATGTTCATGGCAATCCTGGCATGGTGGGGAAGGAGTTTGTGTGAGCCAGGATCTCACCTGGATGTGGTGTGAGGAGCGTGGGACCTTGAGTGGGCTCTGGGGTCCCTCAGTTTCTGTGCAGGTGTGAAAAACACCAATCACTTGGTTTTAAAATTTTAATAGTTTAATAGTAATAAAATGGTTTTAAAAATAGTAACATAATTAGAGTAATAATAATTTGGACAATTTGGATTAGGACAATATGAGACAATAAAACCAAAGGGTTACAGATAGTCCCAGTACCTCTTTCTGGGCAAAATAAGCCCAAAAAAGGACCCACATTAACAGAGGATTAACCCTTAAAACCAACAGCCTGTTGCATATTCACACACCTCATCCATGATGCATAAATTCCATTCAAACCCAGGATTCTGTCTGGGCAGTGTCAGCTTCTTCCTCTGAATCCTGACGGCATCTTCAGGGCTGAGTGAGGCAGGAAGAAGTTCTTTTCTTCTGATAAGGGAGCAATAAATTCTTTTTCTCTGAAAGATTGAGGTGTCCTGTGGCTGCTATCTCAGTGTGAGTCCTTTCTTTAAAATAAGTATCTTACATAGCATAGTTTCTATTTTAAATTTATGCTATAACCTAAAACTATATTTAACACACGACTTAAGAAAATTAACACAGCATAACTTTCTAATATAACACATATAATACTCATTTTCATATTTACCAATAATAAAATATGCATTTTTCACAGCAGACATTGGGTTTCAGAGGATTCACTGCCCTCAGACCTGCTCCAGGCCTCATCCTGTTGGGACAAGCAGGATGGCATCTTGCCTGGGTAGGTCATATATGGTTTCCTCCAGCCAGGTCTCACAAGCTCTTGGGGATCTATTTCACACCCAAGATAGCTCAGCTACCTTAGAAGGCAAAAAATCAGCAGGATGGCTTCTGTGGCAGTGTTGGAAACAAAAAGGTTTTAATAAAAGGACAATAACAAAGCTCTTTACTGAGAAAACCCGAGCCAGGTGCAAGAGATTCTTGCTCCTTATAAAACACCTCACAAAAGCCATTAGTTCCTTTTTTCTCTTCTTTTTCTAGTAAGTTGCTCAGGTGGGACTTTTTGGCTCCTGTCCCATTGGCCATCCTTAAGTTTGAGGTGAAGTCCCCCAGGTCCTATGAGGTGTCTTTTCACCTAATTGAGGAGAGAAACTTCTGGGCTTTTGTCCTTTTTAAGGAGACAAAGGGGAGTTTGGTCACTCTGTCAACAGAGGGCACATTCCTATAGGTAGGGATGTTGTGGCACTGGGATTAACTTGTTCCTTCCTGGGCAGCAACACCTGCTCAATGAGAACCAAAGGGTTAAACTGGATAAATTCCCAGCCCATCTGTGCTGAGAGTCTTGCTCCAGCCCTTGCTGTGCCACCTTCCTGTCACTATAGGACACGAAATAACACAATGTGGACACGCTGCTCTTTCAAGGTAAAAGAGAGATTTTTGATTTCTGACTCCAACATTTATAGATTTACAAAAGTGACAGTGGATTGCAGGGTGACAGTGCCACCTCTCCAATGACACTGGACAAACCAACAGTCCATCAAATGTCTCCTCCTCCACAAAAGAATGCAAAACAATAAGTTATTGACACAAAGTGCGTGAGAAAGTTCATAACAAGAATGTAAACATCAGAAGGCTTTGAAAAAATTAAAAAATCAGGCTGACACCTTCCCCACTGCTGATGGGAAGTGCTGTGGAGTGGAGCTCCGTGCCCTCCACTGGGGCACTCCTAGGAGCCAAGGTCTGGCTCATCCCTGCTGTGGGGCAGAGGCTGAGGGGCTGCAGGGGCTGTCCTGGCCTCAGCTCACCCCAGCAGGATGGAAACAGCGTGGGTTGTGCTGCTGCTCTGCAGGATCCTGCCCAGGGCTCAGTCCTGCCCACTCTGGAAACACGAGGAGCTGCCTGACCCTGACAGCTCAGTGCTCTCCCTCTTTATTTTCCTCACAGAGACATCCCTCAGGGTTTTCCCAAGCCAGAATAAAACCAGAGAGCCCTTGGATTACAAAACAACACCACAACATCTTTCCTCTGTGTGTTTTCCTACTCCCTGCCCTACCAGCTGCTCCCAGCACTGTCAGACCAGCTGGAGCCACTGGCACTAAAAAAACCCTCCAGGTTTTTTATCAGCCATCCATGGGCTAACAGCCAGACAAGACACTTGAGCTGGGCTCAGGAGCTGCAGGGCAGAAGCAGCAGCCAAATTTTTGGAGGGTCAGGCTGGGGTGATCAGGAGGTCTCTGGAGTGCCCAGGGTGTCTGCAGAGCAGGGAGTGCAAACCTCATCATCCCACTCCTAGGTTGCCAGCAGAAGTTTGTGTCCTGGTGGGTCTTTCATCTTTCCTAGAGGTGAAAATCTCCTGGGGAAACTGCAGCTAGAAGCACTTGCTGAGCTGTTTCAGGTAAAATCTGACCTTACCATCATCAGTGTGTCCTTCTGAAAACAGGAGAGGGGCTCCTGGGCACAGGAGCTATTTCCTGAGGGTCAAAACCCTTATCCATTGGCTGGCCAAGCATATTGCAGTGTTCCCTGATGGAGGAAAGATTTGCTAAGGCCCACACCACCCAAACCAGGGAGGAAGGAGAACCATCTCAGCTCAAAATGATACCTGTGAAAAAGGGGAGGCAGGTGGAAGGAATCTTGTGGCTGTAACAAAAGGCAAAGTCTGGGCCCGTTCAGCAGGTCTCAGTGGGGTGGTGACCCTAACCTGGCTTTCACCTGGGCTTGCAACTCAAGCCAGACAAGCAGAGGAGTCTGTGGAGTCTCCTGCAGCAGGAGGTCAAATCCAGAGCCTGTCTGCTGTGGAGGCCCTGCTGAAAAGTCAGGACATTGCTGCTGGACAAGCTGCAGTTGTCATCAGGACCTGCAGCAGTTCACACTGTGAGTTACTCCCTATTACCTCATTTAATTTGGTTTTTCTTCCAAATAAAGTGGTGATGTGCTGGTCTGGAGGACATTTCCCCCCATCCCACCAGGAGCTGCCTTGAAGAGCTCTGAGTGCATATTCTCCTAAACATCCTGATCCAGAGGTTAATCCCATGTGGTGCCAGGACCATTGAAGAAAACTCAAATTTCCTCAAAAGGACCCCAGTTCCTTCCCCCTGCACCACATCCATTGGTTATGGAAACCAGAGGCACCGTGTGCCCTTGTGGGATTCAGACCAGGTCTGCACGTCTGGGGATGACTCCATGTGGGAAAGGGTGAAGAGATAAAGTGTGGATCCACACAAGGGAAGCAGCCTGTTGCTGGTGTCATGCTGGGTCCTGACATACCTTCTCTGATCAGAGAAGGGCAGGACTTATCCTGGCCTGGGGTGTCTTGGTTTGGAAAGCCAGGTGCCTGCTAAGGAAGGTAGGAGCCTCCCTTGGAATGGAAAATGTAACCCCCTCCCTCTGAATTGTTATAATTTTGAAATTGAGGGGGCCTCTCAGGCAAAGACACAGGAATAGGAATAACAGTTCTTTACTAGGAAAATTAAAAATACAAATGCAATAGTACAAATAAAAAACCCTCAAACACTGCCAGAGTCAAAACAGGCCCAGGGTGGCTCAGGGTGGTGGCACAGTCCCATCCCAGGGGGGCTCAGGCTGGTGGCACAGTCCCATCCCAGGGTGGCTCAGGGTGCTGGCACAGTCCCATCCCAGGGAGGCTCAGGGTGCTGGCACAGTCCCATCCCAGGGGGGCTCAGCCCTCTTGCAGTGCCAGCTGTGGCTCTGCTGGAGCAGGGATCCTGCACAAGGGGGGAGTTTTCCTCTGCAGCTCCAGGGCTGCTGGAGATGGGCCTGCTCTCCCTCTGGGAATGCAGGGCAGCAGAAAGCTGCTCCTCTGGGAATGCAGTCGGCAGAGGCTGCTGTGCTGTTCCAAAGCTCAGATTGGATCCAGGTAGGAATGCTTGGCTCCTCCCCTGGGTGGAGCATCTCCCCATGGGATGATGGAATTTGATCAGCCCTGCAGGGACACTCACTGGCCATGAACAGAAGATAATTAATAATTAATGGCCCCTGAACAGCAGAGATCTTCTGGAGGGAGGATTGGTTGTGGAAGAGATAAAGAAAACTGCCCAAAGAACACAAGATAACTGCCCCACCTCTGACAGGTGGGGATAGAACACACACACCCCCAGCCTAAAACAGATTGGGAGCTGGGACTTGGCTCTGCCCCTTCCCAGTGCTGATGTCCCTGGAATGTGAGGTCACAACTCATCTCAATGCCATGAGCACTCCTGGGACAGCTGACACTGTCACACCTTTGGCTTTGTGAGCCAGCAGGAGGGTTTTGCTCCTGAAGTCTCCATTGCTCTCTCACACAAACCAAGACCTTCTGAAGGACTGAGCAGCCCCTTGGCAGCAGTGTGACAGCCCCTCATCCTTCCTGAGGACACGGAAGCTTCACATGGATGCTTGCATGGGAACTGACCTTTCCTAAAGCTGAATTTAGAATCCCATTTTAGTGCAAATGCATAAAAAGAAGGCAGCCTTCCTTCCTTGGGTGGGACTCCTTCCCTTCCAGCCACATGCCTTTGTGTGCCCGTGGGTATTAATGTTGACAAGAGATAATATCCCCAAAGCCGTCGGCTGGCGTCAGAGCTGCAGGATTTCCCTGCTGGCCTGCAGTAAAAACAGGCACTTTGGAAGGTAAAATGACAGGATTTCTAGGTTGCCTAACTTCCAGTCACATTCCCCACTGATGAGATGATTTCCAGGGAGATGGCACAGCTGTGTGGGCTGCTCTTCTGGGCTGAGATGGCACCACTTGCTTGGGGGTCCTGAACTCATCACTGAGCACTGTGCAAGCCCCAGACTTGGAGGGGGGTGGTGCTGAAGGGAACCAGCCCTAAAATATCTGAGATCAGCAGGAGAGTGTTTGTAATATGTGAAAACAAAGTATTTGAGCATTTCTGAGGGCTCCTGATGGGCTTTTTTGGAGCTTGTGTGACATTTATGGCCCAGTCACCTTTGCTGGGGTGTTCTGCTCATGTGGCTGGATGGAAAAATGTAATCCCAGCTGTAATCCACCAGGAAAGAGCTCCACAACCTGCCCACCTGCAGAGACATCCTTGGTGTCAGGGCTCTGAAGGCATGAATGAGCCTTAATGGCCAGGACCAGATTCACCTGCAGCCTCCACACCAGCCCTGGCCCTGGGGCTCTATTTGAGCTCAGCCTGGGGCAGTCAGAATTGCTCAGGAGAGTGTGGGTCTTGGGTTTGCTCATTAGCTGGGGTTTTTTCCTTTTTTCCCCCTTTTTTTTTTTTTTTTTTTTTTTTTTTTGTTTGTTTGTTTTTATTGCTTTTATTAAATGTTTCTCTCTTTTTAAATTTTTTTTCTGTCTTGAGACTTTGTTTTCAGGTCTCCTGGATATCTTCCAGCCTTGACTGAAGTACAAGGGCCTGCACAACCCCCTGGTTCTTCCTTGCTGGCCACAACCAGTTCTGTGCCAGCATCTCCAAGCCTCTGTGGGCAGGAGCCAGGACTGGGGTTTGGCCTGAGGTGCCTGTGGACAGGGGTACCAGCACGCTGGCTTTGGGTCCTGCTGGGTCTTTCCATCTTTCCTAGAGGTGAAAATCTCCTGGGGAAACACCAGCTAGAAGCACTTGCTGAGCTGCTTCAGGTAAAATCTGAGGTAGGTGAGGATCCAGTGTGAGATGGATCCATTGCCTTCAGGGTTTGGAACTAGATGACCTTTAAGGTCCCTTCCAACCCAACCCACTCTATGGTTGTCACTGGCAGATTTTATGAAAAAAAAATTTGCCAGGATTTTTCTCTTGAGAAGCTGAGAAGCCTCAGAAAAGAAATGTAAACAATGATTATCTGTTGGCTGTGGAATGTGGGCTGGAGGTTGCTCACCAACGGGTCCATCTTGGATTGGTCTCATGTAAATTGTTTTAAATTAATGACCAATCCCAGTCCAGCTGTGTCAGACTCTCTGGTCAGCCACAAGATTTCATTATTCATTCATTTCTAGCTTTCTGATGTCTCCTTTCTCTTTCTTTAGTATAGTTTTAGGATATAATTTTCTTTTCATATAGTATAATGAAATATTAAATCAGCCTTCTGAAACATGGAGTCAAATTCTCATCTCTTCCCTCGTCCTGGGGACCCTCAAATACCACCACAATGTTTCTGTGTTGTTCCTTGGGCTGAGCCTAAGGCTCCCAACCCCTCTGCCCTGGTTGTGCCAACATCTTGCATCAAGACCCTGATAAGGTGAATTCTTCTCCAGCATCCCAAGTGTTGTAACATCCAGCTCTGCTCTGTGAGTGACAGCTGTGTGGGCCCATGTCCCAAAATGAGTGAGGAGCCAAGGGAGGCTGGCCAAAGAACTGTCTGTGTGCTCTGCAGGGTGGGAACACAAGCACTGTAACTTGGCCAAGTGCCACCAGAGCTGGACCAGGGCCATGCTCCTGTCACCAGCTGGCCCTGGCACAGCTGGCAGGTGCCCCTGGGCTTTCCCAGGGTGGTGGGTCTGGTTCAGGGCTTGTAATGTGAACCAGCACAGCTCAGCTTTCTTGCTCTGGGGTGGAGCTCCTGGGAGGGACACGTGGCTCAGCCTGGAGCTGCTGGCTATGAGCACTGAGGAGTCAGAGCTTTGAGAGGGGCAGTCCGCAAATGCCAGGGATTGAGGGCAGTGGGATTGCTGTCTCTTAGGATGTCTGACAGCTTGTCCAAATGCTCCTTGAGCTTTGTCAGGCTTGTCCTACTTCCCTGTGGAGCCTTTTCCAGTGCCCCAACCACTCTCTGAGTGAAGAACCTTTTCCTGACATCCAGCTGAATTTCCCTTCACCCTGTTCCCTCAGTGCCTGCCCCTGGTCACAGAGAGCAGAGATCAGTGCCTGCCCTGCTTCTTCTCCTTGTGAGGAAGCTGAAAACCACCATGAGATTTCACCTCAATCTCCTTTTCTCCAGGCTGGATAAGCCAAGTACCCTCAGCCATTCCTCTCATGGCCCTTCCAGACCCTTCATGGCTCTCCTTTGGATGTTCTCTAACACCTGGATAACTTGATATATTTGTATATTCATGTCCTGCCTTTCCAGACCACCCCTCTCACCCTTTTAACACCACTGAGGGTGCTGTCCTTCACACACTCCCCTCCTATTTCAGGTGACCGTGTCACAGTAGGAGAGGTGGCTGCAGAACTTGTATCCCACATGCAGTGGCCTAAAGAGGGAAAGCACCTGTCCTTATCTTTAATGTCCCATCCCTCACATGTGACACTGTCCCTCAAACCCCTTGGAAACCTACAGACCCTGATTTCCTTTGACACAGTTCAGGTTTAGTCCTGGAGCTGATTTGTCCCAGCAAGGTCTTGCAGGGACAAGTGTGTGAGCTTGTGTGCCTGAGCACCCAGGGTGAGGAGGGGAATTTCACCAAATCAAGGCATCTCCCACAATTTTAAACTCAGCACCTTTGTTTTACCTCAATGTGGATTTTTTGTTTTCCTCTATGTGAGTACTCTGACAAAGCTGGAACAAACCCACAGGAGGGAATGTATTTCATAGAATCCCAGGGAATTTTGGGTTGGAAGGAACCTTAAAGACTATTTTGTTCCACCCCCCTTGCCATGGCAAGGACACCTTCCACTAAACCAGGTTGCTCCAAGCCCTGTCCAACCTGACCTTGATTTACTGTAGAAATCAACAATAAATAAAGAAATTTAATACCTCAAAAATATTCAGAAGTACCTTCAGCAAGATTAACAATAGCTTGTAAGTAAAACCTTTCCTTTATTTTCTAAATTGAAGATTTTTTTTCCCAGTTGCCTTCTGGGACAAATTTGAAGGCACATCTGATGTGTCTGTCTTCCTCTTCTTACTGGTGTGGAGAATCTGGCTGCTCCCTGGCCAGCAGGAGCAGGGAAGGGATTCTCCCCCTGTACTTGGCACTGCTGAGGCCGCACCTCCAGTGTTACATCCAGTTCTGGGCCCTCAGTTTGAGATCCTGGAGTGTCACAGACACGTTTTATGAAAAATCCTTTCCTTGGGATCTTTTCTCCTGAGAAGCTGAGAGGCCTCAGAAACGAAATGTAAACAATGATTATCTATGGCATTGTGTGTTTTTAGAATCAGTTATTCCATTTGTAACTGAATAATGGTTCGGTCCTCGGTTCCCCCCATGTACTTCCCTCACAATGGTTTCTCCCTATTGGAGCTGCCCCCCCTCCCCTGCCTGTCATGGTAACCACCCCCCTTATCTCGAGAACCTCTCATTCTCTCTCGATGTCACTCATTCCTTAATTCGATGTATGATTTGCCCCTGGGGTTTTTCCCTTCCCCTGTGTGATCCTCAGTGGCTTAGCTGTAACCCACGCTCCTCCCTGGGTCCTTGATATTGGTTAGCTTTGTGTCTCTTCCTATCACACCCACTCCCTTTATCAGCACCCCCCCTCTGGACCCCCTATGTCGCCTGTCCCTGAACCCACTGGGGAAGAACATTAAAAGATCCTTCGTGTGGGAGCTCAGCACATCACTCCTGATGTCCAGAGCTACCGAGAGAACCCTTGGGGGGCTCGGGGGTCTTGGAATGTTGCCAAAAGCATATGGTGGCTTGATTTTGATCCATCTAGGGATGTGCTAGCGGTGTATGAGGAGATGGAACCTGTGGGAATTACTTGAGTGTGAATGGTGAAGGGAAAACGTAGTTATAGGGTAAATTACAGATTTGGGGGTTTTTGTACAGGGGGGTTATGGAGACAAGATGGAGGAAACAGGGCAGGTCACAAGACTCTTCTTTCTTCTTCTTGTCGTCCATCTTCTGCTGTGGTGTTGGCACTTGGGGATTGGTCTGGGGTGAGGGTGTATCCGGTGACGAGGGTGATAGGTATTGGGGATAAAAAGTAAATATGATATACGTAGCTTTTGATATAAAAGATGTGCCCGCCTTGGGGAAGGTCAGAGTGCCTTTGGCTGCTGTGCTGGTCAGATCCCAGTCGGGCAGAGAAGGGACTTTATAGATAAGATATAATAAACAATTCTGAAGACCGAAAAACCCTGGAGTCCAGACTCATCTTTTGAGATCCAGCCTGCCAGAATCATCCTAAGCGTGTGTGGGAGCAGAGATGAACAGCCGAACCCCATACTTGGTACTTATACAGGCATCCCTCCTCCTTCCTTTGCTTTGGTACCTCATAGCCGAAGTTCCTGCCTGTGCCACCCATGCCGCAGACGGTAACCACTGCCAGGGTTCCGGAGGGAATCCGGGAGTGGCACTTGGTGTGGCATCTTCGGCCGGGCCGGGGGCACCCAGCCGGGCACCCGCACAGCCCCGCGGCCGTGGGAGAGAGGCTACAGCTGGCACCCAGTGTGGGGCTGTGTGGGTGCCCGGCTAGGGTGGCCCCGGCTAGCCCAATGATGGCATTAGCTGCTGCTGTGGAATGCAGCAAGTGAATCTTTGATTGGTCTCATGTGGTTGTTTTTAATTAATGGCCAATCGCTGTCCAGCTGTCTCAGACTCTCTGGTCAGTCACAAGATTTTATCATCATTCCATTTCTTTCTATTCCTTGCAAGCCTTCTGATGAAATCCTTTCTTCTATTCTTTTAGCATAGTTTTAATATATAATTTTCTTTTAATATATATCATAAAATAATAAATCAGCCTTCTGAAACATGGAGTCAACTTTCTCATCTCTTCCCTCATCCTGGGACCCCTGAGAACACCTCCACAATGGAGAGTGTCCAGGGAAAGACAATGAGGCTGGAGAGGGGCTGGGACCACAAACCCTGTGAGGAACCCCTGAGGGAGCTGGGGGTGCTCAGCCTGGAGAAAAGGAGACTCAGAGGTGCCCTTATCACTCTGCACAGCTCCTGAAAGGTGCCTGTGCTCAGCTGGGGCTGGGCTCTTTCTCCAGGCAGCACTGACAGAACCAGAGCACACAGCCTGCAGCTGCACCAAGGGAAATACCTTGATATATTTCTATATTCATGTCCTGCCTTTCAAGCCTGTAAAAGTCTTTCCAGACCTCCCCCTTTTCACACCACTGAGGGTGCTGTTCTTCACACACACCTCCCTCCACAGGCTGGATATCAGGAAAGAGTGATAAAGTTCTGGAATGTTCTGCCTGGGGAGGTGGTGGAGTCCCCATCCCTGGGTGTGTTTAACACAGCCTGGATGTGGCACTGGGTGCCAGGGTTTAGTTGGGGTGTTGGGGCTGGGTTGGACTTGATGATCTTTAAGGTCTCTTCCAACCTGGTCATTCTGTGTGTGAAACCACATTTTGGAACCTCTTGGTTTGCTGGGAGCCAATTTTTCCTTAATACCCACCCTTACCCTCCCCTGGCCCAGCCTGAGGCCGTTCCCTCTCCTCCTGTCCCTGTTCCCTGGGAGGAGAGCCCGACTCCCCCGGCTGTCCCCTCCTGGCAGGAGCTGTGCAGAGCCACAAGGTTCCCCCTGAGCCTCCTTTGCTCCAGGCTGAGCCCCTTCCCAGCTCTCTCAGCCCCTCCTGGGGCTTCAGACCCTTCCCCAGCTCTGTTCCCTTCCCTGGACACACTCCAGCCCCTCAATGTGATTTTCATGTTCTCAGCTGGTGATCACCTTCCTGTCCCCTGGAGCATGAGGGCTGTGAGATGCTGCAGCTGCCTCAGAGCTGGAGTGACAGCAGATGCTGCTTGTGGAGACATCAAAATATTTAATCCTTTGTTGGCAATGATCATCTGTGGTGTCACTGTGAAGGTGGAGATCAAAGGAACACAGTAAATGTGTCAAAACAAAGCCAGAGATGAAGGGAAGTGGCTTGCAGAAGATAATTAGCAAACAAAGCATAGAGATCTTCTAATCTCTGGAAATTCCCTGCACTGTAAAATGTCACCAGGTGGAAGCCAGGGGCTATTGAATTCCTCACAGCATTTCTGCTCCCTTCCCTTGGGAGAGAAATGGCTTCACTGCTCCTGCAGGCCAGGAAAAACTGGTGGGGTTTGGAGTGTGCCTTCTGGGGTTGTTACTTTGAGTCCTAAAATACTATTGATTTTTCTTTTTCCTCATTGATTGCTTGTTTTTCCTTATTGATCCCCTTTGTGTGAACTTTGCATTTCCCTGCCAGGCTGCAGGAGGCACAGGGCCCTTTTTGCTGGCAGAGTCTTATCCCACACCTGATCAATCACATCTGCAGCTTTCACCTGTGCCTGTTTCATCCCCACATTATTTCCCCTGGATGAGGGGTGCTGGCAGCACTTTTACACGTGTTTTGTATTGGCTGTGGAGCAAGACTGTCCCCAACACTGCCCACACCTGCATGTGGGGCTTTAATTCCATAAAATCCTTCTGCCCTTAGCAAAAAAACACTTTTCTCCGGGATTTAAATTGGGATTTACCTGCTGTCCTCCTGGATGGGCACCTTTCCTGGACCTGAAAAGGGTAGAAATTCAGGGAATACTAAACCAGGATGTTTTCTTTCCTTTTAGAGGTAAGTTGAGGCATTTGGCAGTTTTAGGGGATTTTATTTCCTGCCTGGGGAAGTCTTAGCCATGATGGAGAGGGACTCTAAAATGATTACAGGCCACAGTAGATTTTGGGTCTTGATCTGTCCTTTGTGTCCTGAGCAAGGGACCCCAGGAAGAAAATCTGTGTTCTCAATCTGTGCATGTTTCATCTCTGTTTTTCCCATTCCAATGTTTTGTTCCCTTTTCCAAGGGATGTGGCTGTTTTTCCAGGCACCTGTGGTAGCAGGGCACTGAACTGGGCTGTTTGTTTCAAGTAGCACAAACCAGTTCAAACAAAACCCACCCTGTGGGATAAACAGCCCCTATCTGCCTCCCCAGGCTTGTTTGGGATGGGAAGTGTTCTTTGCAGAGGAAATCTGGATCGTGCCACAGCAAAGTCTAAAGGATGGAAATGGTTTCGATACTGAGCTCTCTCCAACTGTCTGAGCTCTGGTATGACCCAAGAGATCTGCAAATGACATCTGAGACCTGTCCTGTACTGGGGGTTCATTCCTAGCCCAACCAGTCTGAAAATTCCATTTAAATGTGGGATGTTGGCCTTTCAAAGGCAGCTCCTCCTGCCCCTCTCCCATTCTCGACAGGTCAGTGGTGAGGATTCACAAGAGATGATGCAAACCTGGCTGTTTTCAGAGAGGCTCACACCTCCCTGATCTGCAAATGGCATCTGAGACCTGTCCTGCACTGGGAGGTCATTCCTAGCCCAACCAGTCTGAAAATTCCATTTCAACACGGGGGCTTTTCAAAGGCAGCTCCTCCTGCTCCTCTCCCATTCTCGACAGGTCAGTGGTGAGGATTCACAAGATGTCACCGACATGTTTTATCAAAAATCCTTTCCTGAGGATTTTTTTCTCCTGAGAAGCTGAGAGGCCTCAGGAACAAAATGCAAACAATGATTCTCTGCTGCTGTGGAATGCAACAGGTGGATCTGGGATTGGTCTCATCTGGTTGTTTCTAATTAATGGCCAATCACAGTCCAGCTGTCTTGGACTCTGGTCAGTCACAAGATTTTATTATCATTCCATTCCTTTCTATTCTTAGCTAAGCCTTCTGATTAAATCCTTTCTTCTATTCTTTTAGTATAGTTTTAGTATAATATATATCATAAAATAATAAATCAGCCTTCTGAAACATGGAGTCAACTTTCTCGTCTCTTCCCTCATCCTGGGACCCTTGTGAACCCCACCCCAACAAGAGGTGATGCAAACCTGTCTGTTTTCAGAGAGGCTCCCACTGATCCCCCTCTGGGAACAAGGCATGCCGTGAGGATGGGCTCTGGGGCCCTTGCACCTGGGTGTTTGATCTCCTGCTCTCCAGGGAAGGGCTGCCAGGTGCTTTCCTGTGGAGCTGGGGCTTTGTTGCTGCCTGTCCCAAGGCTGAGCCCTTCAGGATGGTTCTGCACAGCTCTTTCCCCTCACCCTGGTTCACCCTGCACTGCTGGGAGTCCCCTCACCCAGCCTGTAGTCCCATTTAATCATGGTGAAGCCACCACAGACTCAGGAGGGTCCGCAGATGGGGTTAGAAATTAGAATTAATGTTTTTTCCCCTAGAAGAACAGGAGGTAGGGATGAACAGCTGAGGTTCTTTCCTCTGCAGCTCTGCTGGCTCAGCTGCAGGTGGATCTTGGCCATGGAGTTTGTTTTGCTCAAGCAATTTTTGTGTAATTGGGAGGAGGCATCAGGGCCTGAGCAGGAGGGTTTGGTGGCCCAGGTCTCTGTTACAGCAGGCTTCTCTTAATCCATTAGGTAGTGATTTAGGGGCAGGGATGCTCATAAATGTCCTGAAAAGCAAATGTTAATGCTCCAGGGAGTGTGAGAGCTGGTTGGAGGCAAGGCCCACTTCTTGACAGTGGCTGGAAGTGATAGTGCTCACCACAACATCCTTTCCATGACAATAAAGGTCTGACTTTGAGCACAGAAACCAAGAATATTTGTGGCTGAAGACTGTCCTTAAATTGCCTCTCTGGCTGCAGGTGTCAGGGAAGTACAGGATGTTTTGTGTAAGCTCAGCACACTCAGTTTCACCCAAAGGAAAGGCTGTGAGAGGCCTGGAGCCTTGTTTTCTCTGAGTCACCTCTTGTGTAGGAGTCCTGCCTTGTGAGGGTGCTGAGCCCTGGCACAGGGTGCCCAGAGAAGCTGTGGCTGCCCCTGGATCCCTGGAAGTGCCCAAGGCCAGGCTGGACAGGGCTGGGAGCAACCTGGGATAGTGGAAGGTGTCCCTGCTATTGGGGGTGGGAATGGGATGAGTTTTAAGGTCCTTTCCAACCCAAACTGTTGGAACCCAGGACATTCCTCTGGCTGCCCTGGGTGATTCGAGACCCTGGCAGGGGGCTCAGAGACCTTGGCACAGAGTCGAAGACACCTGTGCCTTTGATTTTAGTCCATAGAAAAAATTACCAACTTTGTGTGAAGATTTACACAAGCCACAAGGGTTTGAGTAGAATGATAGTGAATTTGTCACAGGGTGAAAAAGTAGAAATTTGGGGTTTTTAGAATGGGGGGTCAAGAGGGAAGATGGAGAAATCTGGGCGTGTCCTGTCCTTCTTCTTCTTCTTGTCCTCCATCTTCTGCTGTGATGGTGGCACTTTGGATTGGTTTAGAGTAGAGACAGACTGTCTAACACAGGTGATAGGTTTTGGAAAATTATTGTAAATAAAGTTCACGTAGTTTTTAGTATAAAAAGATAACACTGCCCTGAGGGTGGTCAATGTGCCACAACCCAACCTGCTGGACAGATCTCAGCAGGTCAGAGAAAAAATGGAACAGATAAAGAAAACAAAAAACCTTGAAAAGCAGAACCGACAAATCTCAGCTTCTTCTTTGGCCTCAGGGCTGGGAAAAAAAGACTTTTAATACCTTGGTGTCATCTCAACCACAGAAAACTGACACCAAACCATTCTGATTCTATCATTCTTATCTGAGCTCTTCCACCAACCCTGTGTAAGCCAGACCTTGCTGCTGACTGTCCACTCTTCTCCTGATTATGGATGTTAAGAGCCCAGCTTTGAAAAGCAAAGCTTCCTGCTGGAAGCACAGCCTGGTGACCAAGGGCAGCCAACACAAACACCTGGCAAGCTTCCCTGGCCAAGTTTCACACCTAGAATAAATCAAAATATCTTCCTTCCTGCTCAGGCAGCTCCCAAGGAGCTGTTTGCTCCTACCACACACACTCTGTTCTTTCCAGGAGAAAACTTGCTTCCTCAGGAAGGTTTGCACCATGAAACCTTTTATTTTAGACTGTGATTCTGCCAGAGAGCTGGAGCAGGGAGGGCTGGTCCCTCTCCTGTGCTGACTTAGCCTGGGAGGTCTGTGCCTCTGTCATTAATTAGGGCTCCCCAGTGAAAAAAATAGGGGAAAACCTCACAGACAGGTCAGGGTGAGGAGAAACATCCTCCAACCCCCCCTCACTGGTGGAGTTTCTTTGGGTTTATGGAGCCTGATGTTTGGTCATTGCCCAAAAATTTGGAGTTGGGTGGGAATGACCAGGTCCCTTCAGCCTGTCTCCCTTCTGGTGTCCTCTGAAGATTGAAGAGGGGTCGAACTGCCCTGATATGCCAAGGTAGATGGTCCTTGATTTGTTTGGGTTTTTTCCCTTTAAAGAACCATTATTTGGAGGAAAGGGTGAGAACTGTGGTTGGGAATTTAGATTTTGGAACAAATCCATTAGGAAATAATCCTCTGTGCTCCAATAGAGGAAAATCACACCATCTGCAGGACAGCAGCTGCCTTGCCAATGCCCCCAACGTCCCTCTGGCTTCTCTCCATGATCCCCAGCTCATCCCAGCTGCTGAAGGGTGAGTTCCAAGGGCTCTTTGATGTGACCTGGCATGTCCTGGCTGTTCTCTGTGTCTCAGGTTGAAAGGTGTAGCTGGGGGGGGGGGGGGGGTGTGTGTGTTCTATCCCCACCTGTCAGAGGTGGGGCAGTTATCTTCTGTTCTTTGGGCAGTTTTCTTTATCTCTTCCACAACCAATCCTCCCTCCAGAAGATCTCTGCTGTTCAGGGGCCATTAATTATTAATTATCTTCTGTCCATGGCCAGTGAGTGTCCCTGCAGGGCTGATCAAATTCCATCATCCCATGGGGAGATGCCCCGCCCAGGGGAGGAGCCAAGCATTCCTACCTGGATACAATCTGAGCTTTGGAACAGCCCAGCAGCCTCTGCCCACTGCATTCCCAGAGGAGCAGCTTTCTGCTGCCCTGCATTCCCAGAGGGAGAGCAGGCCCATCTCCAGCAGCCCTGGAGCTGCAGAGGAAAACTCCCCCCTTGTGCAGGATCCCTGCTCCAGCAGAACCACAACTGGCACTGCAGGAGGGCTGAGCCCCCCTGGGATGGGACTGTGCCCCCACCCTGAGCCCCCCTGGGATGGGACTGTGCCCCCACCCTGAGCCCCCTGGGATGGGACTGTGCCCCCACCCTGAGCCCCCCTGGGATGGGACTGTGCCCCCCCTGACCCCCTGGAGGGACTGTGCCACCCTGAGCCCCCCTGGGATGGGACTGTGCCACCACCCTGAGCCCCCCTGGGATGGGACTGTGCCACCACCCTGAGCCCCCTGGGATGGGACTGTGCCCCACCCTGAGCCCCCTGGGATGGGACTGTGCCACCACCCTGACACACAGGGGGCAGGGCCTGCTCTGACTCTGGCAGGGTTGTTTTGTATCACTGCATTGTTTATTTTATTTTTATTTTCTTCCTTAATAAAGAACTGTTATTCCTGCTCCCATATCTTTGCCTGAGAGGCCCCCTCAATTTCAAAATTATAACAATTCAGAGGGAGGGGGTTTGTATTTTCCATTTCAAGGGAGGCTCCTGCCTTCCTTAGCAAACACCTGGCTTTTCAAACCAAGACACCTGGTTTCAAAACTGCTTGCTGGCCCAGGAGGACACTCTGTAGGTGCTCAGTCAGGTGTCTCAGATACCCATGAAGATGGAAAAGGTCTGCCAGAAATTCTTATCTGGGAAAGAAAAGTGGAAACACAGAAGGTCCATCAATCCAGAGTGACACAGAGGGGTGGGAGGGATCAACTTGTTCATCCAGGAGAGATATCTCAAAGGAATTTCTGGCTGAACTTTGGGGAGGATTCTTTCTACACCAGCACTGTGTCTGTGCATTTTGCATTGCAGGGGAGGATTCTGTGTGCTGGTGGAACAGCATAGGAATCCCCTGGTTCAGCTTTTTTCCATCATGAAAAATGGTGATTTCCCAAAAGTGCCCTCATAAACATTTCCAGGCAGCAACCTCTTTGTCAGCCGTGTCAGACTTCAAAGAAGGAGGAAGACACAGCTGATGCAATGACATTTTTTTGACCAGCTCTGCACTTGGACAAGAAGCATCCTATTGTGTTCCTTTGGAAAAGGGGTAACTGTGCTGCTCCAGGAGCACAGGGGCAGCGTCCTGCTGCATTTACAGCATTTTCACATCCTCAGGTGAAAGCTGACACAAGTCTGCCCTGTGATGTGATAGAGGAGGATTTTTATCCTGCTTCTTTTTTACCTTTTTACCTTCTTCTTTTAGTCTTTCTCCTGAATGACCTCGTGACTTAAGATCTTAAATTTGGAATTACCTTAAGAGCTGCTTTCATCTTCCCTCTGCTCCATGGGGAGTGAGACAGCAATTCCATAGGAAATCTCTTTTAGGATCACTTTCCTGTCAACAGCAACTGCAGAAAGCACTGAAGAGGAATATTTTGTTTTGTTTTTTTAATCTGGATTTTTTTTCTCCGTTTTAGAACAATGTATTCTTTGCCTTAGCTATTAGCCCAAGTGATTAACTTATTGTCAGTGATTTATGACTCCTCTGAAGATATTCCCAGGGCTATTAGACTGACATCATCAAATTGCTCCCACTTAAGAGCAGGCAGAGCCAGCGCAGAAGCAATCCTGAGGAGCTGCTCCCGTTCCAGGCAGGGTTTGCTGGGATGCCAATGTGTGAAATGCAGGGGCTGAGTTTTCTCACCCAAGGTCCAAGCTCTGCTGGTGGAAGATGAACTTGTGCTCCAGCAGTTTTAGATGCCTCCAGGAGCTGCCAGCCCTCAGGCTATGAGAGAAAAGTGAAGCATCCTAAAATTGGCTCCTCCTCACGCTCCTGATAAGGGGCTCTGTAGTTGCTGTGAAAAGCAGAACTTGCTTTTCATTTACCGTTCCAAACCTCTCTGTTCCTCTGGGTCTTCTGCCCTGTCCAGGATCATGAATCTCTCCTGTAGGCACATTTCCACCCTGCAGCTGTGGACACATTCTTCTCCTATCTCTGCAGCTCTTTCCCTGAGCTGGCATCTCAGATCTGAGCAGCTCCTGTGCTCCCAGATCAACCATTCCTCCTTTTCTGAGGGGGCAAGTCCTACTTCCTCCCTTTCCTTAGTGGCCACAGTCTGCAGGCAGGAGAAGATGCTTGTGGCATTCACATTCTCTGGAAAAATCCCTTTGCCCAGGATTTTTCTCCTGGGAAGCTGAGAAGCCTCAGAGAAAAAAAAAACAATTCTTATCTCATTTGCTTCTCCTGTGCTGTGCTCATGTGGAATGTGTTTGGAGATTGTTCACCCACAGGTGATTGTTCCATTGCATTCTGCTGGGAGTTGTTTTCACTCTTTGGCCACTCAGGGCCAGGCTGTGTCAGAACTCTGGAGAGAGTCAGGAGTTTTCATTATTATCTTTTTAGCCTTCTGTAAGTATCCCTCAAGTATTCTTTAGTGTAGTTTAGTTTAGTATTCTTTAATATAATATAGTATCATAAAATAATAAATTGGCTTTCTGAGAACATGGAGTCAGATTCATCATTCCTTCCTGCCATGGGGGTCCCAGCAAATATAATAGATGCTGGAAAAAGATGTTGAGGGCTATGCAGAGTCTTGGGAGGATGGATTCAAGGTGGTGTTGAGTACAGCTCTGCTCTACAAACCCAGAGCTTTGCTGTCCTGTCCCAGCTGGAGCTGCTTGTCTGTGGTGGCACAGCCCAGCCCTAAAACAGGATGCCAGTTATTTTCTTTTTAGGGTGGACACCCTTGTCAAAACCCTGGGATAAACCCTGCTGCCAGTCACCCCTGGGTCGCTGCTTCACACAGCCTGAGGTTACCAGGTCCCACCTGGCCATGGGTGGGAAATGACCCCAACATGGGCACATCTGGCAGCTGTTGGGTGATGGTTCCTCCCTGTGCCTGCTGGTGGACACCTCCCCTGAACCTCCACTCCATCCTCAGGGCTGCCAGGAAGCTGCTGGCATTGCTGCCAGTCCCTGAGGAAGAATTAAGGGGTGACAGGGTGACAACCTGCATGTCCCCCTGCCTTCCCTCCGGGCTGTGCCTGCCACAGCTGGACCCTTCTGGCATCACCTCACTCCCTGTTAAACACATCTGGAACCAGCTGTGCCTCTGTGCAGCTCCATCCTCATGGCAGAGCCTGGGGGACACGATTTTAATTTACCACTGATCCATTCCAGCCACTTTGTGCCTCAGTTTCCCCATGTGTGATTCAGAGGTGGAGGTTGTTACCCCCCTGATCCTCAGCCTCCTGCTGTCACACACCCTGCCAAGCACACTGGGGGCCTTGGGTTTCCTTGGGGACAAGTGGCTGGAGGATTGTCACCACTAGGATGATGGTAGCTCCTCCTGGGATGCACAATAAGCCAGCAGGTCGTTTTTCCCACCTTTCTGCTGCCAATCCCTTTGTTTGCCAGCTCAGAAGGTGTCTGGCATCCCCCAGTCTCCAGGGGCCAGGAATGCAAATGCCAGGTTGATAAAATGCCTTGGTTCAGGAGATGCCATGGAAATTTACACTCCAGCTGAGCCTGAAGGCAGAGCGTGCACTGGTTAATGCAACACCTCCAAAATAAACCAAGAAAAGGCTCTTTTGATACCCCTGCCCAGGATTTCTGCTCATCTGATCTGGGAATGGTGCCAGTGAAGAATGTGAACACAGAGACAGTGAGGGAGATGCCAGAGGATCTTCCTGCACTCAGTGGTGCAATGAAGGTTTGTGTTTGGTCTTGGGTAAGCCTGACTTTTTTTCCCCTAAAACTATCCCCAAAGTATGGGAAATAAACTAAAAATCTTCGAGTTGGTCTGGAGTCTGTTCACATGGGTAGTGGAATGTCCTGGGATCAACTGTCCTCCAGCTGTGGTGAGTCTCCTCCAGGACCTGGGACACCTGCAGATGTTTCAGGTGTCACCAGGCATTTTGTGAGTCACTTGGGAGCCAGCTGCTCACTCCATCCCAGAGACTGTGCTGTCCAAAATCCATCCCACTGCTCCCCCATTGCTGAAAAGGCAGTTTGGGTCAGGCTGGAAGCAGCAGCAGCAGCAGAGGGAGCTGGTCAGCCAGTGGATGCTGGAAAACTGATGCTCAGAAGGTGCTCTTGTTTCACTGAGAGCTCTTCAGGGGCTGGGCAGGAGCTGGCTGGCCTGCAAATGTCAATTCCAATCGGGCTGCTACCAACACCCTGACCCACAGGGTGTCAGGTTGTGTTCTGACTTTGTTAGTGGTTTGTCTTTTGTATTATTGCATCTATTTTGATTTTCTTTTCCTAATAAATTGTATTTCTGACTTGGAGTCTCTCATTTGTTTTGCTTTCAGACCAGAACATGTCCGTGCAGACCGGCCTGGGAGGTGGGGCTGGAGCTGCTGGAAGGAGGCAGATGCTGGGCTGAGCTCCACAAGAATAAGAAGTGCACAGCCTGAGCTGGGTAAATCACCCCATCCTGTGTGGGTCCTCTCAAAGGACAGCCTTGGAGCAGCCCTGCCTGTGTCAGGGATCAATCCAGACTGGCTGAGAGTCCCAGAAAGTGGGATTTTGTCTCTGCTGCCAGAGAGTCCTGCCTAAACTCCTCTAGAGTGAGCTTTCTTCTAGTTCATTTGAAAAAGCGTTTAAGATGTCTCCTTTTCAAATAAAATCTTTTCAGATTGTTCCCTCAGGAAGCAGATTTTGGCAAAAAATTTAATGTCATTGAAGTTTGTTTTGATTTTATTTCTATTGCCATTTTGGATTTTTAATTTTTTTTTTAATACTCACTTTAAATTATGGAGTGGAAGGCTGGCTGCACAATTTTTTTCCCCCTGCACAAAAATGTTTTTTTGTGCAGGGGGAAAAAAATAACATCAGTCCCCTGGTTCTGCTGTAAATCAGAGTGATCTTGGTAATTTTATAACACAACAATCATTGACAGTCCATTAAAGTCCTTAAATGAATGATCACTTGGCCAAGGGATTTTGGATACCTTAGGGCTTGGGTTTAAATATGTCCTTGCCCTGCCTTTGCTTGCCATGATTCCTTGTGGCTGTGGAATGAGAACTGCTCCATCTCCCTGTGGGCTCCTGGGAGGGTTTGTCTGCTGGAGATGCTCAGGGCAGCATGGCCACGTGTGAAGGGCGTCCCCTTGGTCACATCCCCTGATGTGGTGTCACACCCTGTGTGAAGGGCGTCCCCTTGGTCACATCCCCTGATGTGGTGTCACACCCTGCCCTGTGGTGTCCCCCAGGTCCCTGCAGTTTGGCAAAGAGGTTCTGTGGAATTTTCCTGGCTGTGGAGGCTGATGGAAATCTCTGACGAGTTCCTGCCTGCTCTGTATTTCCCGCACACCTTTCACAATTTCTGCACTTTCGGGGAGAACGTCTCGCCTGCTCAGACTTGACTCCCTTTTTGGACTTTAAATATTGAGATCAGATCAATATCTCATGAACCTCCTCGGTGAAGATGAGTGTGAATTGCTGGGAGCTGTATCAGCCTCTTCCCCCTCTCCTCTCCTTATTCCCACTACAAGCTCATTAAGTCGTGCCACAGGCAGAGATCCATCAAAGGCTGTAAGTGCTGTGGATGTTTCCTGAAGTGTCTCATTCAGAGCATGATGAGCTTTGAGTGCATCTCCTAATGCAGGCACAATCCAGAGTTACTGGTGTGCTCTTAACTAATAAACCTCCAGCTGCAGCCCAGAATAGCAAACTCTGTAATCATGGAAAATTGCTTTCTGATGGGTGAAAATGCACGAGCCTGGGGTGGAGATCTGCTTTCCTCCCCTCTTCTCTTTTCTTAAGGCTCTGCGTAGGAAGATGGAGAGGGGAAAGGGAGGCAGGATCATCCATCCATCCATCCATCCATCCATCCATCCATCCATCCATCCATCCATCCATCCATCCATCCATCCATCCATCCATCCATCCATCCATCCATCCATCCATCCATCCATCCATCCATCCATCCATCCATCCATCCATCCATCCATCCATCCATCCATCCATCCATCCATCCATCCATCCATCCATCCATCCATCCATCCATCCATCCATCCATCCATCCATCCATCCATCCATCCATCCATCCTCCCCCTTACTGTCACGATGGCTCTTTTGGTGTTTGACTCTGGTTATCACTGCAAATTGACATTTTAGGATGAATGGGAAGGGACTTCTCCAGGTCACCATGAAGGCTTCCCCAGTCTGGGCTTCATCCAGGAGGTTGCTGAGCCTTCCATGGTGATGCCAAGTTCATTTTTCCCTGGAAAAAGGTGAATGCTCAGAATCCTGAGGAAAGGAAACCTGCATCAGCAGGGAAGGGATGGTCTGGGAGTCTGATGGGGTTCATCCACGGTGTCTGAAGCATCTGTGCTTCACCAGGGAGCTCCAGAGAGATCTGGGAGAGCTTGAGACATCCCAGCTAGAAATATCCCTCAAGATAGCACCAGACCTTGGCTGGAGAGGGGGGGGAAGAGCTTTTCTGGTAGGTGGGAAATACTCCAGTGCCTCCAGCTGGAAGTGTGGTCTGCAAGAGGCATCGAGGGAAGGAGCTGCTTGTGCTGCAGAGAAATGCCTTGGGGGCACACCTGGGCTTGCAGGTGTCAAATGTGGCTTAGCAGGAGACAAAATGCCAAGGCTGTGAGGGCAGGAAAGGTCCCCTCTCAGTGCCAGGGCAGGAATATCCCCCTCCATGTCCTTCCTGGGGGGTTTATGGCTCTGGGGGACGTGTGACTGAGGCAGTGCAGGGAGCTCAGGTCAGCAGGCACTGCAGGACACTAAACCCTCTCTGGGGAGAATTCCAGAGCCAGGAGCACAGTGGGGACATTCCCTCATGTGCAGAGCAGGATGCACTCCCTGGAAAGGGACGGGGTTATCCTGATGTCAGCTGGGGTGACTGCAGGGCGAGGGCCAGGATGTTCCCTTGCTGGAGCCTGGCCTGGCTGAGGCTGGGTTTCCAGGAAGGATAATGTCCCTGGAGACATCTGATGCACTGTGGTGCAGGGACAGTCCCAGAGGGATGATAAACACAGCACATGCAGCACAGGCACGTGGCACTGAGGGAGGATGCCCAGCAGCCACGACTCACGTCTTTGCAGCTCTAAAGCTGAACTCAAACTTCAAACTCAGTTGAAAAAAAAAAACCCCAAACCTTAGATCCACATTTCCCTCTGTGAGGTTTGGCCTTAATTAGGGTTTCTGTGTTCCTTCTGAATTATTCATGAATAATTATTTTTCTTCATACTGACTGGTTTTGGTTATCCTGCTTCACCTCAGGCTGGCTCATCTAATTAATTGGCACCTATGAGAATATGAGGCACAAAAATCCCTCCAAGCCCTTTCAAGAACTTCATATCAAAATTCAAAGACTATTCAAGGACTGAGGCTCTGGCTACTAAATATTAATACTCATAAAGTAATATTTATCCTTTTCCACTCCACCCTTCCCTTCCTTTGAGCTTCTCCTTCAGTAAATCAAGATGAGACCATCAATCAGCGTCACCAAAAACCTTCCTGGGGTGCTCTTCTTTGTAGCTTAGCTGAAATAAATAATTATCTGTGTTTTTAAGCCCCTGATGAGCTTTATTGCAGAAATGAAGGTGCTCTCCCAGCTGGTTTCTGGCTGAAAGGAGGAAAGGATGGTCAAGAATGGCAGCAGAGGGGCTCAGCCAAAATCTCACACTCTCCATGGGGACCATGGCTGGAATCATCATGGAATTTCCTGAGCTGGAAGAGACTCACAAGGATCATTGAGTCCAGCTCCTGGCCCTGCACAGGTAAATCCCAGAAATCCCACCCTGTGCCTGAGAGGGTTGTTCAAATGCTTTTTAACTCTTTTTAACAAAACTCACAGGTTTGAGGCTGTGTCCATTCCCTGGGGAGCTTATTCAGTGCCCACCCCCACTCTGGGTGGGGAACCTTTCCCTAACATCCCCTTAACCCTTCCCTGACACATCTCCAGCTGTTCCTTGGGTCCTCTCACTGGTCACCAGAGAGCTCCAAGAGAGCCAGGAGGTCACCACTGAACCTCAAGGTTTAGGAGGCTGTGATGGCTGAGGGCTGTCCCCATTTGGTGTGTGCCTTGTGCCATGGAGTGGTGGCTGTGGATGCACTCAGAAGACAATGGAGATGTCTGGCAGAGTCAGCACCAGGCCACTGCATCCTTCCCTGGCTTCTCCTGGTGCTGGTCCAGCAAGGAGATGAGTTTTGATGGCCTGGCAGTGTTTGCAGGCTGTGTGTTGTCTCTTCCTTCCGAGGCAGAGCCATCAGGCCTGGAGAGCTGGGATCTGTGGGAAAAGGCAGTAGGTGCAAGGACGAGTTGATGAGGTGTCAGATTAAGGTCAGGGCTAGCTGGGAGGGAGTGTTTCTTTCCCTCCAAGCTGAGATGCTTGGGGGAATTGAAGAGGACACAGAAGCTGTGGGATGACGTGATGCTCTGAGGGCAGAGGTCCTGGACAAGGGGAAAATCTCCAGCGGTTACAACTCCACCCACAATCAGGCTCTGACTCTCTTCCTCTTGCTGTGTTTGGGCTGGAAAAAACCCTTGAGTGCAAGAGGACCCTCTCAGCACCCTGCCAAGACCAGGTCTGGGCCAGAACAGCAGCTGCATCATGGGGCCATTCCCACAGTGATGATGAACTGCATGGGAAGGTGTTTGGGTCCTGGAGGGGGTTCCTTGGGCTCCAAGCTGAATGACAGGCCTGGCCAGGACCAACAGGACCCTCTCTGCAAGAGCTCTCGCTGCTTCAGCCCTCTGAGCAGCTAAAGAGCAAACAGTGAAATGCAATAGGCACAAACAAGCACAGAGACCAGTATTCAAGGCTCTTCAGCACTTCTGGCCTCAGATTTGCAACAAAACCTTTTCTCAGCTGGCTTTGAAAAGGGAACCCACGCAAGCTCCTTTTGCTATTCAGCCCAAGCACAGGGCTGCTACTCATTCGAGCCCTCTGAATGTTCCCTCAGCTCCCGGGTTCCTTGGGCTGTGCCAAGAGCACAAACACTGAGGCCACTGGCTGTAGGTGGGCAGGAAACGTCAGCAGAGCATTTTCCAGAGGGGGGTAAGCAGGGCACATCCCAACATTCTCATCCTGTGTCTTGCTGTGGAGAGTGGGGAGAAGTGGTTGGGAGGATGTCCTGGAGGCTGCTTGGTTTCCTCCTGTCATTGCTGTTAGGGCTTTGGCTCAGTGTGCCAGGTGAAGCCAAGCTGTCCATCCTTGTTCTGTTCCAGCTCTGAAACTTTTCACCTGAACCATCAAACAGGGGCTGGGGGCTTGGCCAGAGCAGCTCCAGAGCTCAACTCTTTGCTGTATGTGCTGTTTTCATCTGCTTCTTAGGAGGAAGGCATGGCATTGGGATCCTCTCCTTGGGATGCACAGCTTGGCTGTGCCTCAGTTTCCTTTCAGCCTCAGTTGCTGCCTCCCTGGGCTGCTGCACATTTCATGAACTGATCTAGTGGAGGAAACTCTGAAATTAGGCTCAGCCTAATGCTGAGTGCTAGTGCTGATGTGTTCCAAAGCCAGGTGAGTTTTTCAGGTGCCTGGGAACACCCAGGGATGAAGCTATGGAGTGGTGTCCCCTGGATCATCTGGGGCCATGGCAGAAAAAGAAATGGGATTTCATTGCATTGGCTGCATTTTCTGTTTTGCTCAGAAAGAGAAGATTTTGGCCCATCTCCAGTTTTGTGGCCACCTTCAGGTACTCCTGGATGCAGCTCCAGAAACTTTTCCTGGATGCTTTGATTTTTAGCTCAAGGAGGACACAGCTTGTCCTCAGGGCTGGGTAAAGGAGAAAATATCAGGTTGTCATCCTGTGCTCCTCCTCTTGCTTGTCCCTGGAGTCTCTGTGCTTTCCCTTTTGTCATGAAACAGGGTTACAACACTCCTTTTGCCTTCCTGGAAACCTGTGATCTTCTCAGAGGTGTGTTGACATTTAGGGATGGAAGCATCCACAGTGGTATTTCTCCCAGCACTGAGGATTTTGCTCTGTTTTGTATTACAAAACAAGCTCCAGGTATCTTCACTTCTCCATTATCCTGGCTCATCCCAAGGAAATTCCCTCAGAAAGCCCCTCCTGCCCTATAAATGCATTTTCTTTTGATCCCTTCTTTTGTCAGGCATCACCACCTTACAGCTCTGGTGCTAGTGCTGCTTGCATGTGATTTTAAATCCCATCTTACCTAACAACACAGGGGTTTGAATTTTCAACTTGTGAGCCTGGATCATGCTAGGAGGGCTGCTCATGCCAGGAAATTCCTTGCATTTTCTGGGGCAGTTTTCTCCTCTGTGCCTCCTTGCTGGAACGGGCTCTGGCACAGCTTTGTTTGCTGCAGCTGCTGGAGAACAGAGCAATCGTGGTTCCTCTCCTTCGTGGGCAAAGCTCATTGTTTTGGAAGGAGAGCTGGCATTTTTAGAAACCTGCTGAATCAGCATCCTGGATCCCAGAATCTGGGAATCTGGATCCCAGATCCCATCCTGGATCCCAGAATTTGGCATCTCTTGGGTCAAAGCTCAATGAGTGGAAATGGATGCTGATATTTAGGTAGCTGAGTGCCTGCCTCTAGGTTCCAGGTGGTGAGGTTTTCACCTGTGAACTGAACCCCGTTCCTGCTGACTCCAAAGGACTTTGCCCACTCCAAGCTCTGAAAGAGAGGAAGCATTTCATGGGGCTGCTGACACACCTCAAGAGGCTGTCCCTACCTGTCATAGTGCAGGTGACACATCCCTACTGCCATTGCCTTGTAGGTGATCTTCAGCTCCTTCACAAGATGCATCCCCATGGAAACCTCTGTCATCCCAGGAGATGCCAATACCTGTCCTGGTAGAGGTCTTTGGACAGAGATGGAGGGGAAAGATGAGCAGCACAATGTGCCCTTGTGATGTCTGCATGCACAGAGGGCAGCAAGAAGTGAAAATTCACTTAAAATGTTGGGCGAGGCTTGTTTCATTCTGGTTCCCTTTGGCAGCCGGACTAAACTTGTCAGGGATAATAAGGATAATAAACGTTGCTAAGCAATAAGTGATTCCAAATCAGCTTTATCAGCTCAGCCCTGTGGGGAGGAAAAGGGATCTGAGCAGGGGAGAGCAGCAGAAAACACCTGGTAGGGGGATGGAAGACACAAACAGCTCATGTCAGCTTGGGGACAAACCTACAGTATCTGCAGGGAATGCCCTGACGAGGGGAGAGAATGATACATCTGATTCCATCTTATCAGAAGGTTAATTTATTACTTTATTATACTATATTATTCTATATTATAGTACACTATGATACATTACATCTAAACTGAACCTGCCAAGCACTCAACTGCAGTCCACTGCACAGAATCTCATTGACTGTCAGCCCACAGTCCCAACACACACACACACCTGGCCCTGATAGGCCAAGGAAACAAAACCCCATCACTTTGGGTAAACAATCTCCACATTGCATTCTACTTTGGCACAAACACAGGCACAGCAAGTGATAAGAATTGTTTTTCCTTTCTCTGAGGTTCAGAGAATGTGAAACTCAGAAATATTCTCGGGAAGAATTGTGCCTTGCTTTTCTCTGGGAAGAGAGATGTGGCGACACAAACCTGTCCCTGTGTCCCTGTTGGGAGAGGGAGGGCAGGGCCCAGATGAGCTGTGGTTGTGCTGGTCCCAGTTACAGCACCATGGAGAATGCAGGGTGTCCAGTCCATGCTGACAGTCCTGAGTGACCCCCTGCCATGGGCAGTGCCAGCCTGTCCTCCTCATGGGATTGAGCTCTGGTGTTACCATCCATGACCCTTCATGGACTGTTGTATTTTTTGGGAGTGTCTCGACGCAGGCAGGAATGATGAATTTGACTCCATGTTTTCAGAAGGCTGATTTATTACTTTATAATACTATATTATGTTAAGAACATTATACTATACTATACTATAGAATACAGAACATCCTGAGGGAGTGCAGGACATGAGAGCTCATCCCTGAGGAGCTGCATTGTGCCTTCCAGCCCAGCAAACTCTCCCCAGGGTGTTCATGCCCTCCTAATTTGACAGGTGGCTGTACAAGTGTGGATGGGTTGATCAATATGGAGTTCTCCACGAGAACAGGCAAAAACCATGGAATGGTTTGGGCTGGAAAGGACCTTAAAGACCATCACCTTCCCCTAGAAGAGGTTGCTCCAAGCCCTGTCCAACCTGGCCCTGAACACTTCCAGGCATGGGGAACTCAACAGATAGATGTCACAAATCCACAGATAGATTCCACAGAAACGTTTGAGGATCAGAATATTCCATGTAAAAAACACCACAGTATCAGAAAAGAAAGTGCACCCAAACAAATCTTGTGGGTTTTTTCCCTACTGAAAGCATTTGATCTCTGCCTGGTCTCTTTGTGGTGCTGGTGCCATGTGCTGACAAAGACAAATGTTCTGCTGGACCACAAATCAGGACAAACTCAAGGGATCACTGTGGGAACCTTAATTTTTGTATTTTTTCCCTGCATTTTGAACACACAGTTAGTGAACTCTTGCACTGAGCTGCTGCAATTGGTTGGCAGGAGGGAGCAAGATTTTCCACAAAGGTTTCCTTGTGCTCCTGAGTCAGCCCCTTACCACGGAGGAATAAGCCATGGATGTCCACGTAGGAGGTATCTCTGGGAAGGAGTAGTGGCCACTAGAGGGTGGCCATGCCATAGACAGCACTGCCCTTGGGGACAGTGACTTCCTGGGGCAGCTCCATGCATTGGGAACCCCATGAGGATGAGCTGGCTTCTGGCTTTGTGTGTGTGACCTGCCCAGGTTCCACATTTGTGATCTGAGAGAGGCTTTGTACATCCTGATGGCTGATGGACAGGCCAGTGCTTTTCTTATCATGTGTCAGAGGAGGTGAAGAGGTGTCTGGATGCCCAGGAAGGAAGAAGAGGAAAGGTGTGAGACTTGGGTGGTTGTCTAGGCAGGGCCATGAGTCTCCTGAATTTCCCAAGTCAGGGGCACCACGGTGACATTTCCACCAGCTCAGAGCTGAAATGCCATTTTTCTAAGCCCAAATTTTGCATCACAACCTGACTTCACACCCAGGCCAATACAAACTCTGCCTTCTGGGTTACAGCTTGACAGCCACGATGCTGTCAGGGAATGTAAGGAGCCTCCACCCCTCAGTTATTGCAGGTCTCTGGGTGGGACTTGTACTGCTGCCTGTGAGCACATTGCATGACCTGAAGGACATTGTCCTGTGGCTGGAGGTGGCCATAGGCTAAGGCCATTGCTGAAAAGGGACAGAATAACTTCTGTCCTCAGTGCCTGGCTCCCTGCAGGTCCCCCAGGCCATCCCACCAGGCCTGGCCACCTTCCAGCCTCCACTTCCCCTCCTCTGCTCTCCTGCTGTGGGATATCTCGTGATGGAGCTGATTTCCTCCTTCATCCTCCCCCTGTTTTGGCTCTCAACAGGAGCTCTCTGTTCCAAGGAGACTTTGGCAAATGAGCACATTTCTTCCTTTCCCTCCAACAGCCCTTTCCTGCCTCAGAGCTGTCCCCACCATCCTCCTCACTCTGTCACTTGATGCTCCCTCTTGCTTTGGCTCTCTTTTTGCTAACCCTTCCACTGGCTTCTGGTTCTGCTCCTCTCAGCCCAAACACATTTTAATCTTTCCCATCTGAAACAACTCTCCCTCAGCTCTGATTTCCTCCCTGGTTGCCACTTCTGTGCACACACCATGCCAAGACCCAGCTCATGTCTTCACTAAAGCCTTGGCCTGTGTCTGACACGACCTCATGGATTTTGGGTTGTGCCCAGCATAGTTAATTTGTTCCTCCTGTGCTTTCTTGAAGCCTGAGGACACCACTGGGGCTGCTGACACAGTGAATTTGTCCCCTCCTGCTTACACAGGTCTTATCCCAGCCCCTGAAATCCTGCTGTGTCCAAACCCTGACGGTGTTTGCTGTGCTGTGTCCATCCCACCCCTCTGCATCTGGAACCTTCCTCACTACAGGGATTCTCTGGGGATTCTCCTTTCCCTATGGAATGGCTGATCCCAATTTCTGTTCAGCCCATGCTGTCTGCAGCCTTCTTGCAGCCCAGGTGGGGAGAATTTATTTTAACCATCCTTATTCTCCTTAAGTATCTTCTTAAAGCACTACAACACTGGGAGCTGGCAACAAAATGGAAGGTCTGGGAAGACCCAGCATTGTCTCTTTTACTTCTTTAGAATTGATTTTATTCACATTGGTGTCTGCTGATGGTCTCTGACCATATGTAGTTGAGTTGTGGACATGTGGGGTTTTGAACAGGAATTTGATTGAGCCTGGAATGACAAAGTGAATTTAATCCAAACATCTCTTTTGGTGGAGCTGTGATATCAACAGCAATAAGTTTTGTTTCCTGGGGTGTCTCAGGCAGGCAAATCATAGAGAATCATAGAATATTCCATGTTGCAAGGGACCCACAAGGATCAACAAAGTCCAGCTCCTGCCAGGCAGAGGTGTGGGATGCTGCCCAAAAGGACACAAAGGTGCGAGGAGACAGGAGGATGTGGGCATGGCAGGCAGGATGCTATTGCCAGCCAGCACCAGCTGGTCCCACACAGGATCTGCTGCTGGTTTTGTAGCTCAGTTTGAGCCTCTTAAAGGCTTTTCTGCATTCATGGAAAGGGCTGGTTGTGTTTGTGCACCCCTGAACTCCCTGCAGCACTGAAACACTCTCTAGATACTCTGGTTTTAACAGAGAAGTAGGGAGAGGGATGAAATGATCTCACACCAGCTCTGCAAGTTTGTGATTTCTGTGATTGGGGCAGAAAGTACTCCACAAGCTCTCTTACACTTCCCAGGCTGTGGATTGAGATCAAGGTGCCTCCTGCCTTGGCTGTTAAAGGTTCTGGTGTGTCCATGTAAAACCAGCCTGTCCTTCCAGAGCTGGTTCTGTCCCTCCAGGGCTGGTTCTGTCCCTCCAGAGCTGGTGCTATCCCTCCAGGGCTGATTCCTGTCCCTCTAGAGCTGGTTCTTGTCCCTCAAGGGCTGGTTCCTGTTCCTTCAGAGCTGGTTCCTGTCCCTCTAGAGCTGATTCCTCTCCCTCTAGAACTGGTTCCTGTCCCTCCAGGTCTGATTCTGTCCCTCTAGAGCTGATTCCTCTCCCTCTAGAACTGGTTCTTGTCCCTCCAGGATTGGTTCTGTCCCTCCAGGGCTGTCTCCTCTCCCTCTAGAGCTGGCTCCTTTCCCTCCAGGGCTGGTTCTCATCCCTCCAGGGCTGGCTCCTGTCCCTCTAGAGTTGATTCCTCTTCCTCTAGAGCTGGTTCCTGTCCCTCCAGGGCTGGCTCCTGTCCCTGCTGGCTTTGCAAACATCAGGCAGACAGGAGTGTTTGCCCAGTGAAACGTGTGGGATCTGCCCTGTCCTGCTCTGTGCCGTGGAGACGTCGCTTCCCCGGCAGAGTGGGGGCTGGAGAGGCTTTGGGAAATGCAGCTTTCCAAGACCATTTGCTAACACTGTGTGCTGACTCCAAAGTCCTGAGGGGAGCAGGAAGCAATGTGTCACCAGAGCTGGTAGAGCTGCTTTGGCCTGATGGGCTTCCATGTTCCAGACTGGGAGAGCTGGGGTTGCTCAGCCTGGAGAAGAGAAAGCTCCATGGAGACCTTCCAGCACCTTCCAGTGCCTAAAGGGTGATTATGTACAAGAGGGAGAGGGACTTTTAATACAGTAGATCCTGATGGGAAAGGGGGAGAGGTTTTAAACTGATTTACATCAGATATTAGGAAAAAATTGCTCCCTGTGTGGGTGGTGAGGCCCTGCATGGGCTTCCCAGAGAGGCTGTGGCTGCCCCATCCCTGGAAGTGTCCAAGGGCTTGGAGCAACCTGGGACAGTGGAAGGTGTCCCTGTTCATTTCAGGGGGTGGAACTGGATCTTTTTTAAGGTCCCTTCCAACACAAACCATTCCATGATTCTATAATTCCATGCTCCCATGTTGGCCAACCCCTTTGTTTTGAGCCTGCATAGGAGAGGCAGACCCTCATGGAAAAAGAGTTCAAGTTTTCATGCTCCCTTTGAGGGAGCAACTGGAAAATTGTTCCCAGGACTCAAAAGGTAGGAGAACACAAAATGAACCTGGAAAAGGCCCCGGACACCAAGATGCTCAAAGCTCATCAGGCTGGGAAGGAGATGGATCAGAAGGGTTGTGACAGAGGACTATAAATCACTGGGTGGTGTGGGAAGGGTGGACAGGAAGAAAATGTTCCCTGTCTCTATCTCTGCAAGAATTACAGGGCATCAGATGAAACCAGAAATTGTAAATCCAAAACAAACAAGAGGAGGTGGCTCTTCCCCCAGTGTGTAATTAAGCTGTGGAACTCCTTGCAACAGGATGTTGTGGATGTTGAAAATCGATGGGGGTTCATAGAGCAACGAGATAAATTGATGGAAGGAAAAAAAAATCATTGTGGGTAATTAAATATGAAGTTGATCTCTATGGCACAGGAACCTACCAATTAGAAGCTGACTGGATATTTTGGGGAGTTATCTTGGATTAGTTGCTGTACTGTGACACTCTTCTCTAGATTTCTCTATTTCTGGCCGTGGCCAAAGAGAAGTTACTGGGGTGAATGGAACTTGATGGCTGTTCTGCAGGTCCCCATTTTTGTGCTTGCCTGGTTGTAGATTAGGGCTCCCCATTTATTTTTTAGGTCCCAGGACTTGTGAGGATGCTGCAGGAATTTTGGTAGGTTGCTGTGGGAGTTTTTCCTGTCTTCTCATGGATATAATGCTAATATGAATCACAACCCAGAGGTTTTTCACAGGTAGGGGTTTCTGTCATGTCCACAGGGATCACAAAATGGCTTGGAAACTCTTTTTGTCCTTAACATTCCATGCTCCCCGTGCTCTCCAAACATCCTGATACCAAGTCAAGGTGCTTGTTTAAGCTGCATCTTGCAGAGCAGCTGTGGATCCTTCACAGTGGGACCCTGGCTTCAGTGGGAGCCATCCCAGTGTAATGCACCTCTGCTGGAGTTTGGTCACCTGCAGCAAGGGTGGCTTGGAGGAACATTCCATCATTTTCCTGATCCTAATTCATAGGAGTAATCTCAAGTAATCTCTAAGCAAGGCTTGGTCTAAACTTTGCTTATTCTACATATTTCTCCATTTGCTGTTTTGAACAAACAACAGTTTTCTAGCCAAGGCACATCAGAGAGGCCTTTGCTGCCTTTTGTTTCAGCCTTGTGTGGACCAGCAGCATTGATCAGATCATGCAGCACCTCTGGGAGCTGAAGGCACTTCCCTGCCCTTGTGTCTGCTTAGCCTGAGTGCCTCATGCCTTGCTTTCATTTGGGATAGAGCTAATTTCCTCCTTAATAGCTGGTGCAGTGCTGTGTTTTGGGTTTGAATAACATTCCTCAGTACTATTAAAACACAAATATGCTCCCCATTCCCAATGCCCATCCCCATTTTTATCCCTGCCATCTCCTCTCTGTTTACTGACCATACAGAGATGCAATTATGGGAGTCAATCCACCCAAAAAATGTCTAAACATCAACACCATCCATGTGGTGATTTTATGGGTGGGGAACGAGGAAGCAGCAACATTTTTGGCAGGTTTTTCTGCAAAGACTCCGTGCTGGGAAGCCTCAGACTCCAGGCATGTTGGTGTTTGCACAATGCCATCATCAGGGGTGCTGGTTTTGTGACCTCTGGCTCCACGTGCCTTGAGACAGCACCTGTGCATTCTTCAAGAAGAACAGGGGCTTGAGGCAGGCTTTAATTTCCTTGTAATACTGGCCTCTCAAGGTGAATACAGGGGTATCAGCAGGGATGGAAATCACCACCCCAATTCCAGGAGGTGACCAAAGCACGCTGGGCCCTGCCCTGTGCTGGGTCTGTCTGCAGCCCTTGCTAGCGCAGCTTGGCTTGGTGACATTTAGAGACACAGCACATTCCCAGGGGGTGACCTTTTGAGCAAAGAAAGAGGGTCCTGTGCCTGGGAAGCTCCAGGCTGCTGAGTTTCCCCACGTAGAGCCTGGTGCTCCCATTTCCCACGGATCACAAGGCAAAGGGGAAGTCACGATGCCAGCACTGGCTCTTTTGACAGCTCCGATTCTCAGCCCTTGCTGCAGCTGCAAGTTCACATCAGCTTCCCCATCTGGCTTCCCTCCACAGGGCCAAGGAGGGCACTTCCAGCGAGCCTGGAACAAGCCAAAATGTGCATCTTGCAGACAACTCCCTGCCCTGTTCAGAGCCAAATGTGAGAGGTGACTTTGCCCCCAGGTTGGAGCACAGATTTAGTTATCCTGTGACAGCCTTGCAGATTTGCATCTGGAGGGTCTGAAGGATGGAGGTGAAGGCACAAAATACAGGCTGAAATTTGGAGGGCAGGAAGAGTTTTTTTACAACACTTGATGCTCATCATTGCATTGATTGGAAGCCTGAATCTCTCTGATGCCTCTGGGAATCATCAGTGAAGCCACAACTGTGCAGAGCTGAAGGTGGCATTTCTTACATCCCAACTATTCCACTGAGACACCCCAGATTCAGGTCCTTCTGTCCCTTAGGCTGACAAAAAATAATTTTGATTCAGCAGTCTACTTCATGTTTACCTTCCCAAGAGCTAAAAGGGAGCATTTCTGCCCAAACCTCTCTGTGCTGCTCAGATCAGAAATGCCTGCAAGTTTCCCAAGCATTAACCTTTGTGGCAGTGCTGGTGTGGGAGCTGCAAATCCAGCAATCAGCCTGCTCAGAGCTAAAGGACCTTATTGGGATTCAGAGACATGAGGCTCATAGGCCATTTTCATAACAGATGGAAATTTTGAGTAGCTGCACACTGCAGGAAATGATGTATTTACTTATAATCTATTACTGCATGTAATTTTTAAAGTTGAGCTATCAGAAGCCTTTATAGAAGGAGAGATGACCCAGTGTGCAAAACTGTGAGTTTCTGTGTGTTCCAGACCCATTTCACCTGGCAGGATGAAACACTCTGGAGGTTTTTCTGCTTTATCAGGATGTGGACACCATGAACTGAGGGCTCATGAGCCCAGAATTCTGCACTCTGATCAGAGCTTGACTTCCCTTCAGTTCGTACAACACGTTCTGCCAGGTGTCACTAAGGAAGCACCTGAGATTGGTTTAATGCATTTTCTTAGAGCAAGTTAAACCATCTCTTGAGTCCACCCCAGTGTAGGTGTGCTGCTCAGTCCATGCTCAGGCAGGACATCTTAGGCTGAATGCCTGAAAAAAATCCATTTCCTCTCTGAGGCCACATTTTAGTTTTGGGTCAAACCAAGTCACCAGATTGACAAGAGAGGTTTGTGCAGGGCAGGAGGGACTCTGAATTGTTCTGAAATCATGGTTCAAAGACTGTCATGGTTTGTAGTTCTGACCTTTGCTGCACACTGTGCTCAAATCTGCTCTGCTTTGGTGCCTAAGCGAGACCCAGACCCTTTGGATGATGTAGATGTCTGTGTGTGTGCACAGGGTTGGGAAAATGTTGATTCCTCATAAATTTGGCTGAACTGAGGTGAAACTGAAGGATGGTCATGCCTCTCAAGATGGTGATTTCCTCTTGCTTTCTTTCAAAAGCCCAGAGAAGGATTTGTTTTCACACCTTAGCCAGAAGCCAGACTGCAGCACCCCGAGTCCTGCCAGGCCCTGCCAAGGCAGATGGTACCATTTGACCTTCTGCAGTCACTTCCATTTTCATCAGCAGCTTTGTAAATGTTTCTGGGCACAGGGACATAATCTCCATGATACCTGCCAGGAAAATCCTCCTGGAGACAGCCCCACATTATGTGCCTGCTCCCTTGTCTGTGCTGGGCTCTGCCTTAGGAGAGGGTTGAGTCTGTCAGGTTGTGCATCCTGGTTCTTCCTGGGGAGCATTCAGCCTCCTCAGCTACTGATTTAACCAAAGTCACCCCAAAACCAGGGCTCCCAACCTCCCCAGCCTTTTCCTTTGGGATTACCCTACTGTGATGTAAATTGAATAACTCCTATAAGGCAGCAGAAAGGCTTCAGCTACAGATGAATACACATAAAAGCTTGAGTAAAAAAGGTACTTTGTAAAAAAGTACTATTTAATATTTACATGCAAAGACTTTTCATCAGGATTAATTTCCCTTAGTTTGATCCTAAAATGGTTTGGGTTGAAAGGACCTTAAAGACAATCCAGTTTCACCCCTCACCATGGGCAGGGACACCTTCTGCTGGAGCAGGTTGCTCCAAGCTTCATCCAACCTGGCTTTGAACACTTCCAGGGATGGGGCCATACAAAAGTCAGGAATGGAATCTAAATGTTGCCCAGGCTCAGAGGATGGGCTGAGATTTGCTCCTGTGCTCGAGATGCTGATGAATCAATTCCCTGCTCCAGCTGTGGTGTGTGTAGAGAAGGTCTCTGCAGTGTCCCAAGTGTGTGTCCCACCTCTGGCTGGCTGCTTGCTTTGGTCTGAGTTTGTCCCTAAGGAGATGGAGGGGGAGGAAGAGGACTTTTCTCTTTCAACCCACTCACTCCTGGGATTGCTGCCTCTGCTGCTGAACCCAAACAGCAGCCAAAGGTCACAGCCTCAGTCCTCAAATGTCCCAGAAGAGGAAGTGCTGTACATGCTGAAACTGTCTCCTCGACAAAACAGCAAGACCAAAGCTGCAGCTGGGGTTTAAACAGCCTGACCTTGAGTAACACAGGCTTGCCAGCTTGAAGAGAAGGTGAATGTGTGATTTGGGTAGGGAGGCAACAGTGGGAGGGAAAGATTTGGCTTCCAGAAGGGCAAATCTCTCTGGATCCCAGTGAAAATTTCTTCACTGCAAGAGTGGTCAGTCATTGAAACAGGCTTCCCAGGAAAGTGGTAGAGTTGCTGGGACTGTTCAAAAACATGTAGGTGAGGCCTGTGGGACATGGGCTAGTGCTGGCCCTGGCAGTGCTGGGTTAAGAGTTGGAGTCGACGACCTTAAAGGGTTTTTCCAACCTAAATGATCCTGTGGTGATGATCCACATGGTGACAGCACAAGGAAAGGAGTGTAGGTGCCCTGCAGAACACATCTGTGCCTCACATGGGCATTGCCAGGACCTCTGGGACAGCCAGGCTGGGTGGGGGCTGAGTCCCCAGCAGTGGATGTAGCTACTGGATCTGTCCTGGGGCAGGGAACCAATCCCTGGATTGAGACCAGCAACCCACTGAGAGTGGTGACAGCTGTGAGCTGCAGTTTGTAATGGGCACTGACACAATCCCTGACCATGGGGACATGTCCTGGCACACGCTTGTCAGCTCTGGGCTCACGCTGGGCTGAGGAACCTGTGCCTGGAGGCTGCACACAGCCTGTGGCTTCATTCCCTTCCTTCCTCCTTAGGGCATCTTGGCTTAAAGCATTTGAGTTGAAGGCTCTTGCCAACCTCCAGGGCTCTCCAGCACCACCCCAGCATTCCTGCACCATCTGCCATGCCCATATGCCCAAGGTTTTTTCCAAGGGCACTCTACACATACCCTGGACACCACTCTTGGGGGGGTTGAGGACAGCCCTCACAAGGTCTTTGAGCTGAAGGAATAACAACAATTTCATTTTGTACCCAAAATGAGCAGGAGAACCAGAAGAGGCATGCAGTAATCCCAGTTCAGAGTGGACATGGTTAATCTACTCCAGGCAAGAATAGACAAGAGCCCACAGCATTCAACCAGGAACTGCTTCCTGGGGAGGGTGACTCTGGCAGTGTGACCATAGTTCTGGTTAATGAGATCATTTGTAGCTGGGTCAATAGGTGTGAAGGACCTGCTTGACCTTTTGTAGTGGAAAAAGTCCATGGCCTTGTTTTACACAGTGAAATGGGAAGGTGTCAGCCCTGGAGAAAGTAGCTACAGGCAGGAAATGTGACTGGACATATGGACAGGGGGCTCTAAGGACCTTGCTTGCAAAGAGAGGCTGGACCAGGGTAATAGACTGGCCTGGCCTGATTGGTTTGGGGGTTTCTGTGTGCTGCCTTGTGATGGGAGCAGTGGGAATAGGGGCAGGGCAGGGATTTGTAAGGGTAAAAGAAGGAGCAATGACTTCAGCCAGTGCAAATGGATTTAGGTCTGCTTTGGTCAGTGGGTTACCTGACTGATGGGGCAGTGAAGCTCCCTACAGCACAGTCCAACAGCTTAGGGATAATGTGAGTTGGGATGAATTTGTTCATGGCTCTAGGGCCATGAACTGCCAAGGTGATCTCATTATTTGACCAGGAGCTGCAGGAGAGACTTGTGGAGAAGTCTTGAGCTCCTCAAGTCATCAGCCTGGGATCTTGACTGCAAATCAACAAGCCTGGCTCCCTGGGAGTATGGAGGAATTGGTTTGTGGGGAGCTCCTCACACCATCCCATGAAATGGCAGTCAGCTTCCTGATGGAAATTTGTCCTGTCCAGTGGTAACATGTCCCTGGCTGTGCTGTATCAGAAGTTCAACAAACGCAATGTGTTTTCTGTGAAATGTCCAGCATTCCACAAATCTGACATTCTGATGGAAAAAAAAAAAAAAGTTTGCCTGGAAAATTCCCAAGCATCCTGACTGGCTCTGTGTGGTGTTAGGAAACGTGACAGCATTGTGCTGTCCATCCCATCCCTTGGGTGTAACCTCATCCCAGACCTGAATAACCTGTCACTCTTGGATAAAGGCTCTGGCTCTCTGCCCTGGCTCCCCTGTCCCCACTGAGTTTGTTTCCATGGATTTCTGCCAGGAACACGGCTTTATCTTGGTCTCCTAAGGAAACATTTGGGAGCACACTTTGCACAAGTATGGAAGAGGCCTGGCTTCATCTCTGACCTTTGTTCTTTACCTTCCCTTGAAGCATTTGACCAACTTCCACCAGATTTCATGGCAGGAGCCACAAGTATAAGCTGGTGGTTGACTTGTACCAGAGTGGGATCACAAGGCACAAATCCACATGGAATCATTAGGCATTGTCAGCTTTGTTGAATGTTGAACTATTGTTCATGTTGAGCTACTGTTCTCTCTCCACTCCTCTTTTTTGTCCTTGCAGGGTGAGATTGAAGGGGCCAAGGAAGGTGCACATGCCTAGAAAAAAGAATTTGCAGGGTTATCTCCCTTTTGCCTTCTGTATGGGGTTTGTAGCAGCTCTCCCCAGCCCAAAGTCAGGCTGAGTTCCCTTGCTTTTCCCTCTGGATGTTGCTCTGCAGAGCAGAGCCCATGGAGCGGCTCTCAGATCCTTCATTAGCCTCTAAAAGCCTCTGAGATTCAGCTGCTTTATAAAAGAAGAAGTTAATTTTTCATGTTAATGTAGCACTTTTGACTTGGCTGTCCAGAAGCCTACAATGTGGAGACAACAAACATTCCTGCTGTAAAATTCATGTGCTCCTCAAGGGATTGCAGGGAGGCTTCAGGGGTTTGGAAGTCATAAGTTAGGCCTTTAGCTGAAGGCTGGAGAATTCAATTGATTTTGGTGTGTATGTGACTTGATAAAATCTTGGTTTCTCCACTTATTGAGCAACTGCAAGGGTGGGGTTTAGGGAGGGTGATGAGGATTTGGACACTCCTGATGACAAGGTGTGAGCTGGCCATGTCCCTTGTCCTAGAAACATCTCAGGTGGACAAAATGCATCAAGACAGAAATGAGATGTTTTCTGGCATCTGATAAAACCTGTGAGCTCTGGCATCCAGACCCTGCCCTGATTGTAAAGTGGCCACAGCCACCACCAAAAGCAAGAGTCATGAGTTGTCCACACCTACACAGGATGGCTGGAATAACCTCCAGGAATCACATCCCACAGGGATGTCATTTGAGGATGGAGTCCACTCTGCTGGGAGAGTTTGGGCTGAACAACCATCTCTTGTCCCACCTGCATCCTGCAGGAATGAGGGACTCTGTTATGGAGCAGCAAACTCCATGCTGCCAGACAGGTGGATCCTTGGAGAAATCCAGGTGCTGCCAAGCCACCCTCTGACCCTGCTCTTCTGGAGACACAACATCTCCTTGCACTCCTGGTTTGGAACAGGAGTGTGGTGTTTGTGAGGTCTCTAGGAGAGATGAGAATTTGACTCCATGTTCTCAGAAGGTTGATTTATAATTTTATGATATTATATTTTATGATATTAAAGAATATTATACTAAAGCTATACTAAAGAAAGAGAAGGATACAGATAGAAGGCTTAACAAGAAAGAAGAATAAAACTCATGACTGACTCTTCAGAGTCCGACACAGCTGATGGTGATCAGTCATTAGGTAAAAACAATTCACATGTTTGGATAAACAATTTCTATACCACATTCCAGAGCAGCAAACACAGGAGAAGCTGAGGCTTCTCATCTTCCCAGGAGAAGAAATTCTGGTGAAGGGATTTTTCAGAAAATATCACGGTGACATAGGAGTCTCCTCCCCAGCCACCCAAATATGCAGCTGTGGTGCCAAGGAGGCTTTCACAACCTCCTGTGTGACAGTGGTAGACGTGGGGAAGGTGATGATGTCAAGGGTGGTTGCTGCAGCCACCCCACCATCAGGGTGTGTGCACCCTTTCCAAGAATGTGGCTGTGGGGTGTGGGGTCACAGCTGAAGCCCTTGGATGGGGTGGATGGAACACGGGGATGAAATCAGTATTGAACCAGAAAAAGCAGAAGTGTAGGAAAGAGCCACAAAAGGAATTTGAGGGGGACAGTGGGAATCCATGGAGAACAGTTTGATGAAAGGCCTGATCCTGCTGCTACGTGCCACCTCTTGGAGTGGCCACCAGCTGACCTTGACCACCAAAAACTCAGTTTCTTGCTTGGTTTGCCCAAGCAGGGAGACCCCAAAGAAGGAAGGAAAGTCACAGGCTGCTCTTGCACCCCTGACCTATGTAAAAAGCAGAATAAAGACCTCTATGTCATCAGAAGAGTTTTAATTAAAAAAAAAATCCAGGTGAGGGACCCTGGTCTCTGGGGGGTTCATGGAGAGGATCCCACTGGAAAGCAGAGAAATGCCATGGAGAAGCAGAGACTGGTGCTCTTTTCTCCTGGCAGGTTTGAATTTCCAAGTGCAGAGTGGGGTGGGCACAGGAGAGTCAGCACAAGGTGATGGATAGCAGGATTATGGATAGATGGCATTATTATGGATTATTGTGTCTGCCCCATCCCTAGAAGTGTCCAAAACCAGGCTGGACAGAGCTTGGAGCCACCTGGGATAGTGGAAGATGTCCCTGCCCATGGCAGGGGGCTGGAACTTGGTGGCCTTTAAGGTTCCTTCCAACTTAAAACATTCTTTGATTCTAAGAATATATGATTCTGTGATCTCTTTGGTGAGTTACCTCAGTGACAGGACTGCAGAAAGGTCTGGGGATCCTAAGGGATGAGTCTTTATGCTTCAGGACCCCACTGCACTCCCCTCTCCTGTGGGAAAAGCACCCTGGTCACCCTTAATGTGGAAAGGTGTCAAAATTCTCTTTTGCACCTGAGGAAGAGCCAGGCACAGCCCTTACAAAGCAGCATAATTCAGGAAGATCTCCAGGTTCTCCCCTGGACTGGAGCCCAGAGGTGCTTTGTCTGAATTTAGCAATGCTCTCTGATGTGTGGGATTTAGTTAAAAATAAGGGCATTTATCAAATTCCCTGAGTGCAACAAGGAGAGGGGTCAGCACGTCCCTGCTTCCCAACCTCACAGCCCAGCTCTGTGGAACAAGGATGTGCATTGGAATGGGAGGGGTGGGCCAAAGGCCACCAGGGTCACCCTGACTTCAAATCCCTCCATTCCCTTACAAGCCCAGGGAATCTCCAGAGGAACCCTCTGCCTTCCAAACACACAAGAGCAACAACTGAAAGGCCTCTCTCCGAGACTCTCCCGACTGAAAACTATTAGCCAGATCAGCTAAATATTCTTCTTTTAATTTAATTTTAATAGCCAAAACTTACCATGCAGGCAGCAGATGTGATTTTTCTTGGCTAGCAGGGATGATTAGATCTCTATAACTATATGCTACGAAGTGCTCTTGCTACAATAAATAAAGGTCAAAGGCAAGACACTTCCTGCTACTTTTGCTGACACGTGGCTGCCATTTAGTGATTCATAATCTCTACACACGGCTTGGCACACGTAGGGGACTTTTTTTTTTTTTTTTTAATAGGAGCTGTTTTCCACTTGTGCAAACACAACAAAGGATTTAAAGGGACCTGCTCTGAGCCACCTCCACCAGCAGCAGGATTCAGCGCAAGGTAACAAAGATGAGCAGGAGCATGGGCTGTAGGTTGAGCTATGCTCAAGTGGGAGTTGATTCTCTGCTGGCTTTTAGGGGTCTTTGAGCTGAAAAAAGTTTAAAGCTATGCCTGGTTTTGATATTTTTAACAGATTTTTTTCTTCTGTATATCCCAGTGCCTCGTGGAACTGCACAGACACTGATGTGTCTGAGTGGCAGATAACAAATGCTGGGAGATAACAAATCCTGATGGTGTTTGGGTAGGATTGTGGTGGGCTCTGGTCTTCTGGTCTCCAGGCTGGGATTTAGTTGTGACATTTTATTATCTGGATAGGAAAAGGAAAAAATAGTATAGGAATTAAGTCTTTTGCCACTTTGGGTCTGCTCTGTGGTTTGTACAATGCGTTGGCAGCAGGTGTACAGGTACAATTGCAAAAAGATGTGAAATGTCCTTCATATTTAGGAATAAAATTGGGCATAAGCTGCTTGCTTCACCCATCAGGCATTCTCAGCTCTGAAGAGTTAAGTTGCGTAAGACTGTGGTTATTTTATTCGAGACAACTTTTTTCTGTTTCTGTGGAAAATATCTGCAAGATTCAGACAAACCTGAAACATCAGGATGTGGAGAGCTGCTGGGTATTTGGGTGTTTGTCCTGAATGCAGTGAAAAGGAATTACTTTTTTAATGCACTCTCACGATTTCTCAGAGCATATCAGACTTTTCTGCACTGTAAATCTGCCTCATCTCCCATTTTCATTTGTTTCAATGACCTCACAAGATGTTTCCACTGGAGATGGACTGGGAGATGTGCATCACTGAGCAAGTAATTCCATAAAAGATTGTCTGTTACCTTTGGTGGTTGGCCCTACTTAATTTCTTTTTGGTATCTTTATTTTTCTACTGTGTATTCATGAAAAGTTCATGGAAATGGTTTGAATTCTGTTGTTTGAGTGAATTCACCACGCAGTCATGGAATTGCAGAATCATGGAATGGTTTGAATTGGAAAGGACCTCGAAAAAGACCTTGTTCCAATCCTCTGCCATGGGCAGGGACACCTTACACTATCCCAGGTTGCTCCAAGCCCCATCCAACATGGCCTTGGGCACTGCCAGGGATGGAGCAGCCACAGCTTCTCTGGGCAACCTGTGCCAGGGCCTCCCCACCCCCACAGGGAACAATTCCTTCCCAAATCCCATCTAAATCTTCCTTCTTTCAGTCACTTTGGAGTTTGCACAACAGCCCAGCTCAGAGACTACTCTTAGCTGTGCAGCAGGAGCCAGTCCTTGCATGGGGAGCCAACAGCTGAGGGGCACAGGAGAGAAAAAGCTGGCTGGGGAGGGGGAATCTGAGTGGGAGCCTTGCAATCCGTGGTCCTACTGACTGAATCACACTGCTGATGTCATTTATTGGGGCTGTTTCCTGCTGAGGAACAGACTCAGCAGCACACAGGTCTCCAGCCACTGCTGGCACGCTCTGGAGCAGTGAATCACCGGTGCTGTTTGCTGAGCTGAGTCACTGGCATGGACAGAGACCTCACAGAAAACATTCCTTGGTGAACAAATTACTCCAGGATCTCAGTTAAAAAAAAAATTAAAAATCCAGGTTAAAAAAAAATTAAAAATCCTGGCATTCTTTGCCTGATGAAAGGAGGATTTTTCTCAGTGGAATAGCTCTGCTCCGAGATGGTGCCTGGGTGCAGAGTGACCTGTGTTTCCAGCTGGCAGAACAAAGGCGGGGATGGTGTTTGAAGGCTGTTTGTTCAGCATCCCAGTAACAAGACTTTGGGCACCTGGAAACTTTGGCAAGCAAAACCTGTATTTTTTGATCTTTTTTTTTTTTTTTTTCCTTGCTTCTGAATACTAAGGAAACAGAGGAAAAAAACCCAAAAGGTTTAGGTTTTTTTTTTCTTTTCAACCAAAAAGGAAATTGTGCTAGGAGGGGGAAAAAGTTTTGGCTCCAAGGCCAAATAAATTATCACCAGCTCACTTTTATATTGGCTCAGATAAGTAAAAGGAGAACTGAAGGAGCACACAAAGGAGGTCTGGAAAAATCCTGTGTTGAAGGGACAGGGTAGTGAGGGAACAGCCAGCCAGTGTCTTGGCTCTACAAGAACTATTGGCCAGCAAATGAAATTAGTGGGATACCTCCATGAAGGTGGGTCCTCATGCAAGGGGTGGCTGAGCTGGAAATATCTTTCTGAAGGATATTGTGGATACAAAAAGGTTCAGGAGGTAAATGGGCAACTGAGAGATGATGGAATTTATGGAGAGATATCCTCTGGGATTTACTAAGCAGATAAATCCCATCAGGCTCAGGACATCCCTTGAGGTGAATATAAAGAAGGTAAGGAGAGCTTTGGGGAGATGTGTTTTGTGTGTTTGACCCTGTGATAACTTATTTGTGGGGAACAAAGTTCTGAGAGCTCCTTGCATTTCAAATTCCAACAGACCCAGCCTTGAACTACTCCTCGTGGCCACTGGTTTTGGTTTTTTTCCCCATCACTTTAACCTGAAGCAGCAGGAAGGAAAATGAGCTTGGCCACTAAAGCCATGGTACTTTGCACCCTGTGAGCAGAGCTGGGAACAGCATCCCTGGGCACAAGGGTGCCTTGCAAAGTGTCCTTTAAAAGTTTGAGGTGCCCCAAATGATACCAGAGCGCTTATGAGGATGTTCAGCTTTGTCTTACATTTTCTTTTCCAAGTCCCTTCCTACCTTCATCTGCACCAGCCAAGGCAGCTTCCCAAGCTGGATGGAGCCTGAGCACTGTGGCTCTTTTTATTCCCCTAATGTGTCCCAGCAACACTGGGCAGCCAGCCTGGCATTTTGACTGAGATTTTAAAGGCTTGCTATTACTGATTTCTCTTTTTTCCATTTCTCTCCCAGCAACACTGGCTTATTTCACCTTTTTTTTTTTTTTTTTGGTTAAACTCTTGTTTTGCCCTTCCTTTGGGGACTGGGACAAGGGACATAGCTTCTCAAAAATTATTAGCACCTATCACCAGCTATAGTGTGCTTCTGCCTCTCTCCTTCCCCACCTCAGAGCCAGGCAAACACATTCTGTTCTTTTGAGATTATATCCTGGAGATCTGAATGTCACAGCAGGCTTTGCAGTTTAACACAGGAAACATTTGTGCCTGCTATTTAAGAGAAATAAGTTGCTCATGTTTCCCTGGGAACCAGCCTGTCAATTGAGCTCACTTGACTCCCCTGTTATTAAAATAAAATGTGAAAGAGTAAATGGATATATTGCAAGTTATGCAAGGGCAAAAATGCTATCTGGGTGTATTTTGTATCCAAGAGATGCATCCCTACGTAAAGAAGAAGTGTTTTTTCAGCTTTTTCAGATGGATTGCTGTTCTTTTGGATTTCTTTTGCTGGCAGTGTTGTCTTCACACACAGAACTAGGAGCTGACTGTAAAAGAGCCCCCTGCAGCTCAGCAGTTGTTGGATTACGTCTGTGTGCAGGTTATACACAACACTTGCTCCCCAGGCTCCCTGGCACTGCTTTTGTGGCTGTACCGAGCCTGTGCTCTTCATTACCTCTCTTAGGCTGCTCCTTCTGAGCTTTCCTCTCCACCCCAGGAGTGTTTCTCACCTCATTTTTTGCAGGTTTATAGGAAGGTTTATCTTTAAGACCTGCCACTGGAAGAGGCAGCAGGTTATCCATGGGGCAAGGCTATTTTTAGGGAGTGCAGTGCCAGGATGGCTCCCAGCTCTTGGCAGCGAACACGTGCTGAGCACAAAGGCAGCCTCTGTGCTCAGGGCTGCAGAACTGGGCACCCTCAGGAGCTGGGAGCCAGGCACGGGCAGGGAACAGGGCACAGAGGGAAAATGGAGCTGCTCTGGGCAGGGAGAAGGGCTGAGGCTGCTGTGGGCACTGCCAAGGCAGAGGAGGGGAGGCAGTAGCTGCAGAGATGGGATGGAAACAGGGGAGGTTCTCAGGATCATTCTGTGGCTTTTGCAGGTGTCAGCCCTTGGCTTTTGAAGGGAAATAGCCAAACCATTAACATAATGCCTGGAAGAGAGATATATTACCTAAAACACCTGACCAGTGCTGGAGATCCAAAGTGGGAGTAGTTTGCATTTTCCCACCGTGCTTTCCTCTACCTGCTGTGAGATAAAGGCACGAGCTGTGCTGCCGTCAGCAGCAAAGCCTCCTCCCAGATTTCCACATCCAGCCCTGTTCCTTTGCACCTGCCAGATTTTAATTTCCTGGAATCTTTTTGTGCTCAGAGTAGTTGAAGTGATTGTGGTTTCATGCAAACTGTGCTGAGTTGGCGACAAAGGAGTGTAAGTGCTCATGGCTGCTTTCACAAGAAGGCATAAGACTGGATCTCCTGGGGATAACTTGTGAAGGATGTGCTAGAGTGCACAAAATAGTGATAAATTGCTGAGAATCCAATTGTTGACTGTGTCACACAATATCAGACATGAGAACACCGAGGGCTGGAGCACCTCTCCTGCGAGGAAAGGCTGAGAGAGCTGGGGCTGTTCAGCTTGGAGAATTGTCCAGTGAGAACTTAGAGCCCCTTCCAGTGCCTGAGGGGCTCAAGGAGAGCTGGAGAGGGACTTTGGACCAGGGCATGGAGAGACAGGACTAGGGGAATGGCTTCCCACTGCCAGAGGGCAGGGATGGATGGGACACTGGGAAGAAACTCTTCTCTGTAAGGGTGCTGAGCACAGGGTGCCCAGAGAAGCTGTGGCTGCCTCATCCCTGGAAATATCCAAGGCCATGTTGGAAAGGGCTTGGAGTGACCTGGGCTAGTGGAAGGTGTCCCTGCCCATGGCAGGGGATTGAAACAGGATGATCTTTCAGGTCCCTACCAATCCAAACCACTCCCTGAATCTATGATTTTCTGATGAAGGGAAATAGCCAGCTCCATGCAAATCAAAGGATGTGCCACTGATATTATTCCTTGATTCATTGTCAATATTTACCTGAAGAAAGCTGACCAGCTCGTGGAAACAAAATCCAAAGAAGGTTATTAAAAACAGGGAAACCATGTCTACCCCACAAAATCCCTGACAGAAAATAACTGGCAGCTGAGAGTGCTGAGTCCTGTTCTCCCACTTGTGGAGACTCAGGTTGTTCCCTGGCCAGCACACAGGTGTGTGGAGAAGATAGTGCCACCTTTTAATCTGCTTCCTGCCTGTGCTCCAGGGAAAGCATTTCCAATTTTCCTCATCCAAATGAAACCACAAGGGCATTTTAGGTACAAGAGCTCATAGAAATGGAATTATGAACGATTTTTAAATTTAGGAGAGAGAAATTTGTGGTAAGAATAAATAATTGAGACTTGAAGCTTGACAGATATAAGCCAGGAAGAGCAGCCCAGTTTAAGTTTTTGGGGTGTGTGCTTGCTACCCCAATTTATTGAGGATTGCAAAGGATCTTCCACACATGGATTTTTTCATATTGTTGAGATTGGATACTTTTCTCAGCAGCTATATCCTTCCAGAAATCCATGTAGGAAAGTGTCAAAGCCTGTAGCTCCCAGGACATTAGAAGAAATTACTGCTTGAGCAGTCTCATTCCAGAAATTGCCTTCCTAGAAGGGAATAAGGATGAACAAACATGGGAGGGGAATTTCTCCTTCTCACCTGGTCAAGTTTTATTGCTAACCACAAAGGTGAGCTGGGTGGATGTTCTGTGTCCAGATTGTTCATCATCAAGGGGAAATATTCATGAGAGAGCTCCCTGTCACTTGGACAGCCTGTCAAACAGCAAAGGTCATTGTTACTCATTCCCATGAACTGCTACAGCTACACTGGGATGACTGGAAGGTCACAAAGGCTTTTTTAGCAAAGGGCAGACTCTCTGACTTTTGAAACTGCCTGTAGCCTGAATTTACTTTCAAAGGGAGGCTCCTGGACTTTCAGGTTCCCTTTGTAGTCTTGGTAAAACCTTTAATTGACTTATTGTCATGGGATTGTGAGGAAAAGGGGAAAAACACCCACAAGAGGCAATACTGTTTGATCTCTGTCCTTCCTTGTTGTGCTTGTGAGCCAGAGCCTTGCTTCAGATAAAATTTCTGGTGGGATTTTGTATTTATGTTAGAATGTTTCTGTCTCCTGCACCGGACGTGGGTTTGGTTTTTTTTTTTCTCTTGGGAATGTATGTTTTTGTTTGAGTACTCAAGTGTTCCTCAAGTGGGTGAATGAATCATGGAAATTCCGTATTACGGACGGATGGAAAGATAATAAAGCATTATATATGGGCTTTCATGGTAAGTTTGCTTTGCAGGTAAAAGGGATTAGTCTTTCTCTAGTAACCAAACAGTGCAGAGGATGGAAAAGCCAGCTGGGCTTGTTTGGAGTTGCTGTAGTTATTTAACACAGGTAATTTTTTCAGACTGTACGTGGTGTCCTGCTTGGGGAAACACAAGCAGCTTTGTCACTGTGTGTCAACCTGCCTAGAGCAGGAGCTAAAATCAGTACCCAGATACCCTTAGGATAATAATTCCTGGGTTAGAAAACTGGAAACCCCTTTTCTGACTTACAGATTTTCTGTTCAAGTTAAAATATAAATTCATGAGGGTCCTGCCAGATGTCAGTGGAGAATTTTCCAGTGAGAACTTAGAGCCCCTTCCAGTGCCTGAGGGGCTCAAGGAGAGCTGGAGAGGGACTTTGGACAAGGGCATGGAGAGACAGGACAAGGGGGATGGCTTCCCACTGCCAGAGGGCAGGGATAGATGGGATATTAAGAAGAAATTCTTCCCTGTGAGGGTGGTGAGGCCCTGGCACAGGGTGCCCAGTGAAGCTGTGGTGCCTCATCCCTGGAAATACCCAAGGCCAGGTTGGAAAGGGCTTGGAGTGACCTGGGCTAGTGGAAGGTGTCCCTGCCCATGGCAGGGAGTGTGAGTGGATTCCCCAAACACTTGACCCAAACTCAGGAGGCCTCTTCCTTGCAGACACACTCCTAATGCCCAAGCCAAATCTTGGCAGGAATGGGCAACCTCTGAAGCACAGCACACCCTGTGGCTCATATTGGGGGTCTTTATCCTGAGATTCCTGACTTCAAGTAAATAACAGCACTTTCCCAACATTTTTTAATCTGAGGATGAAAAATGTTGTGTAACAACAGTAAAAGGCAAAACCTTTTCATGCTAAACATCAGGAATGTGGTGTTTGGAGCACAGAGGGGTACTCTGGGCTGCTTGTTCTTATCTGGCACTCCTGCTCTCTTTTCCAGCCAGCTGGATCTTTATTTTTCTAAAAAAAGCTTCATGCCAGGCTTAATGCTCATCTCACCTGACAGTTCTAGGAATGGGGCATTATGTTGGTCAATAGGAATCTTAAGAACAATCACTTAATGGCTTTAAGTCATTATTTTACTTGGCAGAAAATAAAAAAAAAAAGCAGCATCAGTCAATCCAATAGATCTCCAGATTTCAAACCTTCCCAAACCCAGAAATACAACTTCACAGAGTGCCCAGGTACCCTCCCATCCTCCATGTGCCCACCATGAGCTCTCTGATTTGTTTTCTGGAATTCCTTCCCCATCTGAAGGTGTGTGTGGAAGGACATAAGACCTGAGCTATTTCTGTCCTTTCTGTGGTGCAAAAAACCCTTCCAAAAGAGACCTTCCAGGCAATCCTTCACTTTTCTTTCTTCACATTGATTATGTCTCTGGATTGCAGCTCTGGGCAATCTTTTCAGGTGTGTTGCACGAGGTCTTTGTCCTCCCTGGTTTTTTTTTGGCTAGGCTCTCCAGACTTTTACCATTTGCTTTACGTTTCAGTCATGAACCTGTCCTTCAAGAGTGCTTCCCAGGAAAGATACTTTATACACTGTGTGGTCTGCTTATAGAAAACAAATGTCAAAGGCATAAAAAAATGCCGATTTTAGGATTTCATCAAATTTCCTTGGGACTACTGTCTGCAAAAGGCACCAGCCTCAGTCTTATCTGTCAATTACTCTTCCTTAATGCATCAAACACTGTATTAAACATGGGCTTGCAAGGTATTTTAGCTTTACTTTCCCACAGGTAATTGCATTTCTCTCTACCCTTAAAACGTCTCACAAGGATTCCTAGGGTTTAGGGCTGGCTCTAAATCTAAATTTAGGGCTGGTTGCCAAATCTAAACTGGAGAAAGAGGGTAGAGCCCAGGGGACTCCTAATACCCAGAGCTTCCTAGAATTAGCTCAAATCCTTCGCATTGCAGCTCAGAGCTGGTGCAGCCCTGCAGCACAGTTGTTTATTTGCTGTGGAGGAAATAGAAGTGCCATTCAGTAGGAATTGGCTCACCAGTTTTCCCAGCTGCTGGATGACAAGCATCCCTCATGGTTTAGCTTTTCTGTGGGCACAGGGGGCACCACTTTGTCCCTCATGGCCCCTCTTTACCTGCAAACAAACACAGCCTGGATTTGAGGCAGCCCTGAGGGGTTGGTGTTGCTCTGTGAGATGCTGAGGACTCCAGGCAGGAAATCCTGGCTTCCCTTCCATCCCCTGCAGATAAGGATCTCCAAGCTGGACCACCAAACTGTCCCTATTTCCTTCTCACCTCTGACTTTGTCCAGTCTGGTGGGAAAGGCTGCTCTTTCCAGCTTTGTTGTCAATTCCTCTTTCCAGATAGAGCTGGTTAGAACAGGGATATGGCTCATTTCCCTGAAGTCCTTTAATTTGCAAAGCTCTGCTTCCATCTGTAGGCTTGGTGGAGACCCAGAGAGGGCAGAGCCCACCACCAGGCACAGGCTGGCTCCTGGGGTGTGCTGCATGGGGACAGCCACCCCAATGGCTGGCAGGCTCACAAACCACATCCCAAACAGCGTGTAGCCATAGAATATTCTGAGCTGGAAGAGACCCACAAGGACTAACCAGTCCAATTTCTGGTCCCTCTGGCACATGACAACCCCAACAATCCCATCCTGTTCCTGAGAGCATTGTCCAAACTCTCCTGGAGCTCTGGAAGCTTTGGAGCTGTGTCCATGCCCTGAGGAGCCAGGGCAGTGCCCAGCACCCTCTGGGGGAAGAACCTTTTCTTAATATCCAACTAAACTCCACCTGAAACAGCTTCATGCCATTTTCTTGGGTCCTCTCAGTGGCCACCAGAGAGCAGAGATCAGAGCTGTCTTTCTACCTCCCTTCCTAAGGAAGCTGCAGACCATGGTGAGGCCTCTCTTCAAACTGAAGGACCTCAGCCACCTCTTGTAAGACTTTCCCTCTAGAACCCTCTCCAGTTTCATGCTGCTCCTTTGGATACTCTCTAAAAGCTTTATATTCTTCTTATATTGTCCCTTGTCCTATGCTGATTGTCAAACATTATAGTGGCTTCATCTGGGTGCTTTGAGGGGCTTTGAAGGGTTTTAAAGTCCAGTGGTGGTGGCAGCACTGAAGGGCAGTCAGGGAAGCTCAAGGTCTGGAGAAAAACAGCCTGCAAGCACTGCATATGTGAAATTGAAAAGTTTTCACAGTTCTCTGATATCTGAGGGAAGCTGGGAGCCCCAGATCCACGTTATTCTTGCTGTTTTCCCCAGATGTTTTGGCTGGCTCAGCAACAGGTGCAGGTGCAAACCTCTGGCAGGCAGCTGAGCGTGTTTTATAAAACCTTAAAATGCTTGAAGGCAGTGTGCAGACATGACTGATTTCCATCCAAGGCACTGTCTTTCCTCCAGACTTTCCCTCCAGGAGTCCAAAAGCAATTTCAGCCAGTGTTTAATGGGAAGGCTGTGGGATGTCTGAGTGCTCCAGCTTCATGGTGGACCTGCATCCCCGGAGTTACACATTGCTCAATCCTGGTCACAAACTTTTTTTGGAAAGAAGCTGTAAGTTAATAAAACCTATCTTTATGGGGCTGCTGCTTGGAGAGGAGACTTTTACCCTGGAGCTGCATGAAAGGCACCAAATTCAGAAGGAACTGGGACATCTTCCCTTTGCTTTAGGGCTCTGAGTGCCAACTCCCAAACTGTGACACTGGAACTGGATTTTTTTGGCTTTCCCTTCCTTTTGGAAGAAGCGTCCATGGCACAGGCTCTGTGCCCAGAGCCACTTAAGAGTACTCTTGTAATATACAGAATTGAAGAATGGTTTGGGTTGAAGGATCATAAAAGACCATCTTGTTCCAACCCCCTGCCATGGGCAGGGACACCTTCCACTAGAACAGGTTGCTCAGAGCTTTGTTCAAACTGATCTTGAACATTTCCAGGGACGGGGTGTCCAATATACATTTCGTATGTGTGTATATATATATATATATATATATATATATATATACATACAAAATGGTTTTTTTATAAATATATATATTACAGTATATATAGTACATATATGTATTATGTATAAATATGTTAACATTGTATATACATTACATATTTTAGTGTTTATATATATTTATATTGGAGAAGGTTCTTTGCTAGCTTTTAGGGGTCTTCAAGCTGAAAAGAGTTTAAAGCTACGTCTGTTTTTGATTTTCTATAGCTTTTTTTTTTTTCCAGTACATCACACTGCCCCGTGCAACTGCGTGAACAGTGATATCAGTGAGTGGCAGAAACCAGATGGTGAGAGATAAGAAATTGTGACGGTGTTTGGGTAGGACTTTGGAGGGCTGTGTTTTTCTGGACCACAGGCTGGGCTTTAATTGTGAGGTGGACTCCGATGAGATTAATTTCATTGTCTCGACAGGAATAGGAAAAAACTCGTGCAGGAATAAGTTATTTTCCACACTGGGTCCGCTTTGTAGTGTGGTGAACGCCCCGGAGCAGGGGTATCAAAGCAGCCTTGAAGTACAGCGGCAACCGCAAAAGGTGAAAAAGAGCCGTCTCGCTTAGGAAGAAAATTAGGTTTAACACGCTTGCTTCACCAAACAGGCGCTGATATCTTCACAGCTTCACGTTCAAGCCGCCCAAGATCGGGAGCGGGGCGGAGGAGGCGGTGCAGGAGGCGGAGGCGAAGAAGGGGAAAGAGGAGGAGGCGGAGGCGGGGGATGCTCGAGGCGGAGCCGGGGCGGGCCGCAGGGGAGGCGGCTGGAAAACAGGCCGGCGCTGGTTCTCGGCCCGCAGTGCCCGCAGCCGCCGCTCAGCCGCGCCGGGAGCCGCTCAGCCGCGGGAGGCAGCGAGGCGAGAGCCGGGCGGGCGCCCCGACCCCGACAGTCCCCTCCGGCACCGCACAGAGAGGTACGCGGCGGGCGGCGGCCCCGGTCCCCTCGGAGCGTCCCCTCGCAGGGTCCCCTCGGGCCCCTCAGCCCGCACCTGCAGCGGGAGGGCCGGTGCCGCCTCGGCGGGGCTGCCCGACTCCGTCCCCGCACAGAGCGCCCGGGCAGCAGCGGGGAGAGGGCGGGGGGCTTTGTCTGGGGGCACAGAGCCGGGATCCGTCCCACACGCCCACCTCGCCGAGCCGCTCTAGGGGCCGTTCCCGGTGCCCCGTCCCACACACCTGCTGGAGGGGCCGTTCCCGGTGCCCCGTCCCACACACCACCCTCAGGGTTCAGCCCGGTACCCCGTCCCACACATGACCCCAGAGGAACCAGCCCGGTACCCCATGCCACACACCCGAGGGTTCAGCCCGGTACCCCGTCCCACACATGACGCCAGAGGAACCAGCCCGGTACCCCGTCCCCAACACCACCCTGAGGGTTCAGCCCGGTACCCCGTCCCACACATGACCCCAGAGGAACCAGCCCTGTGCCCCATCCCACACACCGCCCTGAGGGGCTGTTCCCGTGCCCCGTCCCACAATCCCACCTCCCCAAACTACTTCAGGGGACGTTCGCTGTGCCCCATCCTACCCGCCCCAAACCACCCCAGGAATTTGCAGACCCTCATTCCTCCGCCCCTCGACACCCCAGCCCAGGCGCAGAGCAGGTGTCATCCCTGCCGCTTTTTATGGGGACCGTGGGAGAAAGGCTCGCTCTCTCGGCTAAGGGCAGAACACGCGCGGTTGTGTTGGGATTTTGGGGTGGTTTGGGTGTTTTTTTTCTGCCCCTCCCGTGTGTTGATGTCGGTGAATCTCCCGCATGTGACACGAGTCCGCGCGTGCCTCCGCATTCCCCGCCTCGGCGTTCCCGGCGATGACACCGAGAGGAGAGGTTAAGTGGGGAAGTCACCGTGCTGGGGATGCGAATGACGAGCGGCGAAGGCTCGCTCCCGGCTTGTTTGTGTTTCTGCTGTTTTCATGTTTATATAAAGCTGTTACAATACCGGGGGCTTGTCAGTCGAATCCATCGACTTGTGAGGAATTGCTCCGTCTTTGAGATCGGTGTGGTAGATGAGGGATTAGTTCCGAATGCCGGGTAGTAAAATGCACAATGCCAGTTGTCTGTTATGGAAACTCAAATCTTTTATTTACATTCTCAACCCCATACACAGAGCTGCTCTGCTGCATCTTTGCTCATCCCACAAAGTGTTTTCCGTGGATTATAGACATGCTGTCTCAAACCTAGTTCTGGGACTAGCTGTAATTGCCTGATATATTAGATGTAAACACGAGCTTTACATAAAAGTGAAACCATATATATCACTTAACACATGTCCACTCTGTGATCCTGCACAAACAAAGTCGAGCCCAGAGCCCTGTCCTTAGCTCACCCTGTTGATCCACTTTTCCCGTAGCCTGTACGACGCAGTCCTGTTCCCAGAGTTACCAGACAGGTTTAGTGGAGACCAAGAAATCAGCCCAGGAGCATTTCTGTGTGTTGTGCAAGAATGCTGTTATGTTCTCAGTCCTTTACAGATGTTGTTTTATTGACTTAGTGATAACATTTTGCTCTCCTAGGTCCTTTTCCCTTTCCAGATTGTAAGGCCAGCACTTACTAATCTTTTGTGGCGCTGCTGTGGAACAGATGTACAGTGTTTTTTAGGGAGTAGCAAGCTCTGTGGTTTCAGCTGGCTTTGCCTCTTAAAAAAAAACAGCACTGCCTTTCCCTTGTGCCACTGTTGTGGAGTGGGTAGCCGGACTAGGAAGCCTGTTTGGATGACTGCTGAGCTGGCAAAAAATCCAACAGGCTTGGGTCTGACTCAGTGCCTGGATCCAAATCATTGTGTGGCTGATCAGACATTTACCTGGACTTCTTTGGGTTTGGAGCAGCATCCAGCTGGTATTTTGGCTAAGCTGTGTGTGGAAGGGGGTGTAGAGGTCTTTAAATGCTAAAAATGCTGGGTGCTGTGGTCGTTTATCCCTCTCCATCCTTTGGCTCTGTGGAACAGCAGCTCTGGAGCAGTTCCTCTTTGTGCCAGGCTGCCCTGAAACGCTAGAGCACCACAAACACTCTGCACCTGCCCTGGGCTCCTGTGTCCTCAGCCCTGCTGCTGGCACTCGTGGTTGTCCCTCTCTGGTTTGAGCTGGAAGTGCTCTCTCCCTGTTGTGTCTGTCCTATCTAAGTGTCACAAGTCAGCTGTGGTGTCTCTGAAATGCAGTGTTTTCTGGGGTGGAGGATTCTCAGTTGACTTGGTGGCACTGGAGGGGTTGAGGTAGAGTTTGGAGAACTCTATCAAATTGTTGACATTCATTACAAGCAGCAGGCATGGTTTCTGGGCTCCCTACAGCATCTAAGAGGTGTGATGGTGCTTTTGCTGACCTCCACCTTAGCCAAGTAGTGTAATTTGAGTTTTTCCACTCATCCATCCTCAAAAGCTATCGGACTCTTGTCCATCTCTGCCTCAGAAGCTTGGAGGAGTATTCCTGCATCTCATTACCAGCCTCAGGAGTCTATCTGCCTGCCTCTCAACCCCACTTCCATAATTTCATGTTTTCATGTCATCTCACTGAAAAGTAATCCCTTCTAATCAAATCTGAGGTTCTCCAGCTAAATTCCTGCTGGCCCAAGTGAGTGTCTAAGGAAAATTGTGATGCTGACTTCTGAAGTATGTGGAATTACTTTGTATGATTGGGTTATACAAAAAGAGAGATATTATTTTCTCTTGTTTTTTTCAAAAGTATTAAAAATGCAGCCTGCTGTGTTTCACAAATCTCACTGCTGTCTCCTTCTCTCAGTAATTGTAATTAACAGACCAGAAAATGGAAAAATGTAGAAATACCCTTTCCCACTGGCCACAATCATTAGTCCTCTCCAGAAGTTAATGAAGTCAAGTCTATGGAAATTAAATAACTGAATTTTTTTTAGTTCTGTTGGTGAGCTAAAACATTGTGTTAGTGTGGTAAATAATAAATAAAAGAGCTGTAAAGATCTCTCAGAATTGATGTGGGCAAAGAATGGATTTGAACTTTTCTTTCTCTAGAGGGTCTAAACCTCTGGCTTTAAGATGTGGCTGAGGGATCTGTCCTGCTCTGCTTGCTTGCAAAAACTGATCTAAGCCCAGCAGTAAAGTGGGAGAGATGGTAACCCACCATGAGAATAGGGAATAGAAGCATAACCATAAAAAATCCCAAATGCAACCAATTCATCAAATTATGGAATCCTAAGGCACAAATAGTTTTACAAGTGACACTTCAAAGCCACCTTTATGGTGTTTCCAGACTGTGTTATCATCTTTGTTGTCTTCCTGTTGAGGGAACATGAATATTTTCAGCTACCTTGATGTTGTGTCCCATTTTCATTGGCTCTGTTGCTGTGTTGGCTTTGCTGTGTCTGGGCATTCCTTTCTCCGTGCTGAGGGCACGTGGGTGTGAGCACTGTAATAAATCTTGAGTTTATAGAAGTCACTGTGGAAAATGGTTGAAAAGCTTTCCTTTTTTTTTTTTTTTTCCTTTTTATAATCTAAAATTTCAGTGGTTTCTTCTTGTTTTAACAAAAGGTTCCAGAAATACCATAGGTGGGAATATGAACCACTCGGAAAATAAATCTTCGTGGCAACTCCAGTTTCCACCATGAGCATGGTGGCACCTGAGGAGCACTTTGGTGAGGTGCAGGTGGTGTGTGAAGAGTGGTTTTAGAGGAACCTTAGTTTGAGGTCCTGCTTTTTTTTTTCCATGAGAACCAGTGCTCTTGAGGGGCCCTGGGATAGTGCAGGGCTGCAGGCTGAAAGAGCTGTCCACCTGGAGAAGAGAAAGCTCTGGGGATGATACCTTTGGCCACCTTCCAGTGCCTAAAGGGGCTCCAACAGAGCTGGACAGGGATTCTGGATAGGAGCCTGGAGTAACAGGACAAGAGGGAATGGCTTCCCACTGACAGAGGAGACTTTTAGGTTAGATATTAGGAAGGAGTTCTTTAGTCAGACAGTGAAGAAGCCCTGGCACAGAAGCTGTGGTTGCCCCATCACTAAAAGTGTCCAAGGCCAGGTTGGACAGGGCTTGGAGCAACCTGGAATAGTGGATGATGTCCCTGCCCGTGGCAGGGGGTGGGAATGAGATGATTTTTAATGTCTCTTCCATCCCAAACCATTCTGTGATTCAGCCAGCAGCCCTGAGCTGTGGATAACGCAGCACCCGGGGTTTTTATAACAATGTATTTGCTGTCTGAACCCAGCAGCAGCCTGACAAGGAGGTTTGCTATGGGAGATGTGCTCTGTATTCCGGTGACCTTTTCCTCTGGAAGTCTTTAAATGCAGTGAATGTGGTGGTGTTGGGTGACTTTTAATCATGCCCTTGGTTTTAAGTGCAGTTTTGGTGTTCTTTTTCATGGTAACTTGAAGTTTTTGTTTTGTGGCGTGTTGGGGCCAGGGCTGTGAGATTGCAAGGATGTGATGGAAGAGGAATTGTAAAGGTGCAGCAGGAGTGGTTTGGCTCTGAGAGAGGCCTGGGTTGCTCTGAAGGTGGTGAGCTCAGCAGCAGGAATGTAATGCAAGAGGGGTGAAAAAGCCCCTCCCTGCTTTTCCTGCTGGAGTTTGATCCCTGAGCTATTCTCGGGTAGTTCTCTGCTACCAGGCCCTGCTTTAAAGTCTCAGTTAAACAAGGCACTTATTGTTGGTGCTCTCTAATTCCAAGTGATGGTGGCTGGCAGCTTGCTGGGTCTGAGGGAGAGAGATTTTGCAGCCCCAGAGTAGTGATTTACACAGGGCTGTTGTTGGATATTCCCTCTTTGGGGCAGTTTTCCACATCATGCTGTGAGACCACGTTTCCTTCACTTCCTGGAGTAGAAGGATGGAGGGAGCACTGGGGGCCACAGTACAGGTCAGTGCCAGAAAGGGAGTGAGGAGATCTCAGCTGTGGAGGGCCCTGAAAAGCTGAACTGATGGAAACCCAGGCAATTTCAGCTGGTAGGGAATTTTTGGTTTGGTAACTTTCATTTCTTTTATCTAGGAGGTCTTTCATGTGCTTTATAATGGCTTGAAAAGTTGATTTAATTCCACTTTTAGTGCTTGCATCTGTACTTACTGAAAAATGGAAGGAACTTCCTTTTAAGAATTAAAGAAAATATGTTTTCCTGGCTGATGAAGTAGAAAACTAAACGGATGTAGATAACTGTTGAAGAATGGATACTTAGTTATTAATTTCTTCACCATTCATTGTTCTTGATAATGCCAAATTTTCCTAAGTGTATTCTCCAGATTGAGCTGAGTGGCATGGAGTAGTGCAGGTTGCTGGCATGCTCGGAATGACTGAAACATTGGACAGGATATGGTGATGTTGGCACATTTTGAGATGGAGGAAGAAAAAGCACATTGGTTTTGGGTCATTTGTGTCGTGAAGTACTTACTCAAGCTCCCTTGTAGCTGATGTAGGCAGAAAAAGCATTGTGCTAGGTGAAGCAGATAGTCCTAGCCTATCCCTAAACTGGGAATTGCATAGGAAAGGAGGAGTTTATTTTCTTTTATAAGAATTGGTTCACTTAAATTAATTTTCCAAGGCAGGTGGGGAATGGATTTTCTCCCAAAGAGGTTGCACAGGTGCAACATTCAAGTATGCTCAACTGATGTTTCTGTTGGATGAGTATTTAGTCTGAAACTGAATTAAAAATTCTCCTGTCCCATGGGATGCATGTTCCAGGATATAGATGTAACCTCCTGCTTTGATCTCCAGTCTTCTTCTAACAGGATTTTCTCTTTTGAAATCAGTCACCGTTGTGATCCCAGCGGACTCTGCCAGGAAGATGTGCCTGGTAATCCTTTGGTTGAACTCCTGAAGCTCACAGAGCTTTTGGGAAAGCCTGGCAAGCTGGCACGAGGGTTGTTTTGCAAGAGCCTGGCTTTAGGAGTGGAGCTGCCCTGAGATGTTTTCTCTGAGCTGTCCTGTCTCTGACTGCTTGTTTCCTCTCTTGCATAACTCTTTTCCAGCTGACAGAGCACAGGCTGACGGGTCACTTACACAGATTAAAGATGCTGCTTCTAGGAAAAGGAGTCATCCTATTCCTGTGCATGTTCTGTTTGACTGTGGCTGTGAGATCTTGGTCAGGGAGCCCACACACCCTGGCAGAAGATTGTTATTTTTATGGGGTTATTTTTTGTTTGGATCCAATCCCTGGCCTGTCCCGTGACTGGTGCTGTCAGCACTACACGTACAGTCAGGGCTGTCCTTTAGGGACAGTACAAACTGGGATCTAAGTTTTCTGGGATTGCATAACTGTGCCCTCAGATGTGCCAGGGTGTACTGACAAACACACACACGTGTGGTCATAGCTGGGATGTGCTCATAAAACACTCACATGTGTGAGTATTTCTCTTTTGCTTCTGTCACCTTCCTCCCTTGTTCCATAGACAGAGCTTGGAGGTTGACTTTGGATTTTCAAGAATGAGCCAAGAGGATTGTGGGGGGGCACACAAGGAAGCAGAAATTCTTAAAATAGCTTTGATAGGTTGAGCTTTAACCCTGAGACAAAGATTGGTACTTCAGTTTTTACTCTGCTGCTTGGATGCTCTGACCCCATGGGACACTTCATGCCATTCATTAATGCCTGCAGGAGCGTAAAGTCCTCCCAGCAGACTAAATTAAAAATGTCCTTTTCTAGTCATGGGCAGCTCACACCATTGCCCCAGTGTCACAATGGCATCTGGTGTCTCTGTTTGGCCTTTGAGAGAGCTGGACAAAGGGCTGAGTGTGACCGTGGGCTTTGGAGTGAAGCACCGGGTCATTAATCTTTTTGTTCCCTGATTCCCTTGGGGTGGGATCCAGGGCTGTGGTGGGCAGGGATCCAGTCCTGAAGATCTTACACATGAAAATATTCCAGGGAGGACCAGAAGAAAGGCTTAAAGAGAAGGAAGAGAGAACTGCTCAGACTGCAGGGTGAGATGGGAGGGACAGTGGGGATGGGCTCCTGTTAGTAACTGTCCCCATGCTGTGGGATGATGTCCCATGTGAGAGGGACTTTGTTGTTGGGAAGGCTGTGCTAGGAAGCTCCTCTTCCTGTGCCTGTTTTGTGAGTTCAGCTCTTTGTGTTCTCCCTGTATTGGTCCTCCAGGAATGCAGGGAGAAGGTACCATGTGGGAGCAGGCAGCTGCTGCTGGGATCTTACGCTGTGTCTCCAATGTATGATGGAAATATTAGGGAGGCTTGCGTGCTTTGGGGCTGCTGCTGACGTGTTCTGTTGTCATATTTCTGTTACAAGCAAAGAGCTGCAGGGCAGGAAGGGACCTTACGTTGTCTAATCTGACCTCCTGCCCCAAGGCTGGATCTATCCAAACTTTCCCAGCAGATGTTTGTCCAAAGCAGTTGTTAAAAGCTTCCAGTGATGGACGACTTTCCTCATTGTCCCTGGGTGATCCTAGAAAGTCTGTCCTTGTTCTTGCCATTACCAAGATATTCCTGGTTTCTGACTTTGATTTCTGTGCAACAGTTGAGAATTGCTGCCCTCTTGCCCTTTTGTTACTGTACAGAGTGAGCTGTTCAGTCCTCTGGAGCTGCCTTTGGGAATCTCTGGGCCGTGTCTTCCTTGAGCTGCAGCATCCAAAGCTTCCCTGGAGAGCTGTGTCTGATACCTGCATGTACTGAGCCAGCAAGCAACATTTTGTGACTCTCAAGTAGACTTCTGGGCTGTGATTAATGCATTTTAGTTTTGGACAAAGCACTGGTGAAGTGTTTTGTCATTGAAGGTTTTATTGTGGCTTTGTCTCGTTATCAACTATAAGAAGAGAGCATGTACTCTTCTTACTCAAGCACTGTCTTTTCCACAGAGATGTGTTCTGGATCTCTGACTGTTCCAGAATAATTCCTGGCTGTTCTAAGGTGAAGGAAGTCCTTGCCAGCTGCCCTGAGCAAGGCTTTCCCCATGATTAGTCTGATTACAGCTCAGCCTTCCATTGTGCTTTCCTGCTCTGACCTGCCAGCTGTAGCTCAGGAGTGACCTTCCCTTCTCCCTCCCTGTTGTGATTACACTCTGTGCATCTGATTTTGTACCTGCTGTCCCTTTGTTCTCCTGAAGGATTCAGCTATTCATGCACTGATAAAGTTGGTAAAAAGTGGATGTGAAGATTATTCTGAGAGGTAGCACTCAAATATAAAACATGACAGAAAACAGATCAGCCAGCACTAGAAGCATTATTTCCTAAGGTAAACTCCTTCACTTTATTTTTTTGGAGGGAAAAAACCCCAAAACCTGCCTGTGTGTATTGTTCCAGGCATTTTCTCTGGATCTATTAACACCTCTGTTATACCTTTCAGTGGGAGAGAGTAGGATGTGTGTGTGAAAGGTGTGTCTGCACACAGAGGGCCTTTGTCCTGAGACAACTGAAGAAGCTCTCACCAAAATGAAGGCTGGTCTGGACAGGTCTGAAACATCTTTTGGCATCGACTTGTGTTTATTGCTGTGGGAAGAGCAGGTAGGGAGGAGCAGTCTGGCTTTTTTTTTGTTTGAGCTATCAGTATGTATCTTTGAATTCCTCAGTGTTCTTGCAGAGTTTTTGTATGATACCTTGTGTAATGTGAGCCCCCAGTTTTTCTTGCTCTCTTTCCAATTGCAGTGAAAGCTTTGGTGTTTCATTCCTTCCTTTTTTTCTCTGTCAGTTGCAGACACTGGGGTCTTTAGTCATGTGGAAGGCATTTTATTGACAGCTTTAGAGTATGAAGTACTTGCTAGCACTGAAGAGGTGTAAAGTGATGTAGACTCTTGGGCAAAATCCCTTTTCCAGTGCTCCTTGATAAAGATTTCTTAGAACTGAAGAGTAAGTGAAGTGGCACAGGAGATTTGAAGCTCTCTCATCTGACCTCCTGCTCTGGACAGGGCCAGGATCAAAGGTAGGTTTCTTGTGAACTTTTTTGAACTTTCTTTAGTCAGGAGTGGCAGGTTGATGCCATGCTTTGTGCCCTTATGATGAGGGATCTTTTCCTCCTTCTGATCAGTATTTCCCTCGCTGTCACTAATTCCCATTGTTTCTTTTCCTTTTCTTTCTGCCATCCAGTCTGGCTCCATCTGCTCAGTAAACCTCAGATAAGTGGTTGAAGACAGTAACTGGATCCCCCACTAACCACCATTTCTTCTCCAAGTTCAACAACCCCTGTTCCTTCATTCCCTTCTCACATCAGGTGTTCCAGTCTGTTGGCTGCTGCCTTTCCAGCTCAGTGATCCAAGAAAATTTGAACCACAGAGTCATGGAATCACAGAGTGGTTTGGGTTGGAAGGGACCATAAAGATCATTCAGTGTCACCCCTGCCATGGACAGGGACACCTTCCACTATCCCAGGTGGCTCCAAGGCCTGACCAACCTGGCCTTGGACATTTCCAGGGATCCAGGGGCAGCCACAGCTTCTCTGGGCACCTTTTGCCAGGACTTCCCCACCCTCACAGGGAACAATTTCTTTCCCATACCCCATCTATCCCTGCCCTCTGTCAGGTTAAAGCTGTGTTGGTATCCCCCATTTTTCTGTGTTGGTAAGCCCTGGACTCTTGTTCTTTCCACCACATTGATGGCTGTTATCTTGTTTTAAAACAGAGATTAAAGCCAGAGAGTTCAATTCAAGGGAACCAAACTCTGAATTTTCCTGCTGGATTTGGAATGAGAGGTCTCCCCTCGGGCTGTGTCCTGCTTGCTTGCCTGCGCTAGTCTGTTTCTAGGAACATTTCTGGCTTAAAAGGATCCAGCTAAATCTCACACCTGTGTTTTTTAATTTTGTTCTCCACAAAGTACTCTCAGTCTGTGGTTCCCAAAAGCATGGCAGTGAGCAGCTCAGGGCAAGACTTTGGAAGACACAGCTGAGTGCTTTCCATGGCTCATCCCTTGGGCTTTGCCTTCATGCACCTGTGGAACATTGTTGAGTGTCACCATTTTGTCTTGACCCTCTAAGAGCCTTTTCTGGAGACTTGCTGAGTAGAGAGTTGCTCCCTGTTTTTTTTTTTTTTTTATTTGTATCTGGGGCTTCTCCTTATTAATTATTTCCTGATGTTGATATTGGACCAGTGCATGAAGATCATTTAGAAATTGAAATCTGTACACCTTGGTGCTTGCAAATTCTCCCAGCTGAATCATCTGTTGGGTTTACATGGCCATACATTCCAGTCTGTCATCCCAGCTAGTAATGAAAATATTACACAGCTCTTATGCCTGGCTGGACCCGCTTTCCAGTGCCCTCCCAATTAGATAACAAAGCCTTGATAATTAGGCTCCAAGAAGGATGTTGTCACGCAGCCATTTTATGGTGATTACATCTAATTAATGTTTTCTTAGGTGCATCTTATGGAAATGTCATGTGGAACAGGATCAGAGCTAATACAGATTGCATTTCTGACTCTCCTTATCAATCCTGTACGTTTTTTCCTGGTGATGCACAGATCCTTTATTGCTCCCTAGATCTCTGATGCTAGAAGTAACCACAGAGGTGATGAGACCTGCCCCTGTCCACGCTGAAAGTTCAACTGAGCAAGTCACACCAGATTGATCAGGAGTTCTGTAACGGGACAGTTGTGACATGACAGCTCCAGGAGATCAAGAGGAAACAAACGTGATGTGTTTATGGATCCCAAACAAAATTAAACAATTACCTGAACCCAGCCTTCGGAGCAGCCTTTGAACGAATCCCAAGCCTTTTTCTGCAAGGGCTGGGAACATAAAGAACGTGTCTAATCTGTGCTGCTATCAGGCAGCAGTTATCAGTGCCTACGTGCTGTTACTCAGATCTCGTTAGCTGCCTAATTGGATAATAGGCAGGACACTTCACAACTGCATAAGTATATTAGGCTTAATCTGCTCTGGAGCAGGGAGGGGAAGATAGGCTCGGTAACAAAGGGACACAAGAAGATGCACAGTGGAGCAGGGGTGTAAATATGGGGTTCTGTCCCCATCACTTCAGTCCCAGTTACTTTCTGAGGCAGAGGCTCTGTGTGTCTGCAGCATTGACATCAGTGCTGGAGTCCCAGAGCAGAGTTACAGCACTTTCAGACTTTACCCATGTTGGCCAGGCAACTTCACCTGCAAAAGCGCAGTTTTTCTAGGAGTTAAATCCCTTTCTAACTTCTTTTTAATAAAAAGTGTGGTATAACCTAATACCTGTTTTTAAATCCAACATCATAGAACAGAGAGAAGCATCCTGTGTGTTTGTGTGATACTGGATATTGCAGCACATTCCTGGTCCTAAAACTTGTTTCCAGTACATGCAGATGCACAGTGGACAGGATCAGAAAGCTTCTACAGTTCTTTACATGGAGAGGAGAAGGTGTTTGATTATTAAATACTCTTCCCTTTCTTTCCTGAAAAAATGCAGTCACTGCAGTTACCCAGTTTTAAACTTTGGGAGTGGGTTGCCTCTTTCCAAAGGTGCAATGAAACCTAAGGCAGATTCTTGTAGATGTGGGTATGAGCACACTTCATGAGTTGTCACCACCTGTTCTATTCTCAGGAGAAGGGATCTGCAAGGGACATTTCTGGATGCAAAAGATGCATCTGCCAAGGGGATCTTTAGCTCAAGGTAATGGGAGAGTGACTGTGTGAACTGTGTCCTCTCCATTTTTTTTCTGGATTCCCTTGGGACTGGTGGAGTGTTTTCACAGAAACCCCAAATTGAGCCCACCTTTTGGCCCTGTATCCTGTGTGAGGTGCCTACAGCTTTTCATTAATTTCTTGCTTAACCTCACAGAAAAAGTATCTTCACCTTGTGCTGTCCAGCATCTGCCTGTAGCCAGGCAGGAAAGACACAAACCAACCTCTTAATCTGTAAGTGTCTTAAGTAATGTAAACTCCATTAAGTGTGTTTATCACTGAGCAGCTCATTCCCAGCTGTGCAGAGCACCTCGTGGTTGGTTTGTACGGGAAAACAGAGGATTCTCTGCTGCTTTATCCTGACATCTGTGTTTGTGACCAGCAAGAGTTAAGAGCGAGGCACTTGTCAGGTGCTTGTCACTAAGGGTTAAGTGTGAGGACCCTGTTCCACTGTACTGTGAATTTAAAGCCTGCTGATTTTCCCATGGAAAATGTTATTTAAAAACAGAACCCTAAATTGCTTTTATTTTGGATGAAGGGAAGACAGCGTGGGGTGTTTGTTCCATTTTGGTGTAGACAAACTCCCAGATGGAGGAACTGAAGAGTAGTGATTGAATACAGAAGAATTTTTATGGTTGTCCACACCTGATCTAGTGCCTGCCCTAAAAGCCTGATCAGCAGGGAAAAATAGTATTTTTTTCCAAAGGGTAGCTCCCATCTCAGCAGCCAGATTCCTGGAACAGGCTCTGGAGAGAGCCTGTGTCCTTGTTTTGCTTACATAGTCCCTCTGAGGCACTGCTGGGGGGTAGCTGCAGGTAACTCTCCCCTTCTGTTGCTGTGCCTGGGTCATGCTGCAATTGGAGGCATCCAGGAGAAATGAAGGAGAGTGGGCTGCTACAGATGGTCTCCCCAAAGTGTTGGATGTGTTGATAGCACGTTTTCTTGAGCTATACACACCAATATTGCCTTTATCTCCCATCCAAATCTGCTGGGTATTGATGTGGACTCAATCCGTCATCAACTTCAAGCTGGGCTTGACTTCAACCTGTACTTATTAAAGAGTGAAGAAGGCTCTGTCATATGCAGTTGATAAGGGAATTTAAAAATAAAAGTGCATATTAAACTGTCAGTAGCATTTTTTCCCCTCTTTATCTGAAAAAAAAAATAATGGCATGGGTTGTTTTCTTCCTCCAGCATGGGCAATTTCTAGACATGCCCAGCACTTGTAGGATTGTTTTTCAGACTCAAGATAACCTTTAGGGTGGTCCTGTCTGGCCCCTGCCTGCTACAGATCAAACCCAAAGCCAGCCAGGCAGGAATCAAAAGCAGAACACCTGCTTGGTTGGTCTCTAGTGTGTTCTTTGCAGAAATTTTAAAAATGTGTTTTATCAGGACAATGAGGAGGGGATATTAGTAACACTGTGGATTCATCCCACCCTAGTAGCTGAGCATGGATAATCTGTCCTTGTAGAGGGAGCCACAGGAGGATTGTGTCACTCTAGGTCTTCATTAGGGTTGTTAAAAACTATTTTAAGTTTCCTGAGCTTAAGTCACAGAAGATCTGATGTCTGGAGTCAAGGCCTGGCCTGTGGCAGGCAGTCCTTTGGAAAGCTGTGCAAAGATCCTCGTGTCTCTCCAAAGCAGTGCCCTGTATTTCAGAAAGGAACATTGTGAGCAAGGAGAACAAGTTTCAGATCACATGTTCCCCAGCAAATGCTGTCCTTTCGATAGGAAGACTTGTTGGAGAATGTTAATTGAGTCCCTTTTTAAATGAAGGAGGCTTTGCTTCCTTCCCAAGTTTTCAAAACAAATTTTCCAAATACAGTGCCTATGTTTCATTCAAGTGTAAATCCTTTCTCTTTAACCTGGAAGTTATCCCAGAAAAAAGCCTATCCATTCACTGCAGGACAGATCTTTGTGGTTGTAGAGGAAAAAAAGAAGTGGATCAAATTGTCCAAACAGGAAGGGTATTAAGAAAAGCCTTTGCTCAGTGAGCGGAGCTCTTATTTCAGTTTAAATGGTGTCCTATAAATTTCACTTTACCTCTCCATTGCTTTTGAAGCATCACACAATGATTGAGGTGTCTGCTAAATTTAGAAATGACAATTTTTTTTCCTGCCAACACGCCAGCCTAGCTGGAGGGATTTCAGCATGTAGTTATGGGATTGATGCAAGTGGTGATTTGAAATTTACTGGCTTGTTATCACATCTGACTTGCACATAGCTCTGTCCTGGTGGGGATTCAATACCTTACACTGATGCCTTTTCATTCAGAGGGCATTAGTGGAAATGCTTTTCTGGCACAGCCAGGTGCTTGTGCTGTTTCACATTCGGTGGAGCTGAGGTACTGAAAGGATCCAGCGTGGTGTGCTGAATAAAATGAGCTCCCACCTAAACACGTTGAAATTGTGCTTTATTTTGAGCAAGTTATGGGTAGGATTGTCACTCTTTTACTGCAGTCAGATGGGAAGGCTGTGGAAGCAGAGATAAATCACAAGTGTCCCAATTCACAGTTTCTACTGTTTACCATATGACAAATCTCCCTGCTCTGTGAAAAATGTCTTAGATCTAAAATACATCTGTTTTTTCTTTCCTCAGCCTGTGGTATTTAATTACTCTCTTTCTGAGCAACATTTTATCTCAGTTCTGTGAAGCTTTTGAGGCACAGTTTATCCAGAGGATCAATACTAAAGCAAACTTCTCTTTCTTTTGGTAAAATGTCTTGATTGTCACAGAGAAGAAACATTTTGAGTTCAGGTGTGTCGGGAGAAATGAAAGGCACCTTGCAGCAGGGGTAATCCATCACTGGAGTACATCTCACAGCACTCCAGGCTCCACTTTACCTGCAAGGCACTTAAAAACCTCAAAGCAAAGCACAAGAAGTCGACTGGAGGAGGTTTTCTGTTGGAATCTTCAGACGAAATTTCATCTTCGGGCTTTGTTTTGAAGTTTGTAACAAGATGGGAACAAAGGTGAAGGTGTCATTGTTGTGTTTTCATCTCTTTCCTCACCCACCCTTCTGTTTCTTGACTTTGGTGTTGTTTGACCTTTAAAGATCCCTTGCAGCCCCAATTATTCTGTGAATCCATGATTCATGAGCTGTTTCTGCTCTCTGCTCCGTTCTGCACTCAGGAGGAAAATCACTCGGGGTGGGGGGAATTGTTCCTCTTGCTTTACAGCAGGGATGTGGTCCTGTCTAAGAGATTTTGCATGGCAATACTGATTTCCTTTGGATATCTCTGGGTGACCTGAGTGCAGACAGTCTGTAGTGACGAGACTCTTTGCTTTTGTACTGAAATACTTCTTATCGTCATACTCAAACCCATGGGGAAAAATTCCCATCTTCTTCAAGGGAAGCTTTTTGGGGCCAGCCAGCCACTCTGCCAGCCATAACCCAGCCTTCAGGATATAAGGACTTGCTTCCCAACCTGAATTCCCCTGCCCTGGGCTCTGTGCTGCTCCAGGGTGTGTTTGTGCAGACAGCAGGATGGAGAAGGCTGCATGAATCGCAGCGTGCCGAGGCCAGCCCTGGGTACGTGTCTGCTGCCTCAGAGCTGGAACATGTGGTTTGTTTAATGCTCCAGCAAAGCACGAGCCCAGGGAAAGCCTCTTTGATACAGCTGCACCTGGAGAGACATATTTTTCCTGGAGTCACGTCTAGTCTGTTCCAGGCTGAAGTCGATCCAGTTACTGTGGGAGTAAATCCATGTGGTGGTTGGCTTTTTTTAATTCTGGTTCTCTTCACACAGTTGCTGTTGGATTTAATGATTTTCCCTGTGGCTTGAATGGTAAAGATGTGGTAACTGCTTGGGGATGGCTTAAAATCAAAGATTCAGTGTGGGTGTTGCTTTCAAAAAGAGAAGAAATAATGCTATTTCGAGAGCTGTGCTGCTATTTCAGGGCAGTTTGGTAGGTCTGGGTTCTGAGAAGTGGTGAGGAAAAATAATTGCTTTTGGCTATCATGTCTCATATGGTGTGTCCTGAAATGATCCTCATGTACACACAGAGCTGGAACCCATACTGAGCCTCTCTGCATGGGGATTTGTTCCCTGTCTCACCCTTCTGGTACAGAGGATGGGAGGAGAAGAAAAGATTCCTGTTGAAATTTTGCTCCCAAGCTTGCTGCAACGAATTTAAAACCCCAAACCGCAGCAAATTCCCAAGTGTAATATGGACACCAGTGTTTATTTGACTGAGACATGATTGTGTTCTGAGTTGTGCAAACACAGGCATATTTCCCATTTAATTAAGGCTCGTTTTATGAATTAAGATTCCCAAACAATTGGAGAAAGAAGGAGGGTGGAAGAGATAAGATCTCAAGGTTGTGCAGACGGGATAGGGTACAGCTCTTTTTGGCAGCTGGAATATGACTTCTGCAGGAAACTTGTTTGCAGCATTGTTCTGTTAATTATGCCAGTGTTTTTAGCTTATAACCTTTTTTTTCCCCCTGTAGTTTGCTGTCTGTCTTTCCTTCCTTTTACAGTCCTGAAACACTAAACTTGGCTTCTGCCAGGAGTGGAGGAGTGGCAATACCTCCCAATGCTCAGTGTGATTGAGGAGCTGGAAATAGGGGTTGGCGGAGCTGGAAACAGGCAACGATTCCCACCAAGGGTCCACCAGAGCCTGGCAAGCTCCAAAGACACAGGAAAAGGCAGGCCAGTTTGGGACTGGTTGTTGCTTGTCCTGTTTAGTTCAACAACTCCAAGTTGTTCCTGAGCTGTCAACCCTTTGTTCTGTCAGGCTGACAGTGCCAAACTGCAGCTTGATGCACTGCTTTAGCTTCTGGCCAGCTGTTGCTACATCCCTGGTGGTCAGTAGGATTTGGAGACCAAAGGCAATTTGGAATTCTTGGCCAGATCACAATTTCTGGCACCAGGGTTAAGATGGGAATATCCTGTTCACTGTGGCAGGTTGAGTACAACTGGTGTCCCCTGTTCTTCAGCTTCTCCTGACAGCAGGGGAGTGCTGTGGCAGTAACAGCTGTCTCTGTGATGGATGGATATTGTGGGATGCATTCTGGGTCGGTGGGACCTCCTACCTATCTGCAGCCTTCCAAACACGGGGATGCTGATGTGCCAGCTACAGCACGTGCTTGTTCAGTCTGCAGGGGATTTGCAGAGCAGTGGCTGTACTGGATTTCCTCCTGTGTTGCCCAAGGAACATGCCAGAGCTGTTCTTTTTGTCACTGCAGTGGAACTCCTTTCAGCTGTGTGATACTGTAGCCTCAGGCACATGAACCACAGCGTTGCAGTTCTGCTTGTGCTGGATGCAGGGACAGGAGGAGCTCTGTAGCCCAGGCTACATTCTCAGCCCATTTCTCTGGGCATCACTTGAGGATGATGACTGTCTCCAGAGGGGGTTTGTGATGGTGGAGACAATCCTCCAGTCCTTCATTTTATCCCCACACTGTAAATCAAGATGCTGCCCCACTCACCAAGGTGTGTTCCTGATAGCAGCTCCCGTCCCAGCCCCTGGGAGCTGGCAGAGCCTGCCACGTTCTCATGGTACCCTTCAGCCAGAGGAACACAATTATTTTCATTTCTTTTTCCTCAGATGAGAAGGATTTGAGAAACACATAATAGTGCATTTTATCAGCGAGTTTTAAATGGTGTGATTCATCCCCTGTGCTCTTAGTGTGACGTTCCTTGGTTTATTTTTTTGGATATCCGTGCAGTTCTGTCAGTGCCAAGCACTGTAAGGAAGTGCCCTGTGGCAGACAACCTGCTCTGCCCATATGTTCCCTTCAAAAAAAAAAAAAAAAAAAAAAACCCAGCTCATAATAGGAAGTCTTTACACTGCATGCCAAGACGCTTGGGGCTTGTTAAATATATTCTACTTGTCAACAACTACCCAATTTAAAAAGTAGCCTTGGTGTGAATCAGCTTTGAACAAGTTCATTTGACTCAAGGGATATTTGCAGGCATTAAAACAAGTTGGATCACAGTGGTAAAAATGTGCAGTGGTTTCCTGATCAAAAGCACCATCCAGTGTCCTTTTTTTGGTTTTGTTTTGTATTAATCTCCTTCAGACCTTCAAAAGTGCAGAGATTTTCCCAGCTGGTGATTTTGGAGGTTATTGGGATGAGTCTTTCTGGGGACCGCTGTGTTGCTGGAATATCAAGTGGCAAAGGAGGTGCCCAGTGCCTCCAAAGTAGCAGGAAATCTTATTCTGGAACTTCTTCCACCATCTTTGTGGATTGAGAGTTAATTATAAAATGTCAAATGTCATGGTTAAGGGTCTTTTTCAGCCTGAGTGGTTCTCTGAGTGCTGTGGTTTATTCTCTTCCTCCCTTCTGCGTTTTTCCTGGATGATGGTGTTGTGGAAAGAGGCAAAGGGGATGGCTGTCCTGGATCATACTTGCAAAAAATTGCCATTTCTCAGAACAATTTTTTTGTTGTTGTTGTTGAAGAACTCAAACATTTCTGCTTCACTTTCTGGGCCAGCAGTGCAGGACCACAGAGTGGTGCTGTGGTGGCAGCCTGTATTCTGCATAAAGGTGTGATGGCCTCAGCTTTAGTTTCCACCAGCTTTGGGTTTCTTCTCTTTCATAACTTTTGGAGTAGTTTACAGAGTTTATTTGTTTTGTGTGCACTGAAGAAGCACAGCTTCTTCCCACTTGGGAAGAGGAGACAATTTAGTATGGCCTCTTCCCTGTCTCTCCTGAGGTGAGGGGACAGGAAATTCCTGCAAGTGAGAGGGTAAATGTTAGTCTTGGTAAGGTCAACTTCTCAGAGTAAAGGAGACCTGAGTTTGGACAGGCAAAGGTTAATGCTCTATTTCCCTGTCTCTTTTTGGGATGTGTCCAGAGGAAGAAGAGCACAGAGCCAGCCTGAAAGTCCCTGTTGTCTTCAGAAAACCAGTGCTGAGGAGGTTTGGGAGCGAGCTGCAGGTTTGGTGTGTGGGAAAAACGGGAAGCATTTTGGCACACTGCTGTCCAAGAGTACACGTGGTGTGTCATTAATGCCTTTCCTTCCTTGATGTCTGTCCAGCCTGAACTCCCTGTGTGTCAGTCACTGGGGTGGGCCAGTAATTTGTAAATGGAGCTGGTGATGCTGATGAAAAATCAGCATTTTCAGTGCCTTGAGCCACACTTGTTGGCTTGGGCTTTTACAGGGGTAAATTGTGGTGGATGGTAGCATTTATCCTCAGTTCCAACTTGTTTTTGTCTCACAGCCACCCCTATAAATTCCAGCAGCTCTCTGGAAATCAAACCACTTCATTTCAGACTCTGCCTGTGGAAATATAAGGCAGGACACAAGTTGCTTGTTGGCACAGGAGTGCTGGCTTGTTTTTGGGAGTCTGTGTTCCTTGTACCACCATGGTCACAAAGATGAGCCTGGTCATCTTTCCATCATGAGGGCTGGTGAGCAGAGATGAGGCACGCAGGATAAATGGTGTGGGATGCAGCAGAGAGGGTGCTGCAGAGATGATGGAGATGTTCCACTCACAACCTCCTTGAGACCAGGCAGGATTGCTGACTCAGGCTCACGTGTTCCTGTGCAGCATCTGCAAGGCTCTTTGCTCTGCACAGGCAGGAGGAGGTGATGGGGGGGATGAGGTGATAGGACAAGCAGGGATTTTTCATGTCTCCTTTGTTTCAAGTATTGGAAAACTGTTCAAGGAGAGCATGCTGGTGATGGTCCTACTTGGAGCAGCAGGTTGGAGCAGAGCCTTTCTGACCCACACTTGAGTTGCTGTGAGCTGTCAGAACAGGTCTCTGCTCACATCTGGCAGCTGCAAAAGAGGGGAGCAGAACTGGGCTGGGGCCAAGTGACTCGTTCCAACTGCTGCATCCACCTGGCAAACCTGCTCACACTAAAATCCTGCCTTGGATAAAGCCTGAGCACAAGGCTGACAAGGAAGTGTCACTCTGCAGGTGGTTTCAGCCCAGCAGCTGGAGGTGAGCTGCCAGCATGTGCAGGTGTAACATGAGTTAACCTTGATCCCAGTGGTGCTATACTGTCAGTGACACAGGTTTATGAGCTTGGGAAGGGCTCTGGCATGTGCACAGGAGGCTGTGGACCATCACCCTGCTCCTGCAGCTCTGCAGGTAGCTGAGTTATCCAGGTGTGTCTGCTTCCCGTGCAGTAAAGCTCCCGTGGAGCTGCAGACACAGCTGGCTTGGGCTGGTGTTTGCACAACACCTGTAGAGAGGCAGCTTGGAACAGCAGGCTGGTGTCATCCCTGTGTCTGACTGATGTGGAGGACTTGGGATCAATTAATAACACTCCTGAAAGGGTGTAAGTGGTGATTTTGAAAAGGGTTGTGAGTTTGGTGTACAGCCTGCTGGGTTAAAAAGGAGGGTGAAAGGAAAAAGAGACACATCTTCCAGTTTGACATGTTTGCAGCATGGAGAGCTTGGAAAGAACATCTTGAAATAACAGGCAGCAGGGATTAATGTGCTTGTGTTTGAGAAGGCTGATGAAAGGGGGAAGGAGGGAGAAGTTACAAAATTGTTTGTTGTGCCAGGAGCTGTGGAGAACCACATTGGGTTCCTCACAGCATTGGGAGGCACTGACAGGCAGTGCTGGAGCCAGCCCAGAAATCCCTTCCACTTTACTTCTGTATCTGCTCAGAGATATGATGTGTCCTGACCTGTGCTCAGGGAACAGTCTGAGTCTGAAACCTGCAAAGGTGTTAAAGGAGATAAAATTGCTCCAACCAGAATAATCCTTCCAAGCTCTTCTCCCTCAGCTTAGGGAAAAAGGTGCATTAGAGATGATGACTGGAAATTTTGTTATTGCAGTTACTTAGGTGAGGGTTGTGCACTGCAGCCATGCTCAGCACAAGGAGTGCTGGGCTGTGCAATGAGTTAATATCCTAACAAATGCAGTGTCTTTACATCTGCTGAGTAAGTCACCTGTCTCTTTCTCTTTCACCTTTCTCTTTCAAAAGCTCTTTGGTGGAGCTTTTGCCTTCAGGCTCAGCTAACAGTGCTTTCAGATAAACACTTCTCCTTATGCAGCTGATGAAATAATGAAGGTTATTACATCTATTGAAAAAAGGCTTTTGAAAGTCTGGATCAACAAGTTTGCTGGTATTATTATTTTTAAAATTTTTTTTTACTGTTTTCATCATGGTAGATTCCTGAGGTGCAAAGGCCACAAAATTTTGTTTTGCAATTCAAACCTGGCCATCTCCAGTGAATTGGCAGGAAAATTCCCAGCACCACAGTTGGGTCTTCTGCTGGGACTGGAGTGTAAATGTTTATGACAGATTGGATCCTGAGCTGAAATCTTCAACCAGTATCCTTTCTGTCTTTAGAGGAAAGTATTTCAACAGCTGATTAGTGTCTTTGTTAAAATTAGATATTTTATTTTTGTTGTGTTTTTTTTCTGGCTTCTGCTCTTGGTTTCTCAATCTCACTTTGTGACTGCTTAGATTGAATTAATTTGGTGTCAGATTTTCTCAGCAAACACTTTCAGGCTGTGATGACAAACCTGTATTATAAACACATGTGTGTGCAGTGCCCCTTCATGTGTTGATAGTATTTTGAATAGCTGCACTCAAAATAATGAGGAAATAGTAGTGTGTTTATTTCTTGTGCTTCCATTTAGTCTTTCAGCTGACTCTTGTTGCTTTTATCCAAGTTCCTTTCAAACACATGCAATATCATTGCTTAGCTTTCTGATTAGGGATGATGCTTAATTCTCATTAAATAAAAACCTACAGGGAATAAAGGGATTCTGGTAAATTTTTCTGCTGGTTTGTGCAGTCAGCAGGGAATTTGTTTGTGTTGATGGTGCATTTCTCACCCTCCAGACTGGCTGTTACACTTGTTAGTCTGAAGGCTGTTGATTCAACACAATTTTAGAGCTCTCAGAAAGGTCAGGTGACCTTTTAAATTGTCTGTAAGCTCTCTCCCAGCTCAGGCATCCTGAGACAGGAGTGCCAGAGGTCAGCAGGATGGATCTCTCCTCCTCTCCATGCCCTCAAAGGCTGTGGGCAGCAAATGCCAGCTGAGCACCTGAAATAGTGACAGGGGTGAGATGGGTCCCTCTGGGATGACCATGAATTTGGTCTGGGAGTGCCTGCAGTCCCAGCTCATGGGTAAATGACAACCTGCTGTGTGATACAGATCTGAAGGAAGGTCACTTTTTAAAGATTAACCAATCCTGGTGGAAACCCCAAACAAACCCCCAAATCCCAACCAACCTTCAGCCAAGCCTTCAAGCACACAAGCCCTGTTTTCAGAGCGTTGCCTTGCCCAGGTCTTTATGTCACCAGGGCTACAACAATACTGCCACAGAAGAGCTAAGAATAGCAGATTTCCTTGAGAAATGCTTTTGTTTATTTTGGTTTTCTATTTTTAAATAGTTGGAGCCTTAGTGACCTTTTTCTGAGGGGTCCTAGAAGAATTGCCTGATCACAGAGTATTGTTGTAGTAAGGAGGGCAGTTGTGAGTTGCCTTAATTCTCTGGCTTCTTCCTTGTGACCTGCAAGGTTTTACTGGCAAAATTATGGGGGAAAAAAATCATGAAGTTGTGAACCCCACTGAACTTGTAGCAAGTACAAATGCTAGGAATGGAAACCTGTGATTCTGGCTTGGTAGAATGATGCCCATCTCAGAAGATACATTTTTGTAAAGATTTGTCTGCTGAAAAGCAGCAGTTATGTTCAGGATTTTTTTTTTTTGGGAGGGTTTTTTTTAGGGATTTTTTTAAAGGTGTTCATTTGGGTTTTTTTCTTGAACGAAGGAAATGGACAGGAGTGAGAGGGGATGAATGGAGGGTAATTTCTCTTTAGGAGTCAGGGATAGAATGGTGATAGAGACTGAGAAAAGGGGGCAAGTCTGGAAGTACAAGTGATAAAAATATCCTGAGTGAGGCACTTAGAAGCACAAGAGCTAAGAGGATTGAAGCTGTATGTTTTAGACAAAAAGAAGATGTGTATTTGGATATTTTCTTCTTGTGGGCAACCAGTGCCCTTTGGCTGTCTCACAGGAACGCTGTAAGCAAGACAAAGCAGGGAAATTTTGAGTGAAGCTGTGATTTAGTGTTACCCTTGCTCTTAGATGGACACCAAGTGAAATTACAGTCTGAGAGAGATTCACAGAACAACAGCCAACACACTTCTTACCCTGTGATTAAAAGAGAAAAGAAAGAAACAAAATAAAAGAGAAACAAGCCTTTTTGGCAATCAAGATGAAGTAAAAAGCCAAACTGTCTTTGTGTCAGAGGACCTGGTAATATCCACTGGCTCAAGAGCCCTGACTGGTGGCTTGGCAAGTGCTGAAGGGAGAGCACTGCACACAATGGGTGACAGAACAAGAGGACACAGTCTCAAGCTGCACCAAGGGAAATATAGGTTGGATATTAGGAAAAAGTTTTTTATGGAAAGAGTGATGAAGTTCTGGAATGATCTGCCCGGGGAGGTGGTGGAGTCCCCATCCCTGGGTGTGTTTAACAAAGCCTGGCTGTGGCACTGGGTGCCAGGGTTTAGTTGAGGTGTTGGGGCTGGGTTGTTCTCAATGATCTTTAAGGTCTCTTCCAACCTGGTCATTCATTGAATTCTGTTTTATGTGCCTGTCTCACTCATGAGCCTACCAGAGGGAATAATTGATACTGAAATAAAGTGTAGTGGGGGCTTTCTATGTTTATACCACGTGTTCATTCCACTGTGGAATGTGGATCCTGGTTGGAAAGCTCAAGCTTTTGCTAAATTTTAATTGCCTTTCCCTGCTGATCATATGGTACAGGTTGTTGGCTAATTAAGGGTGGTTTCCAAATCAGGGTTCTATGCACATAAAATACCCTGCTATTTTCTCATCTGTCTAGACAGGTCACCTAATCCAGTATGAAAATGCTGAAACAGGAGGGAAAACATTTTCTAGGAGCTTTCATGTGAAGAATTCACAGGAGCTTGCCAATGCCAGGATGAGGAAAGCTGTGCTTAAAGAACTGAGCTAAACCCCTTCCATTTCTATTTGATATAGATGGCAGAAAAGATATTCCTTTACTGTGGCAATGAAAATACATGGATCAAAGTGTTATTGGGAGAATGAGAAGGGGAGAGGGTTGTAGAATGTCTGTGGGAGGGAATTCTCCCCTTTTGTTCTGCCCTAGTGAGACCCCACCTGCAGTGCTGGGGCCCCCAACAGCAGAAGGACCTGGAGCTGCTGGAGAGAATCTGGAGGAGGCCACAGAGATGCTCCAGGGGCTGGAGCCCCTCTGCTCTGGAGCCAAGCTGGGAGAGCTGGGAATGCTCACCTGAAGAAGGGAAGGCTCCAGGGAGAATTCAGAGCCCCTTCCAGGGCCTAAGGAGGGCTTACAAAAAAGACAGAGAATGACTTTTTACACAGGCAGAGAGTGACAGGACAAGGAGGGAGGGAACAGTTTTAAACTAGAGAGAGCTTTAGGGACATTAGGATGAAGGTCTTCCCTGTGAGGGTGGTGAGGCCCTGGCACAGGGTGCCCAGAGGAACTGTGGATGCTCCTGGATCACTGGCAGTGTCCACAGCCAAGTTGGATGGGGCTTGGAGCAACCTAGGCTAGTGGAAGGTGTCCCTGCTCATGGGAGGGGTTGGAATGGGATGAGCTGGAAGGTCCCATCCTTGAGAATTCTGTGATCTACCTTCTGTTGGGCTGTGGCCGTTGGAAGCTGCTGCAGTGGCAGTTGGAGCTGATGCAGGGCCGGCTGGGACAAGCTGCAGTGGCAGAATCAGAGTTTGCACACACTGTGCAAATCCCTCTAGCAGGTGAGTCCACAGAAGGGTGGATTGAGCTGAAGCTGTTTCAGTTGAAACCAAACATTTTCAAAAGAGTTGTCAGAGCTCCAGTGGGACCATTCTCCTCCTCATACCACTGCCTAAATCCCTGCTGCCTGCAGTCTGGTGTCAGCTCCCTTACAGAGAGTGGATATTGTTTGGCCAACATACATAAATTCTCTAAAATCCTGGAGAAAAAGGAACTCCCCAAATGAAACTGCTTCTTTAGTTCCTGTGATCATATACTGTAGTAGGCCAGCAGTGTTTTAAGTTGACCCTTCTGGTGATGGAAGAGAGGAGTAGGAATCTTTGTCAGTGGCCAAATGTTGGGAGAATTGAGGAAGAACTCAGAATGGATATCCAGCAGCTTGGCAACAGGTAGAGGCAGCACACTATGAGCTCCTTGGATATCTCTGTTTGGGGAGGGAGGAGGAGGAGGCAAGGAATTGTGTTTGTGCTTTATCCAAATTACTGGGCATCAGCTGATTCCAGGGCTGATAAATCCTGGGGTTTGTGTTTATCCTTTGCAAGCTGGGACTCATGTCAGCTCAGGCCTGGAGGGGTAGGAATCTCTGCACCCTGTTCTTCGTGCTCCTGAGGGCAGGTGTGAACCACCCAGCACCAGGTAAATACATGCTGGCTTTTGTGAATAAAGACATCCTGCACTGGAAATCCTGCTCAGGGCTGAACCTTGACCATGGGCTCAGGCCATGGTCCCACCTACTAAAATGATGTGATGGGACCTGAGAAATAAGGGTAGATAGCAGTAAAAAGGTGTCTGCTAGGAGTTTGCCAAGGAAAACAGGGTCCTGCTTGGAGGAGCAGTGGAATATATTGGTAGGTGGAGATTTGGGTAGATTTGGACTAGTCAGGACTGGTGTGGGTTTGAATCTCTCATCAGCCTGAGGCTGAGCCTGATGTGGCAGGACAGTGTTGGCTCCAGGGGCTGCATTTTGTGAAATTTTGGAGTGGCCCTTGTTGACTTCCATCACTTGAAACATATTCCTGTCTGTCCCATTCCTGTAATGGCTGGCTTGAGATCCAATGTCCTTGCTTTGAGCTAAATCCTCCTTACCTCCTCCCCTACTTAGAGGATCTGAAATTCAGGCTTTGTGGTTGCCACAGTGGCAAAGTGGAGCTTCATTGCTGGGTTGTGGAGCTTGTCAGCACTGGGGACGTGGTTCTCTTTCTTTTAAAAGTCTTCACCACAAAATTACCACTTTTGGAGGTTATATAAAAAGATGGGCGTTTGAAAGTCCTTCGACTTGTTTGAAATAGTCTACATGGCATGAAAGGGTGGAGATTCTGGACTTCTTAGTGCTCCAGGCTAAAAAGTTGTTTTGCATCCCAGCCTGACCTCAGTTATCCTTTCTGTGCATCCCATGTTGAAGGCTGGGTCTAACTCACCAAGTTTTTATTTTCTGCTGGAATTCATTTCATCCCATGTTGAAGGCTGGGTCTAACTCACCAAGTTTTTGTTTTTTGCCTTCTTCATTTTTGATCTTTTAACTGCAGAGGACAAGCTGGATCTGAGTTCCCTGAACACACCTGTCTGCTTCCTCCTACAGGTTCCTTAGAAAGAGAGCTTGGACGGCATGCAAAGTTGTGAAATATCTGCAGACAGCACGGATGATCCTCTTAGTAGTGGCCTACGGAGAAAGCGACAGCCTCGAATAGTCGTGATCGGTGCTGGGCTCGCGGGCCTGTCGGCAGCCAAGGCGCTCCTGGAAAGCGGATTCACGGATGTAACAGTCCTCGAGGCGACCGACCGCATCGGGGGCCGCGTGCAGAGCGTCCGACTCGGTGAGGGGATGCACCTTGGGTCTCAGCTTTCTGGGGTTTTTTTTGCTTTGTTCTTCTTTTGATTTTGGGCTCCTTTGGTGTTTGGGTCTGTGTTGGGTTTGTTGTTGCTGGAGTGGCTCCCGAGGTATTAAAAGTCTTTTTTCCCAGCCCTGAGACCAAAGAAGAAGTTGGGATTCCTCTGGTCTGGTTTTCAAGGTTGTTTATTTTCTCTTATCTAGTCCATTCTTTCTCTGACCTGCTGAGATCTGCCCAGCAGGTCATGTTGAGGCACACTGACTGCCCTCAGGGCAGTGTTATCTTTTTACACTAAAAACTACCTGTACTTTATTTACAATAATTTTCCAATACTTATCACCTGTGTCAGTTTGCCTCTACTCTAAACTAATCCAAAGTGCCACCATCACAGCAGAAGATGAAGGACAAGGAGGAGAAGGAGAAAGACAGGACATGCCCAGATTTCTCCATCTTGCCTCCTGAACCCCCATTCTAAAAACCACAAAATTCTACTTTTTCACCCTGTGACAAATTAACTATTACTCTACTCAAACCCTCGTGGCTTGTAAATCTTCACACAAAGTTGGTAATTGTTTTTTTCCCTGGGCTAAAATCAAAGGCACAGGTGTTTTTGACTCCGTGCCAAGGTCTCTGAGCCCCCTGCCAGGGTCTTGAGTCCTCCAGGTCAGCCAGAGGAATGTCCTGGGTTCTGACAGGTCTGGGTTTCATATTAGGGGATGGTGAGCTCTCTTCATAGAGTAGGGAGACACAACAATGCCTTCTCTAGCCGGGGTACCCAAGGGCAGCTGGATCCAGATTTCAGGCACAAGAGTATGAATGACATGGACTGAAGAGAGAAAAAATGAGAAGGATGAGACTTCATGGGCTGGGGCTGTAACTGGACAATTAGCTCCAGTATGCTAATGGACCAAAACTTATAAAAATGTGAGATCTTGTGACCAAGCCCTCTTTTTGCTTCCATCTTGGAGCCATCCAGGCAGAGCCAAAACTGTGGCTGTGGTACTGCCAGGGTGTGGCCTTTGAAGGCCCTTCAATAAATATCCTTTTATTCCCCTTAACTCTGTCTAGCCTCTGTTCCAGCTATTTAAGGCATCAGCTTCTGGAGACTACGAAGGGACAGTGAGGCATCTGGAAATGGCATCAGCACCTGCAGAGAGCTGCTGGTGGGGTTTGTGTGGTCAGATGAACCTTGGAAATGGGGCTGTGGGCATGTTTGAAATGGTTTGAGGTGTGGCAGTGTCAGGAGAGTAAATATTTAAATCCTTAGGTGCCTCTTGGGTGGGTGAGTGGTTCTGTGCTGTCTGGTGCCTCAGTTGTGACCCAGGGCTGCTCCCAACCTGTGTTTCCATGAAATAAAAGGTTTGGGTGATTGTTTTCTCTCGCACAGGAAGAGCTCTGTGTAACAGATCTGTGACTGAGTAACTGTAGGCAGATGATTTCCACCCAGGTTTTCCAGCTTGACTCGTTCCCAGGAGCAGCCAGTAAATCTCCAGGCTGTTGATGGGTTGTTTCTCAGGGCTTAGAGCCCTTGGAAAGGGGAAACCCCGAGCTGTTGTGCTTCACAAACAACCCCATTCATTTCCCTAGAACTAATTTACTGTCTAGGGCACTACCCACTGGGAATCAGGCTGCAGGGAAAACATCTTCAGTGTATCCCTTTATCCTGATTTTCATCTTTCCTACCTCCGCAGCCTCCTTTCTTAGTGTGTAATAAAGGTGCAGACTCTGAACATTTGAATGCCAGGTCTATTTAAAAATCTCTAAAGGCAAAACTCCTGGAACAAACTTTGTAGCACAGGAGTCACTGAAGCTGTTCCTGGTATCCGGAAGGACATTGCCTGTCTTTTCTGCAGGAGGCATAAAGCTCTCTGCTCTTCCTGAATTGCTTTCCTGATTTCAATTAACTAATTCTAGTTCTGATCCCACTCTGGATATTACCTTTGCCCTCTTGCTGCCCTGCTTTATTTCTATTTCTTAGGTGCTTACATCACTTACTGTGTTTTGCTTGATAAACTCACCACAGTAAATAAACAGCAGCCTCCTGTGAACTTGCAGAAGGGAAACCAATGGAAAGGCAGTTGGAAAAATCTAATCTCTAGAGGTTTGAGTCGGGCACTTTACACATTTTTTTCTCTGCTGAGACTTGGCATAGAGGTTAGGATGGGAAGTGTGTCCTTTACACACAATCCGCTGTATTAAAAATATCCTGGATGATGCCTGTGAGAGGAGGGAAGTGTGAAAGAGCTGAAATCTTTGTGAAGCCACAGATCATTCTCCCAGTGCACCTGTGAAATACTTCTGGTGTTTTAGTAAGGAGCCTGAATCTCTCATCTTTGCCCACCTTCACCAGTAACTCACATCTTCTCTGGGAATACACCTCCTCCTCATTAACACCTCTTAATTAACAGGAGAGGAGAGCAGGTGTTTCAGTCTGGAGGCAGTCTCAGAGTTTATAGATGTAACTGTTGCAGAACAGAGGCTGGCATCCAAAGTCTTAGTCTTTTATTAATGTTTTAAAATTCCAAACTGTCTTTCTTATCTTTCTCTTATCTTCTTACCCGCCAGCTCTCAAGGTTGCCCTGTGTGGGTGTAGGCTGCAGTTCTCTGCCAAGGTGGATCCGTGTTCTGGCTCAGGCCTCTCCTGTCTGCACACTTGATTAAAGATCTCATTTAAATTTCAGCAGAACTGCTAATTAGGAAGAAATTCTTCCCTGTGAGGGTGCTGAGCCCTGGCACAGGGTGCTCAGAGAAGCTGTGGCTGCCCCTGGATCCCTGGCAGTGTCCAAGGCCAGGTTGGATGGGGCTTGGAGCAACCTGGGCTGGTAGAAGGTGCCCATGGCAGGGGTGGGAATAAGATGATCTTTAAGGTCCCTTCCAAACCCCAAACCATTCTGTGGCATTGTGGCACCTTCTCAGGGTTTTATCTGAAGCCATCCCCCTCACTGAGCCACGACTTGCAGGGGACAGTATATTTCCCCAAGTGCACGGACTGTTGTTTCTCAGCCCAGGGGAGTAATTTGGATATTCAGAGGTTTGATTCTAGCACAGGTGAGGCAGAGGGTTTGTGTGTGTGTGCACTGTGTGTTCCCTGCACATGACCTATTACATCTGGATCCACTGCAGCTATTTCACAATTATCCAAGAAATGGCCAGGGCTGCAAAGGGAAGTGTCAAAGTTGCCATCCCTATCCAAGAGGCTTGATGTACAATCTGTGTGTTTCTCTACTTTTTTGGGGTTTTTTTGGTTGTTGTATGGCATGATTCATTCCAAATAGATTAATTTTGAACCTAAAATCCTTTAAGGCCCCAAAAGTAAATTGGCTGTCTCTGTTTAAAAGAATTTTATTTAATTTTACACTTTAAAATAATTTATCATTTAGCTTACACCTGGTAAGATCTGGCTTACCTGGTAGTGATGATAGTGAGCATGAATATTACAGGCAAGAATCAGTTTTTAATTTGTTGGTATTTGATTATGTTCCACACAGGAGAACTTGGAGCACACCATCACTGTCACCAAACACTAAGGCAGCAGCAGGACCTGCTGGCAAATTGTTTTCTTTGAAAAATCAGGCGTCTCAGCAGGATTGCTGTGCAGCAGAGAAACTCCTGCCCTAGAGGAGCAGGAGGCAGCATTCCTGCTGCTGCTTGGCTCAGCCTGAGTTGCAGGAGGATTGCAGTAACCAGGGGGCTGCCACTTGCAATATTGATGAGCTCTCTACCTTTGGCTGCCAGTGCTCAGTCATCTCCACCTGGCTGGGTGCTCTGGGCTGTGCTGGAGTCAGTGGCACCTGAAGTGCTCAGGTCTGTGTGTTGGTGCTGCTCTCTGGGGCAGGTGCTGTGGTGTAGAAGCCTCCTGCTGTAGTGCAGGTTTTGAAGGGCAGTCAGCACAGCTCTCACTGACAAAGGGGCTGCTTTGAAAATGAGATCCGTGGAGATTCCCTCAGAGGCAGGGGCTCAGCCAGGGAACAGCATTCCTTGGAGCTTTCACCCTTTAAACCTGACTGCAGCACAGCTCAGTGCTGCAGTGCCTCTCTGTCTGAGCATACATTTACATGTTAAACAGCAAATGATAGCTGGAAACTGCACCATCCTTTCTTCAGCAAGCAGGATCCTTGTAATTGTCCTGCTTAATCAGGCATTCCCACACTGCTGCAGGGGTGCTGGGAGATGCCCAGCTCTGTCAGACTTTAAACCAGCTTTGGCCTTCTGAGAATCTGTCAAACTATGGGGGGATATGTGACCCAGTGTTATTTTTAGCACCTTCTTTCAGCTGCTGAGCATCCCCCTGTGCTCTCAGCCCAGTCTGGCACTGCTGGATTTGGTGGGAACAAAGCCCTGGTGCAAATCCTGATAGTTGTAAAGGATGGGGAGAGTGGGGCTGACCACATTCTTTGTGTTTTTCAAGTAGAGAGAGTACAGGTGATGAAAACAAAATGCTTTTGGTGTTTAGCCTGACAGTGCCTCTTTAGAAAGAACCTGACATATAAATCTCCAAAGGCATAAGCCTATTTACTCATTTGGGGAATGGAAATGCATGTTTTATTGCAGTTAATCCGAGGTGTATTTGTAAATAACAGCCATTTTAGTCACAGGACAAGGTTCAGTATTCAGGCCAATGTTGCAATCCACATTTTCCTCCATCTCCCTGCTGGCAACAACCTTGGTGAGAGCTGGGAACTGGGGAGGGCTGAATTTCTCCTTAAGTATCAGAGGTGTGTCACTGTGAGGGATCTTTATTGCAACATCCCATCCTTCTGGCAGTACCCAAACCTGTATCCCAAAGGACCAGTTTGAAGAATGCTGGCATTGTGTCTAACAGAGAAAAACTCCCTTAAGGGATGTTCAAGCATGTGCTGTCCTTGGGCAATTCTGCTTTTGCACATTTTATTCAAGGCTGATCCTGAGAAGCTTCCAGGAAAACAGGCTTCCATAACCAGTTTGCTTGGCTTCCTCTCCTGCAGGGCATGCCACTTTTGAGCTGGGAGCTACGTGGATTCATGGTTCACATGGAAACCCAGTCTATCATCTAGCAGAAGACAATGGTTTGCTGGAAGAGACCACTGACAGCGAGAGGAGCGTTGGGCGGATCAGCCTTTACTCCAAGAATGGGGTGGCTTATCACCTCACCAACAGCGGGCAGAGGATCCCGAAAGATGTGGTTGAAGAATTCAGTGATTTATACAACGAGGTTGGTGTCCAGCTGTTTTTGTCAAGTGGTAGATTTGCCTGGAACATTGAGGCCCCCTTGGCAGTTAGAACATTCCAGGACAAAGGTAGAAAAACAGCCATGTCTTTAATTTCTTTGGGAAAAAAAAAAACCAACAATGCTAAATTTTCTCTCATCTGCTTCACTGCATCCCATTTGTCCCTGATGTGGGATTAACTCTCTGTGGTGAGGAAGAACAATCTTCCCATCTTTGTAATCCATTGAATCACTTCCAGCAACTATTTCTGGGGAGATCAGGTAATTTGCTGGGGAGATCCAGTAATTAATCCAGTGCTTAATTAAAAGAGTAGTGGAGGTGTGGTGGTGTTCTCAGGGGTCTTAGGACGAGGGAAGAGATGAGAATCTTGACTCTATGTTTCAGAAGGCTGATTTATTATTTTATGATATATATTATATTAAAGAAAATGATACATTAAAACTATACTAAAAGAATAGAAGGAAGGATTTCATCAGAAGGCTAGAAAGGAAAGGAATGATAATAAAACCTTGTGACTGCTCACAGCCTCGACACAGGTGGCTGTCATTGGTCATCAAGTAAAAACAATTTCACATGCTGGGTAAGCAATTCTCTAAATCTCATTCTAAAGCAGCAAAAAACTCTCTAAATCTCATTCTAAACCAGCTTCTCAGCTTCTCAGGAGAAAAGATCTTAATTAAAGGATTTTTCATAAAACATGTCTGTGACATGGGGGGATCAAATTGCTAAACAGAGTAGAACGCAAAACCTTAGCAACAACCAGCTAAATATTGTATCCCTATGACTTTTTATTGGTTATAAATACTGTGAAATGTTGTGTGGTGTGCCAAAGTCAGTGCAGTTCCTTAGGAATTGAAAGGTTTTTTGCATCAGAAGGAAAGGAACATCTTTTCTGGGAGAGTCAGACCAGCATGGACTTCAGTTGAAGGTTATTTAAACTCTTTCACTTGCCAAAGTTAATTATAATTATTCCCCACATTTTTTAAATGCTGCTTGTGAAGTACATTTAGAGGGGTCAGTGCAGACTGTCTGGCCCTCCAGGTAATGTGATCTCTCAGTGGGTTGTAGAAAATGGAACGGAACATGAATATTTTCATCAGGCTGTAGCTGTGCCTAAAACCTTCACATTTTCATCTGACAGCAAACTTCAGTATTTGACTCTTGGCTGAACACTCACTAGATTCAGGTTACTCTTGCATACTTTGTTTAAAAATATGTCTGGGAGCATTAGAAAAGTCACTGTAGCCTGTAAAGAATTATCAAGAATTGGGTGGGGAGCAGCAAAAGGGATTTTTTTTCTTTTGAAAAGATTTTTGGCACTGTCCTGTGTTCCTGAATTGGAATCAGTGATGGGATGGCAGAAACTCGTTTCAGTTTGGGAGAGGAGTAGTAGGAATTTGAAAGAAATCTTGTTTTGGGAAGGATTTGTTAACCTGTGGACAATGTCTTAGACAAATTCAGGTGGATATAATTCATCTGAACAATTTTTCATATTACTGGATTAAATAAAAACAAATGAGACTTTTTCCAGGCAGGAAAAAAAGACAGGTGAGATGTGTGTGGAGGAAGATTAACAGCAGCTGTTGCTAGAAAGAGTAAATGAAAATACTGCAGAGTGCAGCATTATTTATGTAAATGGAACACTGCCAAATTGCATGCAGGGCTTGGTGATCATCCTGTCTGGAAGATGATAGGAAAATCTCCAGCAAAGGGAGGGCAGACTCCAGAATGAGAAGGGAATACAGAGATGAGAGCCACTTAGCTTTGAGATAAACCCAGTAAGATAAAGGCCATAACAAGGTAGCAGTGTTTTAGAAATGATTAATTTGGTAAATCTACCCTTTCTTTTAAAGGGGAGAGAAAGGGGCAGCCAGTGACATGAGAGAACAGCACATTAAAAGTTAATCTTCTTTACACAACACCTAATTAGCTTATCATTGCCACAGGATATCTTTATCACTAGGAGACAGAAAAGGCTTTCACATTTGTGGCTTGTAAAAATGTCTGCAGCCACTCGTGGTGATAAAAAATACTTGAGGGACAGCTGGAGCCAAGCAGGGGACACCAGCCAGCCCCTTAATTGCTCTTGCTGGGAGGGGCTTTCTCTGCCTTCCTCCAAAGCTTGCTGGAATTTCTTCTTGCAGGAGCAGCTCATGGTTTTGTGGAGCTGCTTGTCTCAGGCCCTTCGGGGTGCCAGGCTGGAGGATCTGTACTGATTTGAGGCTTTTGGCTGTGGTTCACTCCCTGCTCTGCCTGGGAAAAGTGGGAATTCAGGCAAGCTATGTGATCTCATAAAAATACCCAGTCAAAATGGCTGTAAGAAGTACAAGTGCCCTGGAGGGAGGGCAGCCAGGAGCAGACGTGTGGCTTTGGGGACATTTTCCTCTGGCATGAAGTGCAGGGGGTGTTCCACACATGCTGAGTGTGGCAGGGGTGTTTCTGGTTTGTGTTTTGGGGTGTCCCCCACTTCCCCAACATAACTGTGAGTGCTGAGAACCTGGCACAGGGTGCCCAGAGGAGCTGTGGCTGCCCCTGGATCCCTGGAAGTGCCCAATGCCACGTTGGAAGGGGCTGGGATCAATTTGGTTTAATGGAAGATGTCCCTGTCCGTGGCAGGGCAGTTGGAACAATAAAATCCTCCACGTCCCTTTCAACCCAACCATTCTGTGATTCTGTGAGGGGTTTCTTGCTTGTTCATTAGAGGTTATTTAATTTTTTTTTTTTTTGGTCAAAGCTCTGTTGCTTTAACTGGTGGTGAAATGAATGCTGGGGAGGAGCAGCAAGAATTTTCAGTTCTGCATCTCTGTTTTTTTTTTTTGGGGAGGCAGGTTTTGTGATTGGTGTTGTTAAAGCATTTTGAAGTTGTCCAGGTTAAAAAGTCATCCTCCAGATCACTAAATCCTGAGGTCAGGATCTTCCCTTGTCTCACAGGAGCTCCCAGGCCTTTCTCAGGTTTTTATTAGCAATCCCACCATCATGTCATCTCATCCCTTCAGAGGAGGCTGAGATAGCAAAGGCTGTGACACACCCTCTCCTGAGCTGAAAAGAAAGAACCCCCTCACAAAACAGCCAGCAGCCCATGATGGATGCAGAGCCTAATCAGGGATGCAGGACTGGCATGAACAGTGGAAAATGTATCCCTGAATGAGCAGGGCTAAATTTGTCACCCTTCCAAAGGGCTGCCCTCTGCACAGCTCCCTCTCTCACACCCTGCCTGGCTTTGCCTGCAGCTGCTGCAGGGGCTCCAGCCTGTGCCTTCAGCTCTTCTCCAGCTGGGTCTCTCTAGCCCCAGTTATCTTGTCATCTGGACACCAAATTCTAGGGAATTCAGAGTGCATGGGGGTCTCCCTTGAGTTTCACTGGGGCATGTGAAGTCTCTGAAACTGCATTTTAGCAAGGCATGGTTTCTCTGTGCTGAATTTTCCTGGAGTGAAAGGCAAAGCACCCCTGTACCTCCAGAGCTTTGCCTCACTAATTCATCTGGAAAGTCCTTAGGCTTTTTCCAGGCACTGATCCAATCTTTTTTGGCTGGCTTCTTCTACCTCAATACAAGTTTTGCTACATTTTTGTTTGCAGTAGCCTGAATTTTTAATAGCTGTAGGGATGTCTCACAGGAGCCTTTATTTGCTTACGAGGAAATGGAGCAGTCAGACTGCTTGAGGACTGCTCAGCTCTTCATTTTTCCAGCATAAAGTTCCTTGGCTGTTGCCCTGCACTGGGGTCAGTCAGGATTTGTCACGAGATTGACTTAGGTGACCTGAATTCTCCTTGTGGAAGCAGGGCAGTGCCTTCAAGGAAGGTCTCCAGTCCTGCAGAGCATCCACCTGGATTCCCAGCCACACATTGCCAAGGGAAGCACCCTGAGACAGGGCAGGACTTTCAGGATTGTCCTTCTTAGACCCTGTGCTGTGTGAGACTGGCTCTGCTCAGGGTCCTTGTCACTCTGTTTGGTCAGTTTCCAAAAGGAAAGAGGCACCAGCACAGGGAGGTTCCCCAGGGTGTGATGCTCACATTGTGTATTTGTCATCTTCCCACCTTCCTTTCCATTCCTTCTAGGATAACTGGGGGAATCCTGGGGCTGGGAGAGGAGTTTGGTTATTCTTGCTTATACTACATCTGTATGACTCTCAGGAAAATGACCACAGGGACCTTTGAGGGTAATGTCTGCACCTTTGGGGTCTGTGTGTGTGATCAACTCCTCAGAAAACGTGAACAGGGACAACTTATCTTAGAATTGTTCCTCTATCCCTGCCAAATCCTCATTTCCCTTTCCAGAGAGGTGTTTTAAGCTGATTCCCAGGTATCATTGAAAAGTGGGAAGTGGTGAACTGGACAGGTTAAATGCAGCTGAAAAATCACACTCCATCACTGATTTAGGAGAAGTGCCTGCTTTTACTTCAGCTTTTCAGCAAGGACGTGGTCCCTACAGAGCTGCTTCCCAGGAACCCTCCCTTTAACAATCAGCTAATTAATGGCCTTGTTATCTGTCAGCTTTCTCCTGTGTGCTGCAACAGCTTCTGGGGGAGGGCTGCAGCCAAAGAATGACAACGTTTTTCATCCTCCTCACTCCCACCCCATGCTGGGCTTCCTGCCATCCCCAATTAAGCTCCAGTGCCTTGCCTTGCAGTTATCATGGACAGCAGGAGCAAAGGGCCAGCGAGAGTCACTGTTCCCTCCCTGCCTCTATTGCACTGACAGATGTCTGGCCTGGGAACAGCACAGCCCTATCTCCATCAGGGCTTTTCACTGGACAGGGATTAAGTCACGGCAGTTTTTAAGCCAAGTGAGCAAAAGACAATGCTGGGCATCGTCAGCGGTGCTGACAGGAAGGAGTGTGGATGGGGATGTGCTTTCCTGACCTCCTTCAGTGAGGAGAAACTTCTTTATTTAGCTTTGTTCTTCCTAAGAAACTGCTTTTTCCTGTGGTGGAGGAGCACGTAGGTAGTAAAGAAACACGTGGAGGAGGAAGCCTGTAGGTAACAGAGGGGACATCCCTGCTGGAATCCACGTTCTCTGCACAGACCCTGGTTTTGGGATGCCCCAAAGCTGGTCAGAAAGAAGACAGAAGATTAAGTGAAACTGTTTTAGAACTTTGGACAATCAATTAACTCGTTTTAATTTCTTACCTTCAACCCCTTCTGTCCTGCAGACCCAGGGAGCTGGGGTTGCTCAGCATGGAGAAGAGAAGGCTCCAGGGAGACCTTCCAGCATCTTCCAGGGCCTGAAGGGGCTCCAAGAGAGCTGGAGAGGGACTTTGGACAAGGGATGGAGTGACAGGACAAGGGGGAATGGCTTGCCCCTGCCAGAGGGCAGGGTTAGTTGGAATATTGGGAAGGGTGTTGAGGCCCTGGAATGGATTTCCCAGAGAAGCTGTGGCTGCCCCTGGATCCCTGGAAGTGTCCAAGGCCAGGTTGGATGGGGCTTGGAGCAACCTGGGACAGTGGAAGGTGTCCCTGCCCATGGCAGGGGGTGGGACTGGATGGGCTTTAAGGTCCCTTCCCACCCAACCATTCCATGATTCTCTGAATTCCCTGGAGGATTGTGTATAAGCCTTCAGAACAAGGGAAGGAAGAATGCTTAGAATGAATGGTTACTTGAGATCTCTCTTTTTTCAGTCACGCTTCCAGTGCCACTTGTTCTGTCCCAGCCCAGGGGAACTTTAGAGTGAGAAATGTTTAGGTCATCCTGCTGGGATGTGAGATTGCCATGGTAAGAGATGGGAGTTGATGCAGTCTGTCCTTTGGTTTTGCTCCCTGTTTGTATCAGATTTATGAAAATAGACAAGCAAAGGTTGGCTGGACTGTCTGTGGTGTAACTCTCCTTGCTGGACATGGACTCTGGTTTGGATGCAGGGAGATTTTATAGGGTTAACTAGAATATCAAAATCTTTCAGGTCATCCTGTTGTTACCTTTCCTCAGGATCTCTGAGGGAAAGCCCATTTCTACTCTCTCAGGAACCCTGCTGCTGCAGTGCTGAAATGATGGGAGGCATCTGGGTTTTCAGATATCACAAGTGCCTGTTCCCAGTGACCCCAGGGGTGGTCCCATAGGAATGACAATGCTTTCCCCATCTGGGGAGGGAATGCCTGGATAATTCCAACTCCAGACAGATCAATTTTGCTCCTGCTTCATTGAAAATCTACCTTAAATGAGGTGTCCTAGTGAAGCTTTTCCATAGCTTCTTACACAGGATGTGTTTGCTGCTCATGTTCTTTGAAACATACATTTCAAGCATCTTTTTTCATTCATTTATTCTGACCATATATCTCTCAATGTAGGACCTGCTGTTGTTTCTCCTTTTGCTTCTTGCCTACAGCAGCTTTGCCTCCTGTTCTTCCTCAGATGGTTCAGCACCCCCAAGAATCAGAACATCCTGAGTTGGAAGTGATGTAGGAGGATCATCAAGTTCAGCTCCTGGGCCTGCACAGGAAAACCCCCAAAGTCACACCTTGTGTCTGTGTTCTCCAAATGCTTCTTGAACTTGAGAAGCAAGGAAATAACAGGAGAAAAAAGAAATCCTGATGGGATTAAACTTACCTGCTGTCTGATCAATGGGATAGCACCTCCAGGAAAGACTTTCCATGATGGTTGCAGCACAGAGATCTTGTGCCTTCCTCCTCTGCTCCCTGTGGAGCAGTGAAAAATATAATGGTTAACAAAAACATAGTCAGGCTCACTTCTCCTGTGGGCCAAGTGGTGGCTGGGTTTTAACAAGGCTTTGCTTGTCCTGTGAGTTTGTTATCTGCTTACAGAGCTCAATCAGCTTATGAAAGCCGAGCTGATTGTGCTGACGCAAGGTCTGTGCAGCCCAGACCTGCTGCAAGTGCTTGTGGCCTCAGAAATCCAGGGACCTGAGAACCAGGGGATGCTGGAGCTGCCAAAGTTTCCTTTGCTGGAAGCCTTTGTTTCATACAGGACGTTGGGCCCCACCTTTCTTGTCTGGGAATCTCCTTGGAATGGCCATGTCCCAGGCAGTGTCTGCAATTCTCTTCTGTCTTTACCAGTCCCAGTCATTTTCCTTGTGATTGTTTCTTCTCTGTTTTTATCATTTATTTAACCCCCCTTTTTTTGGTCATTCTTTCATTTATTTCCTTCAGTTTCCTCCTCATACCTTCTCTGTCAACTCACCTTCCTCCATGTGCTCACAGACCTCCTCTCTCTCGCTCCTACCACTGCAATGTGTTTATCTTCCTCCCTTTCCTCCTCTTCCCTCTATTTTGCTTCCTCAATTTCACTTTATTCCTAAAACCCAAGATAAAGTCAAGCTCTTGGGGCAAACTGGAGTGGGAAGAACATAAACCATAGTGGATTAGCCCTATCAGCAGGGAATGGAAAGCTCCAGGAGCTTTTTGAAGGCAAGGCTGCCACAGTTTTTTTACCAGCTTTGTACCAGATATTTACTGTAGCTTTCAACTGCTTGACACATCCAAATCATCTGTCTCCAAAAAATGATCATAAAGTGTAATCAAACCATCTATCTTTGACAGGAAAAACTCCCCAAGCAGAGGTGTAAGGGTATTGTTCACCCTGTGGCATGATGTGAATGAGAAGGGGACACATTCTGGACAAACAACTCATCAATGGGATGTGCTGCATTTCTGAGAGGCATCTCTTGAAAGCTTTCCTGTGTTAAAAGATTCCTCTTGAGGTTTTTTTTTTTTCTTCTATAAAAAGGAAGAATCATGATGCAGTTGGAGGCTTTTCTGGCAATATTGTAGATGGAAATATAAGTTTTTCCAGACAGCCACAAGCAGAAGGCTGAAGTGCATGGTGTTTCCTTGCCTTTTATGTAGCTTGTATGGAAAATTGGGGTTAAAAAACACCAGGAATATCTTGAAAGAACAATTTGTTACAAGGGATTTTTAGTGTGGCTCCTGGTGAGGGGCTCTAGAGATGTCAGTGTTTTCCATGGATTTCTGCCTGTCCTGTACTCAAGTAAAATGTGTGTGCATACAGAATTCCTCTGCTGTTTGTTGCTTCCTGATTTCATGGGATTTTGGAATCCAAAATGCAGGGAGTTCTCAGAACTGTAAGCCAAAGCTTAGAGTTGAACACAGGATTTGATCTGAGACCTTGGAAAAGGCTTCCAAACTTAAGTACTAGAAGTGAGAATGTGGATTTATAGTTTAAAGCAGAAGTTAAAAAGAGGAAAGTTTAGAGTTTTAGAATTTAGGATATAGAAAAAAGAAAAGTAGTTACAAAGGTAAACAAGAAGTTTAGAATACAGTACTGTAGGTTTATATGTCATAACATATTAACTAGGAAAGCTTACACTGTAGCATAAGTCCATTAAACTAAATATTTAAGGATTAGGTCAAAAACATAAATATCTTTATTAACAGTGTTTTATTAATCAATAAATCCTTAAAAAAGGTCTTATAACTGGAGGTCTTGTGACCTTCTAAACCGTGCAGTAAAGATGTGAGCCAAGCTCACCAATCCTATCTATGCAGAATATTAAAAAAATAAATCACATCATCTAAAAAACTCAAAAAATCCTATCTCTAACCCATTCAAAATTCATAAATGGTACAAAGGAAAAACAGCTGTGAAACTGAATTCACCCACTCTGGTGGATTCCCTCTAAATAACGGAGAGTGTGGAAGGGCTGGTGTCAACCTGGGATTGCACCTGGGACACAGAGGTGGGAGAAGAGCCGGTGTTTTTTATCAGATGTGAGGAAGGACGTGGCTTCTGCGGGGAGGAGGAGGTGAATGTGCTGGGTTGGGACAGCTGAAGGAGCATCCTGCTGGATGATCCCATCCCTGTGTCTTGTCTCTGGCCAGGTCTATAACCTGACTCAGGAGTTCTTCCAACGAGGTAAACCAGTCAATGCTGAGAGCCAGAACAGCGTGGGCGTTTTCACACGGGACGTCGTGCGCAAACGCGTCAAGGCCGACCCGGATGACACGGAGGCCGTCAAGAGGCTGAAACTGGCCATGATCCAGCAGTACCTGAAGGTAGGTGTGCACATCATTGGGGTGTTTTGTTTTTGGAGCAAACAAATCCCCAACCTCAGGCACCTGGCTGAGCCCTGCCCTGCCCTGGAAATTGCTTTCTGTGCTCTCTTGCAGTTCATGTTTCTGTTGACAACTTTCCCTCCTGATGCAGATCCAAAGACAGTGGCCTGCAAGGATTAATGCCTTTACTCTCTTTTTTTTCCCTTACCTTAAAACCCCAGTTGTCTTAATAGAAGAGGCTTTCCTAGGCCTTGTTAAATGTTCCGGTGTGATTTAGGTTTTTTTGCCACCTGAAGCTACTCTATTGTCAGGTTCTTTTAGTAATGTCTTCTCTTGTGACTTACACCTGCACCCTCTGATCCTGCCTGAGTGTTTTTTACCTCTCAGAGACCAGAAGAAATGTAACTTTGATGCTAGTAATTTGCTGAAGAAATCCCAAGAAAGCATTTTGAAGGTAAAGCAATAAAATCCAAGATAGACTGTATAAAACCAGCTTTCCACATGGCTTCCATAGTTCTTTTTATCTCCTTGCTGCCTTGGCTAAATGAGTTCTCTGTGGGATGAGGACTTAATGCTGCATCAAACACTCCATGAGTAAAGTGTATCAGTCATTTTTATTTCAATTAGAATGACTTAAAAGCTTCTGAAATGAGGCAGGGGAGGGAAGCAGCACTTTGTCATGTGTTCACTGTTTTCAGGTGGGAAGCTAAACCAAAGAGGAATAAACACCTAAAGAGTCTTGCAGGAGATTTGAGATAAAGCTGAGGTTTGAACCCTGGTGTCCTGAGCCTGATATCTCAGCATCCTCACCCAAAACCTTTTCTCTCAGGGTGTCTCCACAGCTGCCATGTGAAGCTCAGTTATTTATTGTGTTACCCATCTAGCAGCACCCATGCAGACAGGGTTAAGTCATTGGATACAGCTCTGGGTTTCCTGGTGGTTTTTCCTGTGCTTGCTCCAGGCTGCCACAGTCAGAGCTGTTTCTGCAAGTCTTGCAAATCCCTTCTCATGCAAATAACTGAGAACAACAAAGCTTCTCATACTTTAGACTATCAGATGACAGAGTGGGGATTAACCTGTCTTGGGTTAGAGTCTTGGTAGTTGCTTGTTTTTCCCCCCTGGCATTTTGCCTTCATGGCTGAAAGAATCAAACAGCCACCAGTGTTTAACTTCACAGTTAAACAGAGCAGTGTCCTGTTGAGGCATCCAGGCAGGCTGAGGATCCTGCTGTGTGCCATGGGTTTTGTGTTGTGTCACCCTGGGGGAGGTCTGGGAAGTGCTTGGGTAGTGTGCAACTGCAGCACAGTCTAAAGATGGGTCTACACTCAGTCCCCACTGAAGTCCTCAGGCAGTGACAGGGAAGGCACCTGTTGGTCCCTGCAGGCACAGGAGCAGCCTGGGAGCTGCTGGTACACCCCGACTTGTTGGCTTTGTCCCAGCACAGAGATTCCTGCCCTGCGCCAGGGTGCTCCACAGGGAGACGGTCTAGGCTTGTCAGGCTTCTAAACACAGTGATTAAAGTCTGGAAAGGTCTGGAAAATAGGTCAAAGGTTGAGGCAAGGAATTGTAATATTCCTTAAAATGCTTCGAGAATTACAGTGTGCGAGCGATTGTGACTCCGGTGATGTGAAGATTTTAAGATCACTGTGTCCCGTGCATCAGGATTATCATTAGAAGCTTATCACAAGACAGGCCAAACATCCTGCCTTTGTTCCAGGGATTGTTGGGAGCTGCAGCTATGCTTAATACTCCTACAAACATTAACCAACAGGTTAATGGATCTAAAGCTGTGGTAATCACATCAAACACACGTGGCTCACATCTTGGCATTTCCCTTTTCTGTCTCCTTGGGTTCCTCCTGTGCTGGGTCCTCTCACCTCTGGCAGATTGTTAGCTGGCTGATTGCTGACTGTTTGACAGCATGCTGAAAGCTGCAGACAGCACAAAGAGCTGCCAGAAGTTTTTTGTGGCTCCACGTGGGAACATTTATTAGCGTTGGAATGAGCATCTGATGAACGCAGCTCCAGGTTCTGCTGTAGGAGCACCAGGCAGCAGGTCCTGGCCACTGCAGAGGGTTTTAAAGGATAGAAACCAGAACTTTAATCCAGAATTGTGCAGAAGCAAAGACATCACGGAATTATAGATTCACAGAATGGTTTGGGTTGGAAGGGACCATCCAGTTCCACCCCTGCTGTGGGCAGGGCATGTTCTACTATCCCAGGTTGCTCCAAGTCCCATCCAACCTGCCTTGAAAACACTTCTAGGGATCCAGGGGCAGCCAAAGCTTCTCTGGGCACCCTGTGCCAGGGCCTTACCACCCTCACAAGGAAGAATTTGCTCCTCATATATAATTAACTCGACCATCAGTTTAAAGCCATAATTCTTTCTCCTGTCACTCTATGGCCTTGTCCAAAGTCCCTCACCAGCTCTTTTGTAGCACTTTTAGGTACTGAAAGATGTCAGGAGGTCTTGCCAGAGCTTTCTCTTCTCCAGGCTGAACAGCCCCAGCTCTCAATTTGTCTTCAGATCAGAGGAGCTCCAGCCCTCTGGTCTCTGAACTCTGAATGATGCAACTCCAACTCTTTACCATGACAAAATGGTTTCTCTGGTTGCAAGAAAGGCTAAGGTGTGATTTTTGTCAGATCTTATGGCCAAGCACTTCTTTACTAGCAAAACTAATCTGGTTTCAGAGTGGGATTCATCACTCTCATCTCATGCAGCTCCTCTGTGCCCTTGCAGAGCTGTGCAGTGGCTAAAGGAGTTGCTCTGTGGCAACGTTGCTTTTGTGTTGCTTTTCCTTAGGTAGAGAGTTGTGAGAGCAGCTCCCACAGCATGGATGAAGTGTCGCTGAGTGAATTTGGGGAGTGGACCGAAATCCCCGGGGCTCATCACGTCATTCCTTGTGGTTTCATTAAAATCGTGGAGATCCTGGCCCGCTCCATTCCCAAGTCTGTCATTCAGCTCCGCAAGCCGGTCAAGTGCATCCACTGGAACCAGTCGGTCAGCAAGGAGATTGAGAGGGTGGCTGACCACAACAGTGACCTCCCCGAGGAGAACAAGGGCTCCAATGTCTTCGTAGAGTGCGAGGACTGTGAGTTCATCCCAGCTGACCACGTCATTGTGACTGTGTCCCTGGGAGTCTTGAAGAAGCGCCATGAGAGCCTGTTCCATCCCCGCCTGCCTGAGGAGAAGGTGATGGCCATTGAGAAACTGGGGATCAATACCACTGACAAGATCTTCCTGGAGTTTGAAGAGCCTTTCTGGAGCTCTGAGTGCAACAGCATCCAGTTTGTCTGGGAAGACGAGGCGGAGAGCGAGAGCTTGACTTATCCTGAGGAGCTGTGGTACAAGAAGATCTGCAGCTTTGATGTGCTGTACCCACCCGAGAGGTACGGCCACGTCCTCAGTGGCTGGATCTGTGGAGAAGAGGCTTTGATTATGGAGAAGTGTGATGATGAAACTGTGGCAGAAACCTGCACCGAAATGCTACGTAAATTTACAGGTCAGCCGTGCTCTGGTGGGAGAGGGAGCGTGGGGCTGGGGAATCAAATAACCACGAGGAAGGAAATGCTTTAAAGTCATTTTTAGTTCTTTGGCATTTTGTGTCCCTTTGAATGTGCATGTGCTTCCAGCATAGCTCCTGCTTGGGTGTGCCTGAGAGCTATTTATACAGAGGGGCTGATAAACCGGCTCAGGAAGTGATGGGCAGAAGTGCTGGAGGATTCCACATCCTCTGCTTTGTTGAATCACAAATAACTCCTCAGCAGCTGAAGCTGTCAGGCTCTGAGGGCTGATCTCAGCTGTGGAGAGCAGCATGGCCCCTTCAGAAATTGAACCTGTTTAAATCAGCTGAGGTGTGGTTGAATCACACCCCTGACTTCCATTCAGTATCAGATCGATGGAAATAATCTCCGAGACCTAAATTTCAAAAAATTCATTGATCTTGAGAGTTCCCATTTTCTGGGTGCATCACTGAAACCTTCCTGGACTTCACAGATTTCTGTGCTGTGATCCCACATCACTTTAAGGGCAGCAGTTGGACTGAGGCAAACTTCTCAGTGTATTACACTGAGAAGATCCAAATGAGATCACTTAAAGCAATAACACTTGGATGCTGGGCTTCAGTTTGTCCACAGTCACTTCTCTAGAGGTCACACACCTTCCCAGGAAAAGGGATTTTTGTATCTGAGAGTCTTTGGCATTCTCTGATGGGAGACACTGTGCAAGTGCAGGTGTAAAATAGTAACACTGAAAGGAATAGTGGTGGAATTAATAGCAGTTTTGAAATAAGGGTTTTGAGTTGATACAGAATTACAGACAGTTATAAGAGGAGCATCCTCCAAGATTAGATGTACTTTATGCTATTTTAGAGATAGCTCTTGTGATTAAATGATTTATATGTTCCTGCTAGCTGGTGTTAGCCCAGTCTCAGCACTCAGGGGGTTTCCAACCTTACCTCTTGTCCATGGAGCTCCAGCTAACTGGAGACATTTGCCTTCACAAGTGCAGCTTTCCCCTGTCCTTACTGACCATTTGCTGCCAACAGCATGGAGATCCAGAGAGTCACAGAATATCCTCAGTTGGAAGGGACCCATCAGGATCATCCTGTCCAGCTGCTGGCCCTGCACAGGACACTCCAACAATCCCTTTGTGCCACAGAGCATTATCCAAATGCTTTTTGAGCTCAGTCAGGCTTGGTGCTGTGACCATTCCTTGGGGAGCCTGTTCCAGCACCTCTGGGTGAAGAACCCTTTTCCTGAAAGGGCCCTGGAATCTGAGGACTTCCTGCATAACTGACTACAGCCAAAAGAGGTTTTACCACTCTCTGCAGGAGCTGTAGGGTAGAGACTCTGCATTCAAAAGCTCTGATTCAGTGCCCAAGCTTTCATCCTTGTTTCAGCTGTGCCTCCTGAGCTGGTGGTGTTCAGGGGTGTTGGGTGTCCCCATGTCCTGTGTCACATCAGTCCCCATGTGCCATCTTTCCCCTTACCCCAGCAGGGAACTGCTGCTCTACCCAGGCTTAGCAGGAGGCTCTTCTCTCACAGGCCAAGTTGTTGCAGTGCTGGATGTACAAACAACCTGATTTGTTGCAGCTTTTCTTGCTTAAGGCCTATTAAAAAAAAAAAAACAAACAAACAAAAAAAAAACCAACACCCACTTCAATCCATCAGTGGGAATTTGGCTGTTTGGGTCTGTTGTAGTTTGGCAGGTGGGAGTTTGCTCTCCCTCTTCCTTCTTGGGCTTTTTCACAGTTACTGTTTACATGTGTTGGATGTTCCTCTCCTCCCAGCATGGAAATATGTGGCTCTGGGCCCTGGGTGTGTGCTGCAGTTGCTGTTCCAGCTGATGCTGCACCTGGTCACTGTCCATCAGGCTCTTCCACACAGCTAATCCCAGGTTATGTCTCCTTGTAGAATTCCAGACTGGATTTACCAGGGCCTTGCCCTGAAATGAGCATTTTGTGCATTAGCTGAGAAGTGGCCTTGCAGCTGCTCAAAACTGTGAGAGGAAAACCTGTTCTTGGAGCACCCATTACCCAACATGACCTGTTCCACTTTCTGCCCCCAATCCCCTTGTTGGTAGAAAACTTTTTCACAGCTCTTGCAGGATTCCCTGGCTAAGGGAGCTGGTTTTATCCTGTTTCCCTTGCTCCTGTTTTCCTCAGAGGTTCCCAGAAGGAGCAATACCTCAGGGCTGATCTGGGCCAGGTGCCAGGCTGGCTGAAATAACAGAAGTGTGCTCAGCTCTCTGTGCTGCTCCCTTCTTCCCTGCTGATCTGTTCCAGGAGGAGTGTGAGCAGGAGTTAAACCAGCAGCCCATGATACACCTACAGCCACTTCTGAGCCCAGCTGCCCTCCTCTGGTCCAATTAGTGCCACCAAACCCAGCTTTGAAAGCCTTTCCCACCACTCAGGTTCACACAGGTCAGCTAACTAGTCCTGCCAGGATCCTGAGCTCCTTGGAGAGCCTGGATCTTCCATAAGGCAACTCAGATCTTCCACACCTCACCTGGTGCTCTGTGACATCTTCTGAAGCAGCTTTTCTCTACTGAGTATAGAGGGAGCCTTTTCTTCAACAATGAAGCAGATACTTTGAGCCTTTTAATGTTCCCTTTGCCTTTCATGTGCTGGGTATGAAATGCCCCATGCTCTTACTCTTCTGAGACAGAATTCATGCATTACCAGGTAGGTTCCCATCTTTCACTGTGTTTTCCCAATCTGTTGCTCATGGTGGCCTTTCCTTTGGCTTCAGAGTATGTTACACCAGTTTTAAGTGAAATCCATTCTTTAAGGCTCACACTGAGAATCTCTCTGAGAGCTGACCTTGAATTTTCCTCTCAGGTTGGTGTTGGGGATTATTTGGCTTTGCTGTGAAAAGCTCTGAGGATTGTTCTAACCTAAGAACCACCAGCAATTACTGCTTTTCACAACTGGATGGTGAAAAGCAATGTCCTCCAAATCTGATTAAATGGAATACCTCCGAGCAATTAGGAGCCTTGCTCTGCCTTCTTTGTTGGATAAGCTCCCAAAATAGGAAGCCAGAGGCCCCCTGTGAAGGGATCACTGGAGCCTGGCAGGCTGCAGCTGGAGATGCCCTGAGTTTTCCTCCCTGACCCTCCAGCTATTTCTCTGGAGGGGAACAGATCTGTTTTAGGTTCTGCATCACATCTCCCAGTCCCATGTGGGTGTCTGGGGTAGCCACTCTGGTGGTTGTAGTCGCTGGTATGGGGGGAGTACCATAGATCTCCCTTGGTGGAATCACATCCTCCTCTCAGGCAGGCAAATAAATTTGGGTGCCTTACTTTAGATTGGTGAGTTGATTTTATGGTAATTCAGTCAGCCCCATAACCAATAAAGCTTTGTATCCACACCTCCCAGGAGTTGAAGAAAAATGGGATTGTGTGAGGCACAGGGAGTTGTCTTCCATGGCTTCAAAAGCAGAAATCTGTGGCATGAAGATATGTGCCTTCCTGTTTTAGTGAAGGCCAACATCCTTTCTTTAGCCATTTAATCTCTTTGGATGGTGGAAATGGAGAAGTTTCCACATCTGTGTTGTTACTTTTATCTGTAAGCAAAGGCTGTTTACCCTGTATAAAAGCAGAATGAGAAAGTCCAGTGAAGTGTGTTCCTTGAAGGACTGTAGCTCTCATTCTTTGTAGTTTCTGTCTTCAAACAACAGCTCAGAATCAGAGCTTGTGCTTTGTGCTCCTGTCTGACCTTCAGCCAAACGCCCCTCTGGGTCTCCTGATTTTCCTCTTAGAAACAGCTGCTTGCATTAAAAGGTGCAGAATTGCAGAGTGCAGGGGCACAGTTGCTGCACAGTGGACACTTGGGTCTTGCTAACGTGGCCTCCTGTGCTGGAGACCCTGGAAGGAGCTCATGTGGATGGATGTGGGTATGGAAACCAGCTCTGGAAGAGGCACCACCAGGCCAATGCAGAGACTCCTTTTATCTGAAAACCCCTGGTGTGCTGTTTTTGTGCAGTGCAGTGGGATGGGTGGCTGCCTTGGCCCTGCTTGGGGAGTGTCCTCTGACAGCTTCCACGGTGTGTTCCCCTGGGCTTTCCCACAGCCCTCAAAAATAAAACATGATAACTTATTTCCTTGACACATCTGAGAGCTCCCAGTTCTCAGACTCCCTTGGGCTTTCCACTTCCAGGCATTTCTGCTTTGAAGAGTCTTGCAGGAACATATTTTAGAGGCCTTTGTTATGCAAAGCTCTTACTCCTGAAACAACATTGCTTTGTAGGATGTGTTTTGTTTGTGGGATATATTTATTTGCTAGTCTGTGCCATATTTTGATCTGGGGCCTGGTTTTAAAGTGTTCACAGAGTACTCTGGGCAGGCCATCCTCTGCTTTCTTCCAGCCCCTTATTCCATAGCTCTGGCTGACAGGATGCTCCTGACAGCAGAAGCTGAACCAGGACCTGCTCTTGATTTTAAGGAATTGAAGGCACAGCTAAATAATAGTTTATGAGAGCTAAATAATGCAGTGCCTAAGCAGGGTTTACATTTTGGTGTCTCCCTCTACACTGGGATGAAGAAAGTGGGGGAATTTGGCTTGTCTCATGGCAGGCTGAACATCTTGAGTTGTCACAGAGTCAGAGTCTGAAGCAGGCATAGGATGTGAACATCTCAAAACTCCTACTTTTTGTGCTGACTGTCTTCTGGAATCACAGAATTACTTGAGTTGGAAAAGCTCTTTAAAATCATTGATCCCAACCATTCCCCCAGCACTGCCAAGGCCACCACTGACACATGTCCCCAGGTGCCACATTCACATGGCTTTTAAACCCTTCCAGAGGTGGTGACTCCATCACTGGGCAGCTCTGGCAGGGCTCAACAACCTTTTCCATGAAGAATCATAGAATGGTTTGGGTTGGAAGGGACCTTTTTGATCATCCAGTTTCTGTTCCCTCGCTGTGGAAGATTTGGACTCAACCCAAGTAGCTGAACCTTGCCTGGTATGTGATGTTGCCTCAAGGGTGGATCTTGGCTCCTGCAGAGGGAATTTCTCTTCCCTGGAATTCTCCATGTCTCTCTGTTCCTCTCCTGCCATGCCAGGTATGATCATGGGACTCCAGCAAAAGCAGTGGCACTGAGATGGTCCAAAACCAGCCCAGCAAGAGGATCTCCAAAGTGGGACTCTCCCTCTTTGTACCTGAGGCTCTTGTGCCACCAGCTGGTGGCTGCAGTCCTGGATCTCATGTTCTCCAAAGTCTGGGATGGGAACAGTGGCTGATGATGACCTTGTTGTGGGTCCATTCTTCACCTCTAGGTCCTACATCCTCTTAGCCAAGTCTTACGGCTATCTAGAAATCCTGCTTCCAGCTTCAAAAGCCTTCTTTCCATGCCTTGTGCATTAAATAAATAGAGTCTTCTGGATTTTAGCTTCATTTGGTGGGGCAGCTGTATGGGAAGCTGTTGGAATGAGTTAATACTTGTTTAGAGAACTTCCTGACAGGTTTTTCAATGCCCCCCACATAGTGGAGGTTTGCCTTCTTTCCTCTTTGGAGACACATCTCTCTCACAAGGCTACCCAAACATCCAGTTTAGACTGGGCACTCAAATACTTAAATTTTGATGAGATCAATCATATGCTTGATTATCACCAGGTCCCCACTGCAAATGTGACCAGAAGATGCTTTGTATTTCCAAACCAGGCTGTGTCCAACGTTCCCTGAAGCTCCCCAGTGTTTTAGGAACCTAAACATTTTAATGCTCCTTTCCAAAACAAATCACAGAATCATTTAAATAGGAAAAGACCTCCAGGGTTATGGAGTCCAACCTGTGGCCAATTCCTCACCTTATCAAGCAGGCCAGGGCACTTAGTGCCTCATCCAGCTGTTCCTTGGGCACCTCCAGGGGTGGGGACTTGTCCAACACCCTGGGAAATGGAAGAGCTGAGATGAAAAGGGAGGCAATTTCTGTTATATAAAAGAGTTAAAACTCAGTGATGGGAGAGAGATCTGGTTTGGGGGCTCTGCTAGGATGGATGTTGAATAAATAAGATGGAATCCCTGGCACCCACACCTTGCTCAGTCACTTCCCTCTTCCCTCTTGGACACAGTCTGACTCTTTGCCTTCCTCTTTCCACCCAGGGAATCCAAACATTCCGAAACCTCGCCGGATCCTGCGGTCCTCCTGGGGCAGCAATCCCCACTTCCGTGGATCCTACTCCTACACCCAGGTTGGGTCTAGTGGGGCCGACGTGGAGAAACTGGCAAAACCACTGCCTTATGCTGAGAGCTCCAAATCTCCTGTGAGTATGGCCCAGATGGGGCCTGGGGCACTAAAACTGATGGGACACTGGGCAGCAGCTTTTTGGGGAGGGAGGTTGGAAGAGAAAATCCCTGCTTTGGCCTCTGGTAGTGTGTTTCCCCCTTTTTATTTCGTACAAATGATGTGTGTAGGATTTTACCTCTTTAACTTTTGGAATGCCAACGTCTCAGGGATTCCCTCATCTCTCCCTGAGCTGCTCACGTGTGACTTTTGGAATTGTGATATTGTCATTTAATGACCATCAGCCCTATTGTCCAGTTCAGAATTCCTCAGGAAAGCCCGTGCTAATTTGTTTCAAAGATCATTATTATTATGACCTTGCTAAGGTCTAGGTCTGAATGTGTCAGGGGTGCATATTAGGAAATCTTTCCATGCTGGCAGTGCAGGCTGAGGGAGGCCCAGTCCTTGGCAGGGGATGGTGAGTTTTCTCCCCAGGCACTGCCTTGGCTTTCTGAATTTAGCAAGGAGAGCTGGAGCACACATGGAGGTGGTTACACAGCTCAGGAACACATTAAGCCAAATTCACCCCATCACTCAGGGTTATGTGTCCAAATCCAAAGGCTGATGAAAATGCAACATTCAAGCAGCTGCCCAGTCCATTTCCTCCACCACAGCCTGGCCCTGAAATAATTTTATTCAGTGCAGAAATCTACTTAAGAAAACCTAGAAGGAGCTTTAGGAATCTTTCTATTTAGTTCCCAGGGAAATCCTCCCAGAAATTCCTGCCTCAAATCCGAGTTGCAGTTCTAGCAAACACCTCACTATTGGTAAAAGAGATACAATGCTGTGTCTCACCCTCTGGGTTTTGAGACTTGGCTGTTACTCTTCTGAAGTTGCTGCCCAGAAGAAAAATTCCCTTGATGCCTAAAAGGCTGAAGTGTAATTTAGGGCAGCAAAGGGAGGAGATGGTACCGAGCGGGTGCTCTGTGCCTCCTGCAGGTTTGTTAAGGTTTTTGGAACTGGCATCTTGTGGTGCATCTTGTGGGGGTTTTGAGAGCCAGCACTCCAAAACAGATGAAAGCCCCTGGATCCCTGGAAGTGCCCCAGGCCAGGCTGGAGAGGCTTGGAGCAATCTGGGATAGAGGAAGGTGTCCCTGCCCATGGCAGGGGGGTGGCACTCGATGATCTTTCAGGTCCCTTCCAACTCCAACCATCCTGTGTGGGAGGGCACAGAAAGTTTATCTCCTGTTATCCTCCCAGCTGCTCCCCAGTGATCTGTGCTGATCTGTGCCCCTTGTGCTGTGCCCTGCAGCCCATGCAGGTGATGTTTTCAGGGGAGGCCACTCACAGGAAGTATTACTCCACAACCCACGGTGCTGTGCTCTCGGGGCAGAGGGAGGCTGCTCGGCTCATCGAGATGTACCAGGACCTGCTGCAGTGCCCAACCTGAGGAGCCCTGCCTGACCACCACCACCACCTCCCACATCCTCCTGCAGCTGTGTGGAGGGGTTCTCTTTTATTTCAGTTCGCAGTAGAAAGCCTTTTATCTTTTCTATTAAAAAAATAAAAAGCTCTAATTGTTAAAAAAATGTTAGTCATCAATAGCTTCATTTCCATGTGCTGTATTGTTAACAGGGAAGGGTGCTCCTTTTGGTCTGGTAAACTGTTTCTCTGTCATTTTAATTCTAATTTCACTCTTGGTGCCTATCATGTTTGTTTTGTTTCTTTTTTCTTTCTGTATTGTAAGTGCCTTCTATACTAAAATAAATGTTGTAATAAAAAGACTGGGTGCTGTGGTACTTCCTGGACATTTCACTTGGTAACTTCACCTCTTTTAAAATTCAGCATCACAAAAATAGGATTTTTTTTCTCTTCCTATAGAATTTGGAGTAGGAGGAAAACAGGTTGAAAATAGGTCAGAAACACATTACACAAATGGTGTTTGTATGGAATAATCTCTCCAAACTGGAGATTTCCTCTGCCAGCAGTACAACCCTGACCAAAAAGGGTCTGGTTAGGGCAGAGCTGACAGCTCTGTGGTCAGTGTGGTCACTGCCCAAAGGCTGCCAGAGCTCATGGAGTGTTTGGACAATGCTCTCAGGATTCTTGGGATGCCCTGTGCAGGGCCAGGAGGGGGGTTTGATGATTCTTGTGGATCCCTCCCAACTCAGGGTATTCTTTTGTTGCCTTATGGTTGTGTAACAGGAGCACTCACCCCATCCAAGCAGCCCCTGGACTGTGCAGATGTGTGTCACTAAGTCCAGATGTTTGTGACTCCCAAGGTTTTGTCTGCCCCATGTGGAAATTGCCATCAGGAATGAGAAAAAAAAAACCTTTTTTTTTTGTTTTTAAACTTCCTCAGAGAGATAAATCATGTGCTTCTTTAAAGTCAAGTGAACACAATGTAGCCATCAGCATAGTTTAAAGATATCTAAACAGTTTCCAAAAATAAGAGTTTTCAGGGTGAAGACCATGGGCATTTAGCCACTGCCTTATCTCCCTGCATTCCTTTTCTCCATCTGGCTGGCTGCTGGCCAGAGCAGCATGTGAGGAGTGAGGGATGTGTCTGCTTTGGCATCTGCTGCCCCATGTGAAGCCTCCCTTCCCTCTCTGTGTGTGTGGGGTGGGAGCTGTGCTGATAAATGAGTTACAGAGGGGAGGAAAAGGGACAGAGAGAGGGAAAAATCCCCCTCCAGAGGATGAGTCAGTGCATCCCAAGATAAATGTCTGCAGAGGAGGCACCAACTCTGTCTGGTTCTCTCCAAGTTCAGCTGAGCTCTGCTGATTCCCAGCTGTAGTGTGGAGGTGGGATGCCTTCCTGGCTGCTGGAGAGCTGGGAAGGATGGTGGTATGTTGAATTTATTGCTGTTTTTCTCCCAGTTTTATCTCTTTTCATGCTGTTACTGAGTTGAGAAGGAGTTGGGCTGAGGGAAGAGAGTGCAGCACACTTGACTGAAGAGAGATAAAAACTCTGCCCAACTTCAATCACTCAGAGCTCAGGCTCAAGGAACCAGAGCTGATTTCCCAGCAGCCAAATCTGTTGCAAAGATTCTGTTGGAATCTGAGGAGAAAACCAAATCCCTTGGGCAGGTGAGCTTATGACACAGGAAGAAATAAGGAGTTGCTTTTTCTCTTCAGTGAAGAAATTTAGGAAGAAATTCTCAGTGAAAGGGTGGTCAGACCCTGGAAGGGGCTGCCCGGGGAGGTGGTGGAGTCCCCAAGGAACACTCAGTGCCCTGGGCTGGGTGACAGGCTGGGGATCAGTCAAGGGCTGAGCTTGATGGCCTGGGATGTCTTTTCCAACCTAAATGATTCTGTGGTTCCTGTGGCTTCTTTATCATGGGACATCCAAGGAAAGCTGCTGTGCTGGTGCCAGAGTTTGAGAGCTCTTTTTTCTGCTCCGTGCAGACAGAATGATGATGGTGTCTGGCTTTGCTGAGCAGGGATCTGGGTCAGGCCAATCCCCCTCACTCTGCTGCCATCACTCACCAGCAATCCAGCCTTTAAAATGATGCTCATGATCCAGAGACACTAAATTTAGCAGCTGTTTACTCAGAGGTATTTAAAATTAGCAGCAAAGGCCACCCTGAGCATGTGACAAGGAGAGGTGCTGTCACCACGGGGCTCTGTGACCCTCCACAGTGCTCTGCCTTCAAGACCTGTGGCATCTTCATTCCAAGAGCTCAGTGATGAAGGTTGGTGGAAAGCAGATGGAAGTGCTGGGAAGGTAAGAGGCACCTAATTACTCAGAATTAATTAGGGATTGCTCCTCCTGGCTGGCTGTGTGGGGAGGGCAGCAGGGTGCTGGCAGAGGTGGGGCTCCAAACCCCCCTGGGTGGTGGTGCCAGGGAGAAATGGGCATGGCTGTCCCTGGCTGCCCCTTTCCTGGGTGACCCAGGAAAAATCATCCAGAAAATTTTGTTCAGAAAATTATTAAGGAAAATTTCATCATGGAAAGGGTTGTGCAGCCCTGGCACAGCTGCCCAGGGTGGTGTGCCTGTCCCTGGAGGGATTTAAAAGCCATGTGGATGTGGCACTTGGGGACATTTGTGGTGTTGGCAGTGCTGGGGAAAAGGTTAAACTCAATGGTCTCAGAATTTCCCAACCCAAACAATTCTGTGGTTCTGCTCCTTGAACTCTGTGTCACCCTAGGACACCAAATAACACAACCTGGACACGCTGCTCTTCCAAGGTGGAAAGAGAATTTTTAATTTCTGACTCCAGCATTTATAGATTTCCAAAAGTGACACTGGATTGCAGGGTGACAGTGTCACCTCTCCCAATGACACTGGAAAAACCAACCATCAAATTTCTCCTCCTCCATAAAAGAATGCAAAACAATGAGTTATTGACATAAAGTGTGTGTGAAAGTTAATTACAGGAATGTAAACATAAGAAGGCTTAGAAAAAACTTTAAAAAATCAGGGCTACAGCAATAAATGCTTTAAAAATGAGGTTTTTCTACAAAAGCTGGAGTGGATGCTCAGAGCCCTGACTGCACCAGGAGAGTGGTGGAATTACGGAGCAGGTCCTGGCTTCTGCCTTCACACCCCTCCTTGCCCAAATCCGGTGTGAGCAGAGACCCCCGTTAGTGTCACCGTGTGGCCAATCCCAGAATCACGGAATTAAGGTTGGGAAACACGGAGCTCTGAGATCTCATCCAGCCTGGCTGGTGGCACGAAGTGACCTGTGGCTGTCCATGCACAGAGGGGACCATCAGGACTCTGCAGCAGCACATTCAAGGCCTCCAGCAGGATTTTTTGGCACAGGGCTGGGGTTATTTGCAGAATTTAGCCCTTTCTCCCTGACAGGAGTCTCCCAGGATCCTTACTGGGCTCTGAACTGTGTAAGTGGGCACCAGCCAGCCAGGCTTTATTTTATAATCAGAATCCACTGATTCTGATTTTATAATCAGGGGATGCTGATTATGAAATAAAGGATGGGGCTCAGTGCCCAGGGAATTCCCCTGGTGCTGATCTATTTGCAAACACAGACCCAGAGCTGAGAAGGAGACTGGAAGCCATGGGGAGATCCTGAGACAAAGCCAGTGGGACAGCAGTGCTGGCACTGAGTGGGTGCTGGAACTGCAGGGATGGAAAAGCTGATTCTGGCTCTGCACTTGGAAGGGTTGGATATTTTCTCCTCCTGAGGTGAGACCACTGAGTTCTCCATGGTGCAGGGTCCGGAGCAGCTTCTGCAAGCTGAGCACACCCCGGGAAAGGTGATTTTGTGCTGCCATCTCGTGGCACTAAAATATTCTCTAGAAACAGTAAGAATTGGACATTTCCCAGGAAATACCTGCACACTGACACACGAGGATGTGATGGAAGAGCGGTGGGAGCCCCGAGGGGTGAGCACAGATAATGATCCTTTAGCAGTGGGTTCTGTTTCCATTCCTGGAGCGCCCTGGAGTGCCTGAGATATCCCTGCAGGGCTGGCAGGAGCTGTGGGAGGTGGATGGAAGGAGCTGGATGATCTCCCAGCTCTCAGAGCCCACGTGTGTGAGGTTTTGGCCACCCTGCAGCCCCCCAGGGCACCCAGAGCCCAGGGTTTGGTGTCTGGCTGGCTCAGGAGCCTCCCACCCCCCAGGGAATTCAGGTGTCCCTTTGGAGAAATAACTGATTACTCAGGTCCTGTGTGAGATCCTGCTGTGATATGGAGGATTTCTCTCAGTTTTAGGGATGTAGAATAATGGAATGTTTTGGGTTGGGAGGGACTTTAAGCCTTGTTCCACCCCCTGCCATGGGCAGGGACACCTTCTGTGGGACCCTGGGTGCTGAGAATTCCAGACTTTCTGTGCTGCCAGGCTCTGACCCCCAGGAGAGCACTGCATTGACCTGAGGGCATGGAGAAGCTTCCAGAATGGAATGATAGGACTGGGATTGTGGGTGGGGAGTTGGAATAGAAATGTGTGATATCACAGGGTGGAAAACTTAGAGTTTTGGATTTAGAATGTAGTAATATACATATAAAAAGATGGAGGTTTTGGGGTGGATGCTTGTCCTTCTTCTCCACCTTCTTCTCCATGGGTTTGGGTGTTTTTGTGTAATTGGATGAAAAAGTTCACATTGTGGGCATGGGTGGTTGGTTGTTGGGTTAAAAGTAAAAATAATTGAGGTGTCATTTCCTAATTGGACAGTTTATCCTTTAAAGGCCTTGTAGAAAGAGAGAGAGGGCCCCATTTTTAGTTTGTTGAAGTGCTGTAGAACTCAGGGTCTGTGAGACTGTGACAGAGACAAGAACTAACAAACATCTGAGTCCCAACAAGAAACACCATCTCACACATTTAATCCCAACCCTGGCAAAAAAAGAAGTTAAGACTCGACAGCCCTCCACTGGACAAAGCTCAAGGGGTGAGAAAAACTGGTGTGAAATTTCTCCAGTCAAAGGACTCTGATACCTGATAAATCTGATAGCAGCTACAACCTGATCCAAAGCAAAACCCCCTCCAAAATCCTTTTGTGAAGCACAGGGAGAGATTTCCCAGTTATCCTGGTGGGTTCACTGCAGGTGGTTTGCTGTGAGTGCCTGCAAGATGAGAGTGGGAGAACAGAAAAAAAAAAAAAAAAAAAAAAAAAAAAAAAGAAAAAAAGAAATAAAAGGAGGGAATTATTCTTGGAGAAGGAAAAACCGTGTCTCTTTTCTCATGGGCAGTGTGGCCCTGGCCAGGGTGGCTGCCTGAGGGCCATTTGTCAGGCATTTGGCAACTGAGCACTGCCAAGAGAAAAGACAACAGCAGAGTCAGGGGCTGGAAAAACTGATTTATAAGGAGAGAGATTTAAAAAAAAAAAAAAAAAAGTAGTGGAGCTAAATATGTCATGTTTGGCTGGGCAAGGGGTGAGGGCTGAGCTGGTAGATGCCAGGAACTGGGAGGGGATTTGGGATGCTCAGGAGAGGACTTTTGGCTGCTGTGGGTGATGTGGATGGGTGCAGATGCTGGCTTAGCCAGGAGAGAGGGCACTGACCCATGCTGAGATGGGAACACGGATAACAGCGGGGCTGAGCTCCGAGTCACCAGCTGAGGGCTGCAAATCTCCAGGAAACTCCAGCACAGGGACAGCAAAGCAAACCTTTCCTTCCCTGCCCTGCCTCGCTTCACTTGCAGCACAGCTGCCAACCCTGAATGTCCCTGCTTGCAGGTAACTCACTTCAAAGTCACAGTGGATGCTTCCTTCCTGCTTCAAAATCCAAATGGATGTTTCCTTCCTGACCTGGGGGTGTTTTCACACCATCTTGGTGACACCTGGATGTGCTCATAAATACAGACAGCAATCTTTGCTTGCTCCTGGCCCCGCTCCTGTTCCTGGGACAACGGGTTGAATTTTTGTGATGACAAATTTTGAATTTTTGCTCCAGTGTGGTAGGAGTAAAAGATTTGATCTAAAATACAGACATGTTTTAAGACTTATATGTAGAATTTGATGTAAAATTTCTATGGAATAAAAATTTAATATAAGATTGTTATACACACACATATATATAGATATATGGATTATATGTAGAATTTGATGTAAAATTCCAATAGTATATATACTTTTATAAAAAAAATATATAGATATGCTCCTAATGTATATATAAACTCACATGCTTTATATATTTTGATCTAAACTATAGACACTTTTTAATGATTATATGTAGAATTTGATGTAAGATTTCTATAGAATAAAATTTTAATGTAAGATTTTTACAGACACACATATATACACATATATAAATATAAATAGCTAAATATAGTTATAGTTATATATTATGTATAAAGATATAAATATACAAATTTAAAATAGCTAAATATAGTTTATATTTATATATTTACATATAAATATATAAACACACAAAATAAAAATATAAACTGTAAGTAAATCTATAATATAAATATAAATATAATATAATATAAAAATAAATGTATTTTAGTTGTAAAAATATATTTGTAAATATGTATTTATTTATAAATAAATAAAATTAGATAATTAAATTATAAGTATATGCATATAAAACATAAATATATAAATAAATAAAATACAAACATATCACTGCCAGAGGTCTCTTGAGCTGCCCCTGCTGTGGCCTTTGCAAAGTGCCCTCATGACCTGGAATTCCCAGGCCATCCTGCCCTCAGCCTGCAGCAGGATCCCTTCCCAGAGCCCTGCAGCTCCTCCCGTGCCCCAGCCCGTGCTCGGTGTCATCTCCTTGCTATGCAGTAACGTCACTGCAGCCACGCCTGCTGCTCCAGGACAAATATTTCCACTGGGAAATGCAGGAGTGGGAGAGAAGGAGCCTTGCTGAGGAGGCTCAGCACTGCCCAGCCCTGCTCTGGGGACAGCTGGGACATTCTACATGTTCTTCTTGAGTAAAGAAGTGGATTTTGGTTTGGAAAGAGAGGTGTCTGCTAAGGAAGGCAGGAGCTGCCCCTGAAATAGAAAATATAAACCGCAGCCCTCTGAATTGCTATAATTTCGAAATTAAGGAGCTTTCTGGCAAAGATATGGGGATAGGAATAACAGTTCTTTACTAGGGAAGAAAATAAAAATAAAATACAAATGCAGTGATACAAAACAACCCTGCCAGAGTCAGAGCAGGCCCTGGCCCACTGTGTGTCAGGGTGGTGGCACAGTCCCATCCCAGGGGGCTCAGGGTGGTGGCACAGTCCCATCCCAGGGGGGCTCAGGGTGGTGGCACAGTCCCATCCCAGGGGGGCTCAGGGTGGTGGCACAGTCCCATCCCAGGGGGGCTCAGGCTGGTGGCACAGTCCCATCCCAGGGGGGCTCAGGCTGGTGGCACAGTCCCATCCCAGGGGGCTCAGGGTGGTGGCACAGTCCCATCCCAGGGGGGCTCAGGGTGGTGGCACAGTCCCATCCCAGGGGGGCTCAGGGTGGTGGCACAGTCCCATCCCAGGGGGGCTCAGCCCTCCTGCAGTGCCAGCTGTGGTTCTGCTGGAGCAGGGATCCTGCACAAGGGGGGAGTTTTCCTCTGCAGCTCCAGGGCTGCTGGAGATGGGCCTGCTCTCCCTCTGGGAATGCAGGGCAGCAGAAAGCTGCTCCTCTGGGAATGCAGTGGGCAGAGGCTGCTGTGCTGTTCCAAAGCTCAGATTGTATCCAGGTAGGAATGCTTGGCTCCTCCCCTGGGTGGAGCATCTCCCCATGGGATGATGGAATTTGATCAGCCCTGCAGGGACACTCACTGGCCATGGACAGAAGATAATTAATAATTAATGGCCCCTGAACAGCAGAGATCTCCTGGAGGGAGGATTGGCAGTGGATGACATAAAGAAAACTGCCCCATGAACAGAAAATAACTGCCCCACCTCTGAGAGATGGAGATAGAATCCACACTGCCTTGCAGTCTGGGACATGGGCCCACCTCAACCCATCCTGGGCTGGGAAAGGTCTCCTTTCACTGGAGGATTTGGGTCACAATGGATGTGCCAATCCACTCTCCCAGGGAACACAGGCAGGAGTTCCTCTGAGGGTAAGGGGAGAGAGAGAGAAAATGACAAGGTAATGTAGAGGTTTCTCATCCCATTTGGATGGGATTTTGGAAGAGAGATCTCCACGAGGCAGGGGCTCTGAAGACAGTGCCAGGCACATGAGTTGCTGGATGGAAACGCCAGCAGGAAGAAATGCAGTTTTTCACTGGGCAGGTGCTCTTGCTCCACATTTCAGTGAGAAATTTTCACAGAATCACAGAAGGGTTTGGGTTGGACCTTAAACCCCATCATGTCCCAAACCCCCTGCCATAGCAGGGACACCTTCCACCATCCCAGGGTGCTCCCAGCCCTGTCCAGCCTGGCCTTGGGCACTGCCAGGGATCCAGGGGCAGTCACAGCTTCTCTGGGCACCCTGTGCCAGGGCCTCACCACCATCCCAGGAAAAAAATTCCTTCTTAATATCAAATTTAATTCTCTCCTGTTTCAGTTTCAAACCACCCCTGTTTTCCTATCACTCTCTGACTGTTTAAAAAATTTCTCTTTTTTTCACAAGCTCCCTTTAACTACTTCCAGTAATTCAGCACCTCCTAGTCCATGGAATGACAGTCCCTACTTCCACTGTCAAAAATCTTATTTTTCCTTTTTTAATTTCACATCCCCTCCTGCCAGTGGCTGTCATCTCAAAAGGCCAGGGGGACATGGGTGCTGGCAGCCCCTCTGGAGCCCTGTGCCTGCCTGGTAGAGGCTGTTTGCTTTGGAGAGCCACAAGTGCTGCTGCTCTGACCAAACACAAGTTTTAGATGCTTGATCATAGCACTGGCCCTTTTCCAGGCAGTCAAAACCCCTGGTAGCATCAGCCATATGAAACATTTGGCAGCTTCTCTTCATAGTTTGAATTATTCATGGATGGGCAAAGATATTCTTTGCTGGATTTTTTTTTCCCTGACATAGGCAGTTTCTGGTGAATCTGCTCTCAATTTTGTCCCTTCACATGTGATTATTCAGCTTTCTTCACTGATGGGTTTGGGCAGGGAGCTGGACTCGATGATCCTTCTGGAGCCCTTCCAAATGTGGAAGGGATGCAATCAAAATGTTGAAATCCCTCTGATGTACCTGGCAGGGAACTGGCCCCTCTGTGGTGTCTCTGGCTTAATCTGGTGGGATTTTGTGATGTCCATGCCACATGAGCTCTCCAGCAGATCCTTCAGTGCCAGGAAACACAAGATATCTTTACAATCCTGGGCTCTGCTTTTTCCTCTGGCCTCACTCCACCTCAGTGCCAGGGCAAGAGCTGAGGTGCTTGTGGAGTTCTGGATGCAAGGAGACCACAAATCATGCAAATTTTAATGATTTCCAGCTCATTGGTGTGGGAATGGAGGAGGGATGGTGGCCTGGAACAGATCTTGCTGCTGTGGAGGTGAGAGATAAATTGGATACTGGGGCAGAAATTTGGGAGTGGGAGATTTCCCCAATCCCTGCATGAATGGAGAGTATTCTGAGCACCACCAAGGTCTTGGAAGGAGGTGGAAGGAGAAGGAAAGGTGCTGGTGTGGCTCAAAACTCCTAATTAGAGAGAGATCTGAGCCAGCCACAACTGGGAGACACAAAACATTGGGTGAGATGAGGATCAGTGGGCTCTGATATGGGAATGCTCACAGCCAGCCCTCCCAGAGATCAGAACAACTGTTAGATTTTTATTTATTCCCTTTGGAGCTGATTTTTCTGCACTCAGTGCTGCATTTTGGGCCTCTGTTGAACTGCAACTCAGATCAGAGCCCTCCAGAAACTGGGACCATTTTCTTCTTAGTTCAGAGTCATTAAGGAGGAGGATAAAGAGGAGGAGAAGGACATGGAAATGACACTGTGCACCTCCTCATCAGGGAGAGTCAATCCCCCACAGGTGACCAGGGACAGGGGTGATGGAAGTGTGGTCCCTCTGTGAGCCAACCTCTGTCTTCACACACCTGAGCAGATATTGCTGCTTGCTTTGCATGAAAACCACACTTTCCAAAGAGAAAACAAGGAAGAATTTATGGAAAACAAAATAAAGGAGAGAAAAAATAAATTTTCTTTCTGAGTAACTGTGTATGTACATAGAGAATATGGAAGTGCTTTTAACATAAACATCAATTACAATAAATAAAAGCATTTTCCATATTCACTGGGGAGGCGGCGAGGATGTATTAGCATAAAAGTGACTCAGTCTCTAAGTCTAGATGCTTCTGAGTGCATTAATTTTCCACTTTCAGTGGCAAATTTCACTTTCAGTCATCAGCATTTTTTTCCTAGCTGATGATATTTACACACTTTGTTGTTGTTGTTGTTGTTGTTTTTCTGGAGAGAACGAGACAAATCCAGCCGAGGGTGGTGTTTTTGGTTAACTTTCTCCATTTCCTGGGCAAATGCTCTTTGTGCCCTCAAATGGCTCCCAGACCCTGCTGAGGCTGGAAATGTGAGCTTGATGCCATCCATGTGGTGACACCAACTCCTGCTGTGCTCCCTGGACTCCTCTCCTCTCCTTCTGGCACCCACCTTGGTGAGACTCAAGCATGAACACTGGGATTCCAGGGTGGGAGGGTCTTTCCCTTGGAAACACACCACTTGACCTCGGTGCCCTTTCAGTTTCTGACCCTTCTGAAGATGGGAAAGATGTAACAAAAAGCTCTGACCAGCCAGAGCAAATTTGGGTGGTGAGAACTTAGGTCATCCCTGATTTATGAGCGCTGCCGGGGTGCAGGGTGTGCCGACCTCCAGAGCGCATCCGAAATTAAACAACAGGGACTGCCTTCTCCCCCTGCTTGTAAACAAATCAAAACCAGCAGGGGAGAAGAGCACTTTTACTTCTTTTCTTCTTATTATCTTTTTAATATCCTGGATGGCAGCCAGTGTTTCTCAATGAAGTGTCTTTAAAACTGTGCCCAGCCAAGTCTGGCTGTTTGAGGAGTGTATGAATATCTGCTGAGGCCTGACAGGAGCTGCTGCTTCCCAGGCTCTTCAGAGCCTCTAACCTGGTTGTTTCTCTCCAGGAGAAGATGTAAAGCTCTGCCCTCTGCACCTCATGGAAGAAGGGATGGCATTTCTCACTCTAGACTAAGAGGAATTTCACCCGAGACAAAAGGTGGCCTACAGAAAAACCCATCTCCTAAATCTGGAGGAGATGATCTACAGAAAAACCCATCTCCTAAATCTGGAGGCCTCACACAGATGGGATCTATTTTCCAAAGGATTGTAGCACTGAGGAATTGATGATGGTGGAGGTCTCTAATTCAGCCCTTTGCCCAACACTGGGCCAAGATCAAGTTGCCCAGGGTCTTGTTCTGTGTAGTTTCAGGTGTCTCCAAGGTGTAGCTGCAAAATCCTTCTGGATCCCTGGCCTAGGGCTGCATTGGACTCAGAGGAAATAGTTTTTATCTGTTTTTTGGAATTCCCCTTGCTGGATGTTGATCCCATGACCTCTGAGGGGAGCCTGGCTCTATTCTCTGCACCCCCACTGTAGCCAGATGTCCACCTAAACCCTTCTTTTCTGTGGAGTGGGTGATCCCAGCTCCCTCAGCATCTCCTTGAGTGCATCCTCCAAACTCCTGGCCATTTCTGTGGCCTCTGGGCTCCCTTGTCCAGGTCACCTGGCCTTCCAGCAAAGTGGCATCCTTGTCCAAACTCCCTATCCCAGGGAAATCTCCTGGAGAGCTGCTGATCTCTGGATGTATTATATTTGCAGGGTGCCTTGATGAAGGCAGGAGTGATGAATCTGACTCCATGTTCTCAGAAGGATAATTTATTACTTTATGATACTATATTATATTAAAGAATACTATACTACACTAAAGAAAACAGAAAGGATAGAAAAAGAAGGCTAAAAGATAATAATGAAAACTCCTGACTCTCTCCAGAGCCCTGACACAGCCTGGCCCTGACTGGCCAAAGAGTGAAAACAACTCCCAGCAGAATGCAATGGAACAATCACCTGTGGGTGAACAATCTCCAAACACATTCCACATGGGCACAGCACAGGAGAAGCAAATGAGAGAAGAATTGTTTTCCTTTTCTCTGAGGCTTCTCAGCTTCCCAGGAGAAAAATCCTGGGTGAAGGGATTTTTCCAGAGAATGTGAATGCCACAAGGGTGGAAGCCCAGATGACTCCCCTGGATGGGGAAGCATAATACTGCTTCAACTTTTCTTTTAATTGATTAATTATTTATGGCCTATGCAATTGCTGAGATCCTTTATCTTTCTCTTTCCTTTTTTGTCCCCTTTTCTTCTCAACTCATGCTGATATTCAGGTTGTTTTGTTTGATCTGAGACTCTCAAAGCAAGAGGTTCACCCAGATTCTCTTTCAGCCTGCCTCAGAATGAGCTCCAGAGCTGGGAGCCTTTTCCTCCTTTTGTTCTGCACTCAGTCAAGAGATTCCAATTTCATTTCAAGATATTTCATAATCCTTTTTCAGTTATTTTGGTGCTTTATCCCTCCATTAGATATTACCTCTTGAAGAAACCTAGGGTTTGGAATATTTTTGAGCTCTGTTAGATATTTCTAACCTAATTCAATTATGGATTTTGATTGGGGGTTTTTTTCCCTATTTACTTAAATTATTAAAATATATAAACTAATTCTGAGTTCTGTATGTTTATGTCTGTCATTCTGTTCTGTTCTAGTCTGTTTGTTCTCTCTGCCCATGACATTTTTTCCTGTGTTGCCAGTGGTATTTTCAGAAATACATTGACACAAACCCCATTTTCTTCTTTAAAATAAATGAACAAACAAATTATTTTGCTTTGCACTTGCCTGTCTCATTGGATTCTGCTGTTAACCTGCCATTGCACCAATGGAAAAAAGTATTTGATTTAGAGAAGTTGGAATGTGAGATGTACTGTAGACAGTATCCTTACACTGATGGCCTTTGAAAAAACCTCTCCTGTGATATTATTTCCTCTCTTACCCATTCCTCTTCCACTTTTCTTTCCCATATGGTCAGTACTGACTTCCTTTATAAAGGTTTATTTGTGTTTACAGCCTTGTTTCTACATTCGGCAATTTACCCTGAAAAAGTTCTCCTCCCTCTAAGCTGTCACAGGATAAGGTAAAAGATAGAATAAAGGTTTGATAACAGGTGGAATAAACAGAGAAGAAGAAGAAAAAAAACTATGATTAAAGTACTTTCTGACACTGGACAAAGTTTATTAGATCCCACAATTGTTGCTGTATCCCAAAAAGAGCTGGGAAAAAGTGTGAGTACAGAAGTTTGGTGGCAATCCTTTGTTATTCAGGGCAAAGCTGATGCTAATTGTGAATATTTGTGTAAGAGATGTCTCACTGTTGGATCAGCAGGTGGTGAATTTAATGCTGAGCTGGTTGTGCACTCAGGAGAAGGCAGCAGCACCCAGGGAAGGGCTGCTGGAATGGGAACCTCAGCTCTGTGATCAGAAATGCCAAAAAAAAAAAAAAATTGTAGGGATTGCTTGGAAAGGAATTGTGAAGAAAGAAAAATATCATTGTTCCAGGGGCATGGTGGTGTTATGGATGTAGTGACATCTCTGGAGGAGCTGCTGCTGAAATAGTCAGGTTGTCTTTGGCCACATGTCCCTAAAAATGAGGGAACAAACCTCGAAAAGGTCAAGGGAAGGAGGGAACTGAGAGGTCTGGAAAAACCTCCTGCTCAGGTAGGCTGGGATCTGCACCCCTGGAGGTGTTCCAGGCCAGGCTGGACAGGGCTTGGAGCACCCTGGCACAGGGAAAATGTCCCTGCCCATGGCAGGGGGGTGGAATTAAGGGATTTTTAAGGTCCCTCCCAACACAAACGATTCTGGGATTCTGGGACAGGATTCCTTCATTAGAAAAGGGATGATGGGGCTGGACATGTTGGTTTATAATTTGTGAATTAATTACACACCTCCATGGACAGCAGATGGGAAGCAATTATTGCCACAGGATAGCTTGGATCCTGAAAGCAGATGTGGGATGAAAAAGGAATTAGAAATATCCAGTGATTTGAAGCCCATTGGTGACCCCTTCTTTGCATGTCCTGAGTGTCAAAATCCAATTTCTTGGTTTAAAGAGTGGTTGGAGTGAGAGAGAGAGAGAGAGAGAGAGAGAGAGAGAGAGAGAGAGTTCTCAGGCTGTCAGTCAGGTTCTCCTCTCTGCTAATAAATCCCTCCAAAATAAATACCTACATGAAAAGGGTCAAAAACCCCCAAAATAACTGATCTGGCCAATACCCAGCAGCAAAAATAGCTGAGGGGGCCCTTGAAGAAAAATGTAATGCAAAGAGAATGGGTGCTAAAAATAAAGTAAAAATTAAATAAATTTCTGGAGGGAGAGGAGAGGAGAGGAGAGGAGAGGAGAGGAGAGGAGAGGAGAGGAGAGGAGAGGAGAGGAGAGGAGAGGAGAGGAGAGGAGAGGAGGAAGGTAGAGGAGAGGAGAGGGAGAGGAGAAGGAAGAGGAGAGGAGAGGAGAGGAGAGGAGAGGAGAGGAGAGAGGAGAGGAGAGGAGAGGAGAGGAGAGGAGAGGAGAGGAGAGGAGAGGAGAGGAGAGCTCACCTTTCCTTTCAGGCTCCTTTGGGCCATGGCAGATGCCTCAGCACATCATTTTCTCTGTTGCAAAATAGGTGCAATCTCTGGACAATACTTTAAGCTCAGCAGCACTTGCCAAGTCAGGCAGAAAAACTTTTAAGGGCAGACAGCATATTTTGATAATTGAGCCTGACCTCCTTTATAAGCAGGGCAGGAGAACAAATTTTTACATTAAACCCATTACTTTTCCCTCAAACAGGTCCTGCATTGCAAAAGAATTCTTTCTTTTCTCCCAAGTTTTGCATTTCATCCCCCCTGGCCTCACACTTTTGAGAAAAATTGCTCTGTTTGTTAATAATTCCCTGTGCTAATTTTGCTTTTAATTTTAATTTAATTTGAATTTTATTATTTTTAAAAAATTAATTATTTCTTAAAATTTTAATTTAATATTTTTTTTCATCCCCCTTCTAGAAAAGTGGGTTTTCTATTCCTTTGCCTGCTGAATGACAGAATCCTGCTGCCCAAAAGGCTGGGATCACTTGGAGCCTGTGAGACTCTCAGGAGCAGCTCTGTGCCAGATCAAAAATGATCATTTAGGGGCTGACTGGGGAAAGTGGAGACTGAATACCAAAGTGAAATCACGTCTCCTGCTACATTAATCAGCAGGGGTGTGTTTATTCCTTTCCACAGGCAATTTGTTGGCACAATTATTCATCTTTGCTCAGTTTGAGAAGCTGGAGGTGGGATAAATACCTGTTGTGCAACCAGAAATAGATAGCCAAGGCACAAAAATTGAAACAAAACCTCGTTTCTAATTCTTTGGGAGTTATGAAGAATAAAGCCCCAACCAGCCTGACCTTGGGCACTCCCAGGGATCCAGGGGCAGCCACAGCTTCTCTGGGCACCCTGTGCCAGGGCTCAGCACCCTCACAGGGAAGAATTTCTTCCCAATATTCAACCTAAACCTGCCCTTTTTCACCTTAATGCCATTTCCCCTCATCCTGTCATTATATATAAAAAGTTGCTCTCCCTCTTCTGAGCCAGCTCCTAAAAAAAAAAAGGTGAGAGCAAACACATGGAACAGCAGAGAACATGGAATGATGCAGCTCACAGGAGCCTCAGAAGCCTCCAAGCCCTTCCTGTCTGAAATGCCACCTGGAGTCCAGGGGTGGAGAATCCACCTCCCCACATCCCAGCTGGGCAAGTGATCTCAGTAGTGGAATATCAGAACATTCATTATTGATTTCTTGTGTGGTGATTCAGCAGCTGCACTGAACACATGGGATTTTGGGTGGTCTGAGGAGCACGTGGGGCCCAGGACCATGAGTGCTTTGGCAAAGAGAGCACAGAGGGAGGGTTGGAAGGATAAATTCTGCACAAATTTATCTGTGTTAACAGACATCTCTATTAATACAAATATATGAATATAAACCTATGTAAAACCACATTTACACCCTGTCAGCCCCCTTCCCCTGCCCCCTGAAGCTTTAAGAAGCAGCATTTAAGCTGGAAGCTCTGAAGCAGCTGAGAAATGAGAGCCCCACAGCAATCAAAGCGAAATTGGATTTGCCCAGTGAATCATCTGCTGAGGACTGCAGTAATGAACACACATAAAACAATGGCAATTTACTCACATATTAACAACTGTGCTGTCAGGGCAGCAAACCTTTAAAACCCAAAAAAATACCTTGCTGTGAGGAAAACAGGGCTGCCCAAGGGGGTTCCCTTCTCCCAAGGATGTGTGGAGAAATTGTAATTTCCAACTTGCAAATGAGGAAGAGCTTTTGGGGTACCTTGGCCAAAGTGAAGTTTGGATTTTTGTTCCTGTTGGTAAACCCTTCCCTGCTGGGTTTGGGGTCTTTTCTGGTGTTCCTGTGAGTTTTGTGAATTTCAAACATCTCCTGTAAACTTTGGGAATGGGAAGTCTCTACTGACAAGGAGAAAGACCACGGTGTTCCTCTCCTAATAATTCCAGCTGAAGCCTCCTGGCCATGGATGGGGCTAAGATTTGGGACCTTCTCTTTCCAAAAACACTTTCCTGCCACAGCTGAGCTCAAATTCCTGATCCACCCCTTGCTCTGCCAGGTTTTAAAGCAACCATGGAGCTGCCAGGGGGGAGCAGAGGGGTTGGAGCAGGCAGGGCTGTGCCTCTCAGCAGTGCTGCTGCCACTTAAATATGGTCACATCTCAGTGAGATTTATCAATCATCTATAGCCCTCAGGGATTTTATTTTTTAATTATTTTTAATTTTTAAATTTGTTTTTCCTTTTTTTTTTCATCCTGAAAGCAGCAGCTCTGGAGGAAAGAAGAGTAAATTTCCAGCACAGGAGCTGGATCAGGCCTTGATTTTCTGTGAAAATCCCAAATGCTTTCTTTTGGTGAGATTTTTAGCCATGGTGAGCTGGACTAAAATGGGCTGAGTCCCTCCTTGCCTCAGTCCTTTTGAAGGCAAAGGAGAGGAGGGAACAAAGTCCAGCAACCTCCAAACTGTGTGAAATGTCCTGCTGGAGGCTGTATTATAAAAAGTTAAATTGGAGATCTGGGCACAATAAATGCCAGAAAATGTTCTGGTGTTTCCTGCAGGTTCCCTCTGCCCATGTGAAATTGAAAACAAAAGCTTTTCTCTGCCCTTCTCTAGGTTTCCAAGTCACCAATCACATCCTCCAACAACTGCAGTAAACATTTTACTTAATATGTCCATATAGACTTACACATGTAATTTATTATTAAAAAAAGGTCCTTAACATTTAGAGGTGTGTTGTGATCTTGTTAGGCTTCTATAACTCTTATTATTAATGGGAATAAAATGAAGGCATCTCTTTGAATATTAATAGTGATAGCTGCTTTAAAAGCAAAGCAAAGTTAACCCAGGCATAAAAACCTGTTTTTGATGCCTACACCCTTCCCTCAAACCCCAAGACATCTCTTACCCACCAGCACTGCACACAGGAAATCTTTAAATCTGGGCAAGTTCGGTTTATTGAACTCAACAGAAGTGAACATTTTTGCTATAAACCTTTATTTTTAATGGCCTTATATAAATGACCTCAATGTCATTTATACTCTGATTTATCCTTCCTGGCCTCTTGGCAGGACTCTGTGTCCCAAGGTGTCACAAGGCTGTCCTGGGATGTCACAGGGGCTGGTGGTGGTGTCCATCCTGATCTGACTTTTGGTGATGAGTTCAACCACATTGAATATCTCCTGTGTCCTCTTTTCCCAAGAGAAAAGGAGGGCTCAGACTTTTGGTTTTTCTGTGTTCTTTGCTCAACATTTACTTACCCAACCCCCAGCCCAGGTCTTTCTGCCATGATCCTGAGCCAGTTTTGCACATCAGAGTTTCTGTCCTCTTTCCTGAGGTGTGCAGATGTCTTGGATAGCCTAGAATGACTCAAATGGCATGAAATGCCCATATTCAATCCAGAATTAATTAATATTTTTTCTCCAATGAAATTTAAATATGTCTCATTCATTGGAATGGAGAGGTTTTAATCCATGAGTTGAATCCCACAGAAGGTACCAAAAAAACCCCCAAACCTTCTTGTCAGTGACCTTGGTGTCACTCTGTGTGTTGTGAGGCCCCAGGGAGGGACCCTTAGAGGTCTGAAAGTGGAAAAAAAAATGGAAACCTTTGTCACTGTTGTATTTTCTGAAAAATCCCTTTGCCCAGGATTTCTCTCCTGGGAAGCTGAGAAGCCTCAGAGAAAAAGGAAAACAATTCTTATCTTGTTTGCTTCTCCTGTGTTTTGCCCATGTGGAATGTGTTTGGAGATTGTTCACCCACAGGTGATTGTTTATTGGTTTCATGTGAATTGTTTTAACTTAATGACCAATCAGGGCCAGGCTGTGTCAGGGCTCTGGAGAGAGTCAGGAGTTTTCATTATTATCTTTTTAGCCTTCTCTCTGTATTCTTTTGTGTATTCTTTAGTATAGTATAGCATTCTTTAATATAATATAGTATCATAAAATAATAAATTAGCCTTCTGAGAACAGGGAATCAGATTTATCATTCCTTCCACCGATGGGGGTCCCAGGAAATACCACAAACCTTTGCCCAGGATGGCTGAAGTTTCTTGGGAAACCTCTGGGGCATCTCCCAGCCCCAGCTACAATCTCTATCCTGCTAAAAGATCATAAAAGTCTGTTTATTGAGGGGCTGGTTTTCAATTTCTGAGTGGCAAAATAAATTTCCCAGCAGGAACTGGCACACAGGAATGGCAAAATCTTTTGAGCTTGATGACGTGATTTCCTTTTGGGACTAAACTTGAGTTTTCCATTTTTTTTCCCCTTATCTTTGCCTATAGGCAGGGAAATGCAGGGTGGAATTTTGGCATGGATGGGCTGCCAGTGTGCAGAGGGAAGGGACACAGAGAGGGCTGGACCTTTCCAGAGCTTGGCTCATTCTGATTCCCCTCTCTGAATTCTGAAATTCAGAAGGGATAGAGGAAAAAAAAACCAAAAAAAGCCAAGGATGAAATATCCCTAGAAGTATCCTCCCAGCTGACAGCAATTGCTGCCTCAGGGATTTCTCAGCTCAGAGATTATATAAACGTTTCCAACTGCCCTTGATGGGTTTATCTGTCACCAAGGCCCCTAATTGCTGTTCTAGCCCCTGCAGACAGATGCAATATCTCGTGGTGATGAGTTCCACCCTTCAAAAATGAGCCATGAGAAGAATTACCTCTCTCACTGGGTTCATTTTGATAATTGGGTTTGATGTCACTTAGCTCTTGTACCGTGAGAGGCAGTGAACATGCAGTGAGCATTCACTGCTTGTCTTCTCCCCAGCACTCCTGATTTTACAGACCTGGATTCTCAGTCACCAGAGTGCCACTTGATTTAAATGTGTTCCCTGGATGGAAACTGTCCTGGAACTTTGGTCCATTCTAAATCCATTCCACCCTTTTTGAACTGAATAATCCCAAAAGCAAACAGGAGTCAAATTACACCTATTCAGAGGTGCAAAGATATTTTCAAGGTCATTCTCAATCTCTTCCAGTCTCCATTTCTTCCCCCAAATAATTTTCACCTCTGACTGCTATCAAATATTGATCCAGTGTTTTCATGCTAGATCTCCTTTTGATTTTCCCTTTTGCCTTTCCCCTTCCAGTCTCAGATATGCATCATTTAAATAAGAATCCCAGAATGGTTTGGGTGGGAAAGGACCTAAAAATCCATCCAGTCCCACCCCATGCCATGGGCAGGGACACCTTCCACCATCCCAGGCTGCTCCAAGCTCCATCCAAGCTGGCCTTGGACACTTCCAGGGATCCAGGGGCAGCCACAGCTTCTCTGGGCACCCTGTGCCAGGGCCTCACCAGAATGGCTGGGAAGAATTTTTTCCTAATATCTAACCTAAACCTGCTCTCTAGATGGGGCTGGTGCAATCCCTTCCTGCCTGTGTGTCAAGAAACTGAGAGTGTTCTCTCCTGACTTGCTTTTATCATTAATTCTTCCAAGTGGGAGAGATTATCCCTGTGAAATTGCAAAAAAATGTCTTAGAGAAATAAGCAAGAGTGGATAATTTTCTGGCTTTTCTTCCTCCCTCCTTCATCCCCTATAACCCTTGTTTTAAAAATCAGACACAGCAACAATTTACAGCAACGTTTTAGACAGGTTTGTGCATGTATTTGGTACAAACAAACAAAAATATGTGCATTCTGTTTCATAGAGCTTACATCAATCTGGCAGAACCTGAAACACAAAACAGAAATACTCTGGCTAATAAATACATCTGGGGATGAAAAATAAAAATCTATACATAAAAAATTCCAACGTTCTGCTAAAGAAAATGTACACTTATATACACACTGTAAACAATAGTAAAGCAACCCAGCTGCAGCCCAGCTCAGGCTGGCAGGGACCTTCCTTCCCTCATGGACTTGGGAGAGTCCAGTGACACAAAATCTCATTTTCCACCCCCAACTCTTGGTTCCTTGGAGCAGCAAGGTCTGAGAATGCAACTGTGACAGGGAGCCAGTGCAATGAGGTGGGATCTGATGGGTAACTCAGGTGCAGGTGCTTTGGGAGATGGCCTGCCTGGAAAATTTGCTGGAACAGGGCCATTCCCTCAGCTGGTCACACCCTTGTGGATCCAGGGAAATCTGTGGGTTTGGACTGAATTTACCTCCTGAAAGTCTGAGCCCGTTTTCCAAGCTTGGGAGAGCTTGGAAATTAGGGGATTCGAGGAGAAATGCTCAATTCCAGACACTCAGGTTGTATTTCATACAAGTTTTTCCTTCCTCCCTGCCAGCAAAGACAGCTCTGTCTCCTCTAAATGAAGCTCTGCATGAGCAGCCTCAGAGTCCAGTCCTGGCACTGCTTCTGGTGCAAGATGCCAAATGAAAGCAGGGGGAAAACCAAGAATTTTGCCTGAATGCAGCACAGCAGAGCTCAAGGCTTTCCTACAGCTCCTTCCAGGGCATCTCTTGGGGCCAGATCAAACACAGTGAGTAACTGAGCCAGAATTTGGGCATTCATGTGTGTGTGTGTGTCATGTGTGTGCTTAAACTGACTTTATTTCCTCCCTTGTAGGTCTGTAAAGACTTGGGATGGACAGGCAGCAAACCTCCAGACTAATCCTTTTATCCTTCTCAAAAAGCTTTCAACGAGCTGGAGGCTGTAAATATAAATATTTCAATATTGGAAAAAAAACAAAAAAAAAAAAAAAGAAAAATTATATTGAAAAGAGCAGGGAGAAGTGTAAGCAGTAATACCAGCTCATTTATGGGAGTGCACTGCTTGCCAGCATTTGCTAAATGTTCATTTATAGAGGGAGGTTTGCCCATTTGTAGGAGAATGCCTGGTATTTTGGGAATGACACATTTATATAAACACGGTGAAGTCTGTCTGTCTGTCTGTCTGGTCATGGGTGTCCTCTCCCTGGTCCCTTCTCTGCCACATCCCCAGTGCTTCCCATCAGGATCCCAAAAACACCCAGGAAACCAGTGGCAGCTGCAGTCCTCACACCACAAAGTGACTTTTTGTGCCACCCCACCATCACTGTAAGGTCTCACTTCCCTTCAAAGCCAAATAAACAGGGGGAAAAAAAAATTATTTCCCCACAGAAGCTCCCATGAGGTGTTGGGAAGTGCCCTGCTTTGGTAGAGCAGAGCTGGAAACCTCAGGCTGGTTTTGCAGAGCTGGGGAACATGCAGGTGGTTGTGAGTCTGAGTTCAGTGCAAGTGCTGGGAGGAAAATATCTGGACAAAATCTGCTGGTATTTTTGCAATAATTGGTCCAGTTTGTCCTGCATCAATAAAGGGTGTTGAGAAAGGGCCAACTCCAGATAGCTTGTCCCAATATGCACTGCACAAAAAAGTAAAAAAATAAAAAAATCCCAACTTCCCTCCTGTTCTGTTTTCATTTAAAGCAAATCAGAACATCAGAAAGAAAGGTGACGTTCTCCTTGCTGTGCCTGGCAGCCTTTAATCTTCCTTTGGCAGCCACCCTTAGTGGGATGAGCCAGATGTGCTGCAGCACTTCCATGAAAGGGTTTGAGGGGCTGTGCTGATGTGGAGCAGTTTCCACCCAGGACATGTTCAGTGCTGTGTTTCCACCCCTCAGGACTTCCCATTCCTGTTCTTTAGTGCCCTGCCTTGGGGCACTTCACCTCAGATCCCTCCTCTGCCTCCATCACCTACGTGTCTCCCGCTCATGGCTGAACCTGATGGTCGCTCCTTGGGGCTCATTATCTGGAATTTGATTAAACCACTCTGAATTTTGGAACCAGTGCCTGCAATCCATGGCCAAGTAGAGTTTGGGTGACCATTTCCTGAGCTGCCTGGTCAAGGTGGGCTTGCCATGGCTTCAGCTCCTGGAGTCTCCTGGGGGAGGCTGTGGTGCCCTCCCGAGGGGTGTTCACACTCTGGGACTGTGAGCAGGGACAAACCCACTTTAATTGTCATTACTTTTGCCACAACCAAGGCAATTGTTGGCAGCCACCAGAAGTTTGGTGCATGAAGCATGTGGGAAGTCCCTTGGGAGAAGGATCATGAGTATGACCCTGACTGGGGAGATCCCTCTACTTGAGTGAGCTCCAAGTGCACCTCAGCTCCAGCTTGGACTCTACGGGCAATAGAAATACAAACTTCCAACTCAGCCATCCCACCTTTCCTGAGCCACAGCACAGGCTGGCTGAGGACCCCCATTAGAGAATCACAGAATCATTGTGGTTGGAAAAGACCTCTTGGATCATGGGATGCAACCATCAACTCAGCACCACCCATTCACCATTAACCACCTCCTCCAGGGCCACATTCGCAGTCTTTTGAACACTTCCAGGGATGGGGACTCCACCACTGCCCTCGGAAGCCTGGAGCAGTGCCTGACCACCCTTTGAGTGAAGAAATTCTTCCTGATATCCAGCCTAAATCTTGTCTGGCATAACTTGAGGCCGTTTCCTGTTGTCCTGAGTGAAACCCCTGGGATGCATTTTTATCCTGCGTTTTTTGAGAAAAACACCGAGAGCAAAGAAGGGGACAGGAAGGTCTGGGGGTGACTGACACCAAAAGGAGCTGGTTTCTCTGTGTGTCACAGATGGATGTTCACCAAAGCGAGGTGGGTTGCAAGTGTTTCACTGGAAAGTGAAATGCAAAATGCTTCACAGGATGGAATTAGAGGAGAGAGACCTGACACACCCTGGCAACAGTGCACACATCTGGAATACTCCTCTGGCCTAAAACCAGGTGATGTGGAAGGGCCAAAGCTGTGGCCACTGCAGAGATGATGACTGAGAGCTGGGATCCCTCCAGCTTGCTTGGGAATACCCCAGTCTGCTCTCCCTCCAAAGCCAAGACCTCCTCTGGATGTCCTGTTCAGGACCTCCGAGCTCTCAGCCCACCCACATAAAGGATCAGCTGCCAGCTCCTCCTTGTCCATGTCCTTCCTGGCTGCTGCCTCTGGATGGAGACATGACCACATGTACTAAGGCAGGGTTGGCAACTTTTGGGATTCAACCTTTCCATTAGATTTCGCTGTGGTGTTTTTAAGGCAAAGGAGACATCCTGGTTTCCCTTATCTGCACAGCTTCTTCCAAAGCCAAAGACAACCATCCACCAGAGGAGACAGCTCTTGCCCTAAGGTCGTATCCACACCTTCTCCTCCTGCTGTGGCTTGTCAGAATGGGATATGCCACTGGCTCTAATTTGAAGAACCCATAACCCCACAGAAGGGGCTGAGCTCCATGTGGGGGACACTTGGACAACCTTTGGGCAACTGCATTTAATACCTGATCGCTGCTTCCAGCCTGCCTGACAGAGCCACAGGTGGTATCCCTCCATGTTTCTTCTGGATACCTCTAAAGAAACCATCAACAGCTGCCCCAGAGGCTTCAAATATCTGTTTCTCTCAGCCCACAGCAGTCTGTTAAGTCATGGGTTTGGTAGTCGATGGTTTCTGTGAAATCATGAGGGATCCCAATCGAGACAGACTCCACCTCTGTCTTGTAGGTGGCTGTGGCCCCCCCTTTGCTGGAGCCCCCCCTGATTTTGTTAGAAAGGCTGTTCATCTTCTCCTTCAGCTGGGTGGACGCCGGCTTCTGGAAAGGCGTCAGCATCTTCCAGCCCTTGAAGCTGAGCGTTCGCCTCTTACCGCCTCTCTCCTGGAAGGAGGAGTTAAATATGAAGGAGCTGTTCAGGGTGTTAATCCTGGGCCGTAGGTCTGTCTCTGAGTCCTGCACCGAGCTGTTGATGGAGGCTCCTCTCCAGTGGTGGTCGTAGACCCTCCAGAGGGGCCGGCGCCGCCGGCGGCACTGGCACTTGAGCAGCCGGATGAACGCGCGCTTGAACTCCTTGCTGGAGCACGGGTAGATGATGGGGTTCACGCAGCTGTTGAAGTATCCCAGCCAGAAGATGATCTTGAAGACGATTTCTGAGGGCTTCAGGGATGGGAAGAAGGAACCTTGGGAGAGATTGAAAGGGACATGGTTAGAGGAAGTGGAAGGATGAGGCAGAGTAAGGCGATAACGCGTCGTGGGCTGACAAGGAGGTGAGTTTTCTTCGGAAGTTACAGCCAAGCTTTGCTGGAACCAGTTCTCTGAGCTTCCTGGAGGATGGTTTTCCTCCAGCAAACAGCCCAGGGAGCTTTTATGTAGTGTCAGTCACAAAGCTGGTGGTCAACCCAGTCTGGAAGAGGGGAGATGTGTAGAAAAGCCTGATGGTGTGGTGGTGGTGAGACCCTGGAACATGTTTCCCAGAGAAATTGTGTCTCCTTATCCTTGGAACTGTCCAAGGCCGGGTTGGATGGGGTTTGGAGCAACCTGGCCTAGTGGAATGTGACTTTCAAGTAATTTACGGCCTCCAGACTTATAGACTTCAGCATAAAAGTGCAGCCACAACCCTGTCACCTGCACTGAGAGAAGAGCAACACCCCTTCACCTCCTCCTCTCGTGTATTTTGGCCCATCAGTGTCACACACCCTCTGTTCAGATTCTGTGGTGATGCTCAGATAATATCCACTGCCCCAAAGGTTGTCCTGGATACTTTAAAACACTTTTGTCCACCCAGTCCCTCCTTAGGTTTTTGCAGAGTTCCCCAGTGGTTTTCTCAGTGAAAAAGCTGGAGACTTGGTTTTTTTTTGAGCCAGAAGATGTCAGTGTTTCTTCCACATGGCCTCAGAACAGCATTTCCCACTTGGATCTGAAATAACTTTCTGACTCAGCCTTAATTTCTTTTAATTTTAGCTCCAGATGACAAATCATGCCACCATGTGACTGAGCGTTAATTTGTATTTTAGTAAATAACATTAACTCCAGATATCATTATTATTTTCCCCTGCGCTCCTAAGCCTGGTGTCAAAACAGTAAAACAGGTGCCAGGAGCCAGAAATTCATGACTGACACGACATAAAAGCTCCCCAGGCTGTTTGCTGGAGGAAAACCATCCTCCAGGAAGCTGAGAGAACTGGTTCCAGCAAAGCTTTTGTACACCCATCTCTAAAAAGTGGAGAAATTTCAGCCAGACTCAACATTAGGTACGTGGGCAGCTCCACCACGGCTATGTGGGAGAACACAGACACATCCCAGCATTTTATGGTGGCTGGGCAGGCAAAGCAGATTAAATACCTGCTGAAGGCACACCCAAGGCAGGCAGGAGCTCAGGCTGGCTGTCAGTGCGTGCTGAAGGGGACATGGAAGAAGGACAGTGAGCAGGACTGACATCTCTGTGCTGGGAAAACTCAGGGCCTTCCTGGAAATGAAGGCAGTTGCAGCTGAATGAGCAGCTGCTGGTGGTGGCTTTGAATGGAGCAATGATCATGGAATGATCATTGGGCTGGATGGGATTTGAAAGATCTTCTTGTCCCAACCCCCCTGCCATGGGCAGGGACACCTCCCACCAGCCCAGGTTGCTCCAAGCTCTGCCCAACCTGGCCTTGGGCACTTCCAGGGATCCAGGGGCAGCCACAGCTTCTCTGGGCACCCTGTGCCAGGGCTCCTCACCCTCCTAGGGAACAATTCCTTCCCAATATCCCATCCAACCCTGTCCTCTGTCAGTCTGAAGCCATTCCCCCTTGTCCTGTCACTCCATGGCCCCATAAACAGTCTGTCTCCACCCTCCCTGTCAGCTCAGCTCAGGGCTCAGTTCTGCAGAGGCAGTGACCCCACCGTGGTTGTTTCAGATAAAAGGAGTTTAATCTCTTGGGGACAGTGCTGAGATTTCCAAGTTAGCTCTGGCCTGCTGGAATCACCAGTTTTGATTTTAAGCTCACAAGAAACACCTCCCTGATTGACAGCCAGGGGCTTTGAACCACCCCAGGGGTGCTGGGGCCATCCCCCTTTACCTTCCACACAACATCTCCAGTCTTCATCCCACCAGGCCTTTGACTATCCCCCCTTTTTCACTGTGCCCCCAGCTCACCCCCCTGGACCTACAGGAGCCGTGGATGTGCCAGGAAATGGGACCTAGGAAGATGAAGGGCTTCACTGAACATGCAACCCTGCTTATTCCCTTGTCAGGGAGAGGTTCCCTGCCTCAGTTTCCCCACTGAGCAAGGGTTAATTACCAGGAACTCCCCACAGTGCTGCTGTGAACCCTGTTTGCAGCGAGCTCTGGGTTCTCAGAGGAGCTGCAGCTCTGTGGAGCATTTTTTTTTTTTTAGCTTCAAGAGAGAGGAAAAGAAAACAAAAAACTATGGTAACAAAGCAAATAAAAGAAGGGTCTCTTTTTAAATTCAGCTGGTAATTACTGCTTGAGCCAGGCTGCTTAAAAGATTGGTGCTTGCCTAAACAGCCTGTTGGTTGCTAAAATAATAATTTCTATCTGGTGTTTAGCAGTTCAGGGCACATTGCAGTTTCTGTACTGTGTGCTTTGTCTTTTGCATCCAGATAGAAAACACAAATTGAAAAGGAAAAGAAGCTATGAATTCTCTGAATTTCAACTCTGGCTGGTTTTCACCCAGCGAGAACCTTGTGTACATATGAAGACAAGGGGCCCATTAGCATCCTCATTACTATGCAAATTAGCGTGCCCCTTGGAAGGGACGTGTCCTGAGTGCAGCCACAGTTTCCTCATTTCCTCACCCTGGGATGAACAGAACTGGGCAGGGAATCCCCAGAACAGCTCCTCTGCACATGCTGGAGCATCAGAATCTTCTGATGGGCACTGGAGGCTGCACATATGAACACTTGAGGAGTTTTTTTAGGGAATGAGTTAAAAAATCTAAGAAATCAGCTCTTGCTTTCATGCCCTTGAATATGCAACCACACTTTGAAGGGTTTTGGGCTGGGCTCTGTGACGTTTTCTATATAAATAAGGGAAAGTCAGCACTGAGTGATGGACACTTGAAGAGCTCAGGAAACAAGAATGATGTGTCCAAGGTCCAGAAATGTGAGTAAAAGATGAGTAATAGCAACACAGAGTGAAACACCAGCACTTCAGTCTGTTTTCTCGGTGTAAGAGCAATTTTTGGTGATCTAGCCCCAAAAGCATCAAGGCCACTGCAGGGCAACATCAAAGAACAGGAAACTTGATTTCTGTAGGATCTGTATCACAATCCCTCAGGAAACTGGGTCTTGTTTAAAGAGGAGCTTTTGCTGAGCACTCAAAATCAGCCCTCTGGGCTCCTCTCCTGGGCATCCAGCTCAGCACCTCGTGGGGTGAGGGAGGGAGGAGGAGATGGTGACACCCACCTTAGGGACATCCATCAGGATTTATAATAGTAATGCTGGGGTCCTAACAGTCCATTTGGGGATTTTATTCCTTCCATCATTTTATAAAAAGATTATCCCACATCTTGCAAGGTCTGAATCTGACAGAGCTGGGTCAGGGCAAGGGCTGTATGTCCTGTTGTAACCCTAAATAATTCCTGTTGAACCCTAATAATCCTCAGGACCATTCAGAAATTAAGAAGGCTGCAGGTGAGCTCAGGAAAAGCTTGCTTGCAGCTTGCAAAATGACTGAAGTTACAGACTAAACATGATCTGAAGATTGAGCTTCAGTTTTTTGGTGATGCAGTTGAGCCAATAAAGTATGTGCTCATATCTTTTATAAAAGCTATTATTACTTGTTAATGTCACCATGCTCATATTTGGGGAAAACCAGGCAGGTAAAAATCCCTGGAGCCATGGGCATACTTCCCAAAACTGTGATGCACTGTGGTGGGAGGCAGTGGATGCAATCTGCCCTCCTTGAATCCAAACACATATCCCATTTTTTTTAGGTTGTTTGAACTAACACAATCTCATGATCTCTCCTGCCCTTCTCCACCCTGCCCTCCCCATGACTCACTGGAAGGTGATATCACTTGGATTGTTCAGAGCTGCTGGTCCCAGGGTTCAGAGCTCAAAAAAATAAAGCAAAACAAGAAAAAAAAAAAAAAAAGCCAAAAAAAAAAGCCAAATGCACCAATGCAAATGGAGCCAGTCCAATCTAAATTCTGGCCCTGGCTCCCAGTGTACAGCCAGAATTCATGAGCAGGATTAGCTGGCAAGGGCATCTTTGTTGTAAAAGGTGCCTGCTTTGCAGCATGTCCTGAACAGTCCATGGAGCAGGAATGCTGCAGACATGGGAGCAGGTGGGAAGAACAAAGGGACAAAGTCATCTCCCAGTGCTGCCCCAGCTTGGAAATGCAGGGACCAGCAGGACTGCTCAGCACTGATAAAGGTGTTGCTGTTGCTTGGTGTGGGCTTTGTATCAGGAATGGGCTTGCAAAAAAAAAAAAAAAAAAGCTTTTGGAGAGCTGGGCCTTACAGGTGTCATCACGGGAGAGGGAAGGTGAAACCTTCCACAGGAGGTGGCAGGTGAACAGCTAAGAAGAGGACATGGTTCATCTCACTGCAGGTTGCTCAGCTGTGGATGTCCCTGCAAGCAGGTGGTAAAAATGGTTTGGCCAAAATCATGGAAAAATAAAATTAAAAAAAAAATTAAATTACCAATGTGTGAACCACTCTGTTTCTGAGCTAGGAAGCTCCAGAAATCCAGCTGTAGGATTAGGACTGTGGTGGGGTCAGGTGTGCCATCCCCTGAGCTTCTCCTGGACGTGCCTCAGAGGTTCAGGAGGGGACTGAGACCTGCCTTGGGAGGCGTCAGAGCAGCTAGTCAGAAGAATTGCAGCTGGATAGAGAAAAAGCCCTGGCACAGGAGGTACCACAGCTGCTCACTGTGGGTCCTCCTGGCCAAAGGAAGTCAGAGACTCGTGGAAGGGTTGGGAGGGATCATAAAACCCATTTCATTCCACACCTTCCACTCTGCTAGGTTGCTCCAAGCCCCGTCCAACCTGGCCTTGGACGCTTCCAGGGATCCAGGGGCAGCCACAGCTTCTCTGGGCACCCTGTTCCAGGGCTCAGCACCCTCATATTCCAAAACCTTTCCCTTGTATCCACCCTAAATTGACCTTCACTCTCTTCCTTTTTTTTTTCTGACTCTCACAAAGTAAATTGATTAAATCTGCTCCAAAGGAATAATGAGCTGCCCCTTTCTGCTCAATACCCAGCTTCCATCTCTCCTTGCCAGCTCCTTCCTGGGCCCCCATGATGGAAAACCTCCCTGGTGCAGCTGCCAAGCTGTGGGAGAAGGGGCTGGATTTCAGCAAGGACTTCTCCCAGTGGTGGGACTCAGATTCTGACTGGTCCTTCCTGACCTTCTCCTCTGCTCTCTATTAGCCACCTCCACTGGGTATTTGTGGGCGGATCAGGGTCCCTAGAGGGTTAACACCTCCTTGGTGTGTCTTGGAGTGATCAGGGAGGTCACTGCCCTGCTAGGATGGATCCAAGAGCTGCTTGGCCTGGGGAGGAGGACAGCATGTTCACAGCCACTCAAGCATTTTCCCTGGAGGACGATGGCATTGGGATATCGGGTGGAATTCCTCAGGCCTGTCAGCCCTCCAGCCAACCCCATAAACAATGTCACAGATAAGCAGCAGCTTCCCCATGAAAGCCCCAATGAGCTGTCTGCTTGTCTCTCTGCTGCCTCTGAGTCCAACTTCTGCATCCTGGTCTGGTCCAAGGAGAAGCAGGGAGGAGCCACCACTCTCCTGACTGCTGCTGATCTTCTAGGCAGTGTTTTGTCCCAGGTCATGGTTTGAGAAGTGCTCCCAGAGAGCCCCTGGCCATGCCAAACCTGGTGTGTGGGTCCTGGTGGGGAGGGAGAGAAGCTTTAGGTGTGATGGAGATCAGGGAAACTTTTGTCTGGCAGATTGCAAAGGGAGGAGAAACCAGTCAAGGGCTCTGAAAAACACCAACACTCTCAAGCAGGATCTCAAATTTGAGGTCTGAGTGTGGTTTGTGTGTCAGCAAGAGGAGGAGAAGGAGTCAGAGCCTTGCTCTGGTCATTCACTGTCAAATCCATGGCCCCCAAACCTGTCTCCCAACATTTAGCAGTATGGTTCCAGTGATGTCCCCAAAACGTTTCTCTAAGGTGCTGCACATCAGGAGGACTTGGACCAAAATTGCCCTTTATTCCCCTCAAATATTGGAGATGATCTCAGAGTAATCCTGGGAATTTGGACCACTGGTGGGAGTAATTGATGTGAGGATGTTTATGAGGCATCAAATTTCCTGAAAATTGTGGCTCTTGTGTGAATCACCTGCCTGAGTTCAGGCACCTGAGCAGGTCTTGGGGCTCCTCTTACAGTCACTGGTTTAGAGGGCAAATTTTGTGATGAGAGTGGGGTGATCCATCCCATCCTGAGTGTGAGCCACAGTGCAGATAGGTCACAGCAGGTTTCAGATGACAGGACTCAGACTCCTGGCTCATCACAGGCATCCAAGCTTCCTCCTGGTGGATTTCACCCTCAATGTCATGATCATCTGCTGGTCTGGTGATCTCTGAGAAGTTGCCAAAGCTTCTCATGCACCAGTTTCTCCCCTGTGTGGGACAGAACTTTGATCACAGGGAGAATTTCACCAGTGGAAGGTGAAGTGAAAAGCCCTACAACTTCCTCTACACTGTTCCCTGACAGAAACTTCACAACTAATTTCAAGAATTGTGAATAGTGCTAATTTCCTTAGCGTGGTCCAGCCAGACCCCTCCAGATGAATTTGGTCCAGGGAACAATTTACTCCAGAGCCCATCTCAAAAAAAGAAAAGGAATTGGCTTTGCAGCCCCCCAGCATTGCCCCAGCAGACTCTGCTCCCTTAACCACCTCCAGATGCCCTGGTGCCACATCACAGGGCAGGGAATGCAAAGCTTCTGCCCCTGGATCCTGCAGATCCAGGCTGGTGGGCTGCCACAGCCCCCCTGCTCTGCCAGAGGACCTGGACTTCACAAGGCAGGAATTTGGCTGCAGGACCATGGGGGCACTGCATGAGGCACAAGGCAGGCTTTGGGCAAGATCCTGTGAAGAATTTACTCTGCTCTGCTCTACAGATCTTGCTCCAGGGGCTTGAGATCATAGACTGGCTTTTTTTCCCTTTTTTTTTTTGACAGTATAGCTGCTCTTAGTTTGATTCCTGAGCAAGTTGTAGCTAAACTTTGTTATTTGCTGAATATTATTGGGAATGTGATTTTTTGATATGAGGTGAGGGGGACTTGGAGTTTTAAAATATAGTAATATATATGAAACAAAATAGAAGTTTTAGAGCAGAAACCAGTTATTCTTCTTTACCTTCTTCTTCCTCTTTCTTTATAAATTTAAGTAATATTTTGTAATTAGACGAAAAAGTCTGCATTGCAGACTTTAAGTAATTAGTTATTAAGTTAAAAGTAAAAATAATTTATGGGTAATTTTTAAATTAAACGGTTTAACCTTAAAAGACCTTATTAAAAAATAGTTAACCATTTTGTACCTTTGTTAATTAAAGACTACAGAACTCACTGCTGTGAAACTGTAACATAGATAAGAAATAATAAACACCTAAGTCTAAACACAAATTATCATCTCGAGTACCTTCAATCCCATCCTCAACAAAAGGAATAAAAAGAAACCAAAAACCAACAAGGGGGTACAAGGAAGGTTCAATCATACAATCAGGGAATGGTTTGGGTTGGAAAGGACCTAAAAGATCATTTAAGTTCCACTTTCCACTGTCCCAGGTTGCTCCAATCCCTGTCCAACCTGGCCTTGGACACTTCCAGGGATCCAGGGGCAGCTGCAGCTTCTCTGGGCACCCTGTACCAGGGCCTCCCCACCCTCACAGGGAAGAATTTCTTTTAATACCCAATTTAAACCTGCTCTCTTTCAATGGAATCCATCTCCCTTTTCCTGTCACTCCATGATTTTGCAAATATCCTCTTCATCTTTCTTGTATTTTTTCTCTTTCTTGTATCCAAATCCTCTTATATACCATCTTTCTTGGGAGGGCACTGACCCTTCACCTGGGGACTCACAGCTGAAATCATCATCTGCAAATCCCCAGAATGTCCTTTCATCCATTGCATCCTCCTTCCAAAGACCTGGATGTCCCATGCACAGAACCTTCTTGCCCTGCAAGGAATACACCACATTCCATCTCTCATGAGGGATCTCTGATGAAGAAAGTCATGTTTTAAACAAAGGAGTAACTCAGGAAATGTGTCCTGGTACTGCAGAGGGGTTGATACCAAGGTCTGTAAGGAGAAACTGTACCTGCAGCTCAGAGTGGATGCCACCAAAAGAAGCCCTGAGTGGTGCATCTTGTCTGACTGGATTTCTTCAAGAGATTCCGTATAGTTTTGCACATGGAAAGTGGAAAGTCTCCTGGAGGAACTGGTGCACTTTGGTCTGGAAAAATGGTCTGTGCAGTGGGTGGGGAACTGGCTGGCAGGGCACCCCCAGGGAGAGGTGGTAAAAGCTTCTTCCCAAAGAGGCAACCTGTCAGCAGTTGGATTGGGATTGGTATCGCAGTTGGGATTGGTATCGCTCCCAACGCTGTTTAACATCTCCTAAGTGAGCTGGATGATGGGATCAGCTGTAGCCTGGTGAATTTCCCTGATGATACTGATGCCTTGTGCAGGCTGACCTAGAATGGAGACTAGACTGAGTTAAAGAATAAAGCAGGGATTTATTAGGAGGCCTCAATGGATCTACCTTGGGCAGCACAGGAGCCCAGCCAGGGCTGCACCCAAGATGAACCAAAATGGTCCCAAAATGGACACCTGGTCATGGGGTCTCTCACTTTGATCAGTTCTGCTCCATTCCCACCTTGCAGTTCATTGTCCCATCCCAGCTTTAGCCCAGGCAGTCCCACCCTTGTTTTTCTCTCTCCAGCCCACGGGGTTTGTGCTCCTGGGCTGAGATTTGGCTCATTTGTCCTTGGTGCCCAGCTGGAGCAGGAATTGTTTTGTCTCCCTGCTCTGTGCACAGAGCTCAGCATCCCATAATATGAAACCCAGACCCACACACTAAAGCAGCACAGAATGTGAAAAATAGAAAAGCCCAAACCTGAGGCATCAATACCAAAGAGAATGAGGAAGTGGACACTTCAGGAGTGGGGGCCACTCTCCAGGAACACCTGCATCAACATGAGCATCACCAGCAGAGATGGAGAAGGAATTGTCCCACTCTACTCAGTGTGTTCAGTTTTGGTCCCCACCAGGCAAAAGAGATGTGGGCAGGCTGGAGAGGGTCCAGAGGGTGGCCAGGATGATGATCCAAGCACTGGGATGCTGCCATGTGAGGAAAAGCTGAGGGAACTGAGCTTGCTAAGTTCTTGAGAAAAGAAGGCTGAGAGGGAGGTTTTATCACTGTGTGGCTACAAAGAAAGTGTGGCTCCCTTTTTACAAGGAGTCACCTGGAAAAGTGAGGGGTCATGGGTACAAGTTATTCCTGGGGATATTTCTATTGCACACAATTTTTCACCATGACAACCATCAGCCATCAGAATAATTTACCCAGGGAAGTGGTGGATTCCACTTTTAAGATTCAGCTGGACATGATGCTGGATCATCTTGTGCAGATTGTGCTTTTGCCAGGAAAAGCTGGACCAGGTGTTCCTTCTAACCTGATATTTTGTGATTCCACGAGTTTTTCCTGCTTCTTGATTTTTAACAGGAGCTCTGTGGACTCCACCCAGGCACGACTAAGCAGAAGGAAGGGAGAGAATTTCTGAAACCAGACCTGGGCTTGGATACTGCAAACCAAACTCTGTAATAATCTTTTAAATGGTTAAGGCAATGCTTTCATGGCAGAATCACAGAATGGTCTGGGTTGGAAGGGACCTTCAGGACCATCCAATTCCAACCCATACCCTCAAATCATTCTGCTCCATCCAACTCACTTCAACATTGCCCTGAAATTGCCTTTTTGGCTGCTTGTTTCATCCTCCAAGAAGAAGGCCTGGGCAGCAGATTCAGGACACAGATAGTGCTGAATAAAGCATGGTCAGCAGGAAGATGGACTTTGAAATTAATCACAAAACTTAAAGGAAGACGAAGGTGTAGGCGTTTGACATCTGACTTTTAGTACAGACTCCCTTAAAGGTAATATTTTTGCAGTGTTCCTTATGCTTGGGAAAGATGTATGTGTGTCCAACTCCCTGTGCCTTGATTCACAAATAATAGCCTGACTCCAGCCCCAGAGGGGAGCTTAAAACAAATCTTAGAATCATGAGACTCAGCAAAAGGACATAAATAAAATTAATGAAAAAAAAAAAAAATAAAGACAAGACTGACCAGTCTGGCAAATCCAAAGGGAGACATCAGGAAGGTTCTTATTTACCAGATGTTAATGAGGGGAAAAAAAAAAAAAAGAGTCTCCTGAGAGAAGGAAAAAGTCAGGGCAACCGAGCTGCATGTCAAGAGCTCTTGTCCTGCTGTCTGAGCAGGAAGGAGACTGGGATCCATGTGCTGATGTTGGATTGAGCTGAGATCCGTGCTGGGATGGCTCACAGAGGAAACACTCTCGGGGCAGCCTTTAAAAAGAAAATTTCCATCTGGCTCGGGATCTGAACGAGCACAATGGCCTTGTGGGGTTGCTAAGCTCCCTCCAGGGCAGTGCAGAGCTTGCTCAGAGAGGAGCATTCCTGGGGCTCTCCGTGCTCCAAACTGGAGCATCCTGAGCTCGTGCTGTGCCCGAGCCTGGGAATCTCTTCCCTGAGCACACCGAGGGGAAGCACAGCCAGGACCACCAGCTTGGGGAAGGGAAACATTTACAGACAAGCTGACTTGCTGCCATCTCAGCAGGAATAAGCCAGAGGTAGAACGTCTCGTGGGCAAAAATCCAACAATAGGCATTGATTTTACAGGGGCAGTGATAAGATGAGGGGAAATGCTCTTGAACCGAAAGAGGAGGGATTCAGATGAGTTACCAGGAAAAAATTCTTTGCTCAGAAAGTGGGGAGGCTCTGGAACTACTTGCTTAGAGAAGCTGTGGCTGTTCCTTCTCTGGAAGTGTCCAAGGCCAGGTTGGACAGGACTTGGAGCAATCTGGGGTCGTGGAAGGTGTCCCTGCCCATGACCAGGACTAGAATGAGATCTTTAAGGTCTCCTCCAACCCGACCCATTCCATGATTCCATAAAAAACTGTTAATCCTCAAATTTTCTTGATGGCTGGCTCCATTATACTCTAGTTTTCCATGAACCATTTACCAGGCCTTTGTGGACTGTCAAGATCTGGAGAGCACAGTTTGGGAATTACAGTTCCAGACTACTCCTTGCATTTATTGACAGTGGCACTTTGTGGTGAGAGCTCCAGTTGCCTTCTGCTGTTCAACTCCTTTTAGCACCTTCCTTTAACTTCCCTTTGCAAGGAACTGTTGTTCTTTGGTGGTTCCTGCAAACACAAGTCTGGCTTCCACTCACCTCCAAGATAAAATGTCCCTTTTCTATCAAGCTGCCTTCCCCACTCTGCTTGGAAACATTGGGAATGTGTAATTTTTTTCCCAAATGAAAAGGTGAACTTAGGAAATCCTGTGGAAAAGGAATGGAGGGGAATGATTCTCAAGCAAGCCATCCAAGTCTTGGAAAAACCACTGTGTTTGCTGGGCTGGGCCCAAGACCACTCTTTGTTTTTCCAACTCAGAAGTTCTTTTCTCTACGCTTGGTTTTCTAAGAATGTGAACTCACCCGCCCCGTCCTGTTTACAAGCTCGTAAATATGTAGATCAGATTTGGCTGCAGGGTAGGCCTTGGACTGGCTGAATCCTGCTGGGAACACATGGCATTCTATGTACAGCGAGGCCAGATCTGCGCTGCACAGAGGAAAAAGCCAATTTTTCATTGGGACCAACCCAGCTCCGGGAAAAAAAATTGAACCCAGCGCAAAACGCGCAAATCCCGACTTCAATTTGAAGCTCAGGGTGAGCAGAACTCACTGGGTTGGGTGAGTGTGGCCAGCACCCCAAGAGAGGTGACACCACTGGTCTGGAAGGACCCTACAGTGAGCCACGGTGGTGGCTGATGGCTGGGAATGCTGGGGAGAACGTTGGGATGTCGGCGTTGGGAAAACGCGGTATCGAGAGGAAGTGTGGGAGCTTCCTCGGCACATTTCCACCGTGCCAGCCCTCAGGGCTTTTCTGTTTGTACCAGAACTGGGCAGACAGGACGTCACTGGAGCCTGTGTCTCCTCCCAACACTGCCAGCTCTGATGGATGCTGGACAGCATCCTCCAGAGAGCCGCACCGTGGCGTCACGGAGGAAAGGGTGGGGATAAAAAAAAGGATGGGGGAGGTGGGTATTTTCAGCTCTGGCAAAAAACTGTGGCTGGTTTCGCAGGCTCAGGAGGGGTTATTCAAGATCAGCCAGCCAGCTTCTTATTTCTTTTCAGGCTTGGAGGGGAAAATCCTCCAACGCCTGCCCTGTTTCCGCACTCGGCTCCAAGGCACAGCCCTTTTGGCTTTATTTTGCATGGAAAAATCCAGGGTTTCTCATCGCTCACTTTCTCTTTCTTGATGTTTTTTCCTGTGATAAGAAGGGAAACTTAAAACCCCAAACCATATTTCCGTCTTTTGCCCCAACCTGGAAATATTCAGGGGAGATAGCAAAGAGTTGCTCTGTCTCTCCCCAGCCCTGAAAGCCATTTTTCAGCTGATAGGGAGCTCCAAACACATTGCACTTCAAAAAGAGACATTTTCCCCCCTCTCTGAGAAAACAATGGGTCAGTGGAACTGAGCTCCAAAAATACATCAGGAGTGGTGAGATAACAACATCCTCATCACTCCCAACAGTTCCTGAAGCCCTTAACTTGAAGGGATAAATTCTCCTGTGAAATGCTGCACTGATTGCCTGTGAAGGACCCCTCTGACTTGGTCCTTTCCCTCACCTCCACAGGGAAGGTCACATCTGTCTGATGTGACCACAGAATTGTGGAATGGTTTGGGTTTGAAGGGTCCCTTAAATATCATCTCATTCCAACACCTTGCTGTGGGCAGGGATGGCAGCACTAGAGCAGATTGCTCTTCTCTGGTTATTCAGCAGTGATGCACTCAAGCCACATATTTTGACACAAGAGGCAAAAATTGGCTGCCTGGTTGTCTTTTCCATAGAGCTGAGCCTGGGACAAGCACAGAGATGATGCTGGGAAGGACCAAGAAAGGTGGGAGCAGATGAACCATTACCTCACAGTTGTTTTCTACAAGCTTCAGAGCCACAGGGAGTTTTAAGGAGGTATTTCAGGAGAGGGAATGCAGAAACCATGCTGCATTTGCCTGGTTTAAATGCCTGCACAGGGCAATGGGATCTCTGCTGTGGAGAGAAGAGTGTCTCAAGGTGTCTCATTATGATAATCAGGCTCTCTCTCCACTGACATGCTTCCTGCTCCATCTCAGCCCTACCGCTGTTTATTTTTTATTTTCTGAACCTGGAGGGAAAGGATGAAGATTTTCATTCCATTTTCATGCCACTTTGAGTACTGCCCATGAGATTCTGTCTGCCTCTCTTCTACCTTTTCCTTGGACAAACAAGTCTCTTTTCTCCCACGCTCTTCACTCCCTGCTCAGAAATATCACACATGGCACATGGGCTACTCTCCCTGCCTTGATATGGCCTTGATTCCTAATTGGCTCTTGGATATTCAAATTTTGCATGTTTACTTCTCATTCCAGGCAAGTGACTCTAGGTAAGCTTTCAAACTCTCCTTGAGAAAGTGCTGCTTTTGTGGACAGCCCTTATCAAGAAAGGAATCATCCCAGGAAATTATTATCCTCTTTTTTTTTCCATCATCACCAACTAGTTCCTGACTTGCCACCTCCCTCTTTTGGTCACTTTGATGTGTTGTTATTTCAAGGGAACAAAAAACCCCCATGCCAAATATGACTGGCTGTGCTTGTGCACTTCCACCAGCAGTGCTGTCTAAAATCTGGGGGGACACTGGGGGGGTCCCTGTTGGTCCTCAGGGTGCCTTGGTCACAAGATCTTAGAGCAGAGCTGTTCAGTCCCCTCTCTGTGTGATGAATTTAAGGCTGGGTTGGGAGACTCTGCTCTTGCTGTGAGGTTGGACTGAGCTTGCCTTCAATGCAGATCCTCTACAAATTTCCTCCAGATATCCAAAAAGAGCAAATTCCCTGGCAACTGAAGCCATCTGGCCCAGACAGCACCACTGACCTGCTTCTTTGATATCATCAACCTGTTCATAATTAAGCATTCTGTACTACTGTGTGAAGCTGAGCCATGTGATGATCCCTAAAATAAAGGTTATGGCACAGATTTTAGAGGTTGTTACCCACTGAACTCTGGCAAAACTCACATGCATTAACCATAAAAATATCTTCTGAACAAGAGAGTTCCCAGAAATTAACCCCAGTACTGAATCTATTAGCAATAATGTCAGTTCTGGGTCAGTATTTGTGCTCACCCTGAGCAGCAGCACGTGCTAAAATTTTGGAGAAATGATTCATTGGAGGAATGTTTTTTCCTTCCAGGAACAAGTGGATGACTTGCTCTTACAGTCACCTCCCTCACAGAATGGCTGTCAGTGCTGATGGCAAAGAGACAGGTGTGATTCACCTAGGAGCAACATGTCACGCAGAATTTATAAAAATAACTCATGCTCAGATCATAAAATGCCAAGAACGGGAGCAGGTGAACCAGACCAAGAAAGACTGAAAATGGAGGTTACTCACATGGAAAATCACATCCCTTTTCTGTGCCCACAGAGCAGAAAAGGAGCCAAGGGGTCAGAAAATGCTCTGAGGAGCTCTACAAGGCACTCAAAGGTCTGGAAAACTTGACTTAGACCATGAGATTAAAGGATTTTGATGTATTTGCATTACCCAGGAGAAACTGAAGTGATTTGCTCACACTTCATGGTGAAATACAGGAGAAGCTGTTCCTGACAGCAAACATATCTTTAATCTAGCCAAGAGTGGTAGAAAAATTTAATGGCTTGAAGTTCTAGCTAGATAAATTTACTCTGGGAAGAAAGCAGCCATTTGTTATAGCAAGGATTTAAAACAATTGGGAAAAACATAATTGGAGGCAGGGATTCTCCATTATTTGCAGTCCTGAGTTAATGCTGAGTGTCTCTTCAGGGAGAAAACTTGTCTTTGAGTTATGGGGGACTTGAAAAAATTATTGAATGAGGTGTTGAGGGCTGCAGGTGTCTGTGAATCACTGCAGACAGTCAGAGCAGTCCCTCCAAACCTTGGAACTCCATCCCAAAACGTGGTGGGTCTTGAATATAAAAAAGTTGTAAAAATTCTCCTGACACAGAGAACTGCAGAGATGATAAGGGCAAGAACTGTTTAAGAAACTGCTTGTCTGCTCCAGAACCTGCTTTAATTAGGAGTAGCAGTGACCTTTATTCCCTGCTGTAGGATCTCTCCCTGTGTTCCACACGTGTGCTGTGGTGTTTGCATTTCCATGCATTCCATTGCACTTGGAGGCACTGACAGTGAGTCAAGCATCTGTGTCAGGGGCTTTAATTTGAGCATAATGAAGGTTTTGCTTGTTGGGGGATCATGTCAGCATTTAATTAATTACCATGAACTACACTGTTGATATTTGAGAGCAGAGCTCTCACGTCCAGGCTTAATATCCTTGGGTGCACCAATAATTACCCAGAGCAAATAAAACTGGGAAGAAAGAAGCACTCAGAGGCCTTTCTGGGCCCTTCCTCACAAAGAAAGCTGCTGCCACTTGCTGACACAGGTGTCAAGGTCTGCAAGGACCTTGTGAATGCCACGAGCAGGGCCCTGAGCCAGCTGTGAGCAGTCATTCAGGTCCCAGCAACAGTAAAACTCCATTTTATTTTTTTTTGTTCTGCTGAGAAAATCAATGTGTGACATTCAAAGTACTGGATGTTTGGAAGAAATTCCTCTCTTTGTTGGTGATGAGGCCCTGGCACAAGGTGCCCAGAGAAGCTGTGGCTGCCCCTGGATCCCTGGCAGTGCCCAAGGCCAGGTTGGATGGGGATTGGAGCACCCTGAGCTAGTGGAAGGTGTCCCTGCCCATGGAAAGAGGTGGCACTGGGTGATGTTTGAGGTCCTTTCCTGCCCAAACCATTCCGTGGTGATTCTGTCAGATGCTGAAACTGCCCTGCAGCTCTGGGGACAGCTGTGGGGAGCAGCCTGGGCTGTCCCTGTGGTGCTGGGTGTCTGACTGCTGATACAGCCTTGTGTCTGTGGGACACACAGCCCACCTGGGAGTGGTTCTAAGCACCCCCAAGGAGCTGGAAAAGCAGATGTATTAATGGAAATCATCATGAAAAAGAGCTTTTCTATTAACATGCCTTTCCTCTGATGTGTGAGCTTTCCCCTCTCAATCCAGCAGAATATGGATAATCAAGGTCAAGAGAAGTAAAAACCCTCAAAAACCCAAAAAGCTTATTATAAATAAACATCTCCCTTCCTCTTCTCACACCTAATGCTTTCTCTGGGGACACTTTTTGAAGATCCCCATCAAAATATTCTCTGTTCCCTGTCGGGGCAAGGAAGCAGCACCTGCCAGTGACTCTTTCCTGTGCTTTCCTCCCTGTGGTGACACCTCACTCTCAGGGACAGGTGCCACAGGGCAGGAGCTCATCCCTGGCCATGCCCCAGAGAGGAAAATCAACCCCTTGCAGCCCTGCCTGCAAGCAGTTGGCAAACCCTTTTCCATCCCAGTGCTGCCTCTCCTGCAGGTGGGATGGGGATCACCTTGTTTCTCCATTCCCTCCTCAGGATCCCTCTCCCTGAGCTGTTCCCCCCGTGACTCAGTTGGGGTGAATGTCCCCTGGACCTACAAAGTGTGAGGGAATGGTTACAGCCACCATCCCACCTTGAGGGATGGTTCTTTCCAAACCTGGCTGCTCTCCTCAGCCAGACTGCAGAGCTGGAGCTGCTCCACATTCCCAACTAAAATTAATATTCAGAAAATATTAAAATACAAATGTATCTCTGATGAAGTGGCCAGGCTGCCAATTATGAGCTACAGAAGAGATGGGCCACAAGGCTGAGTGTGAAGGTGGAAAAGTCCCTGGGAAGCAGGTCAGCACCAAGGCTAGGAGAGAAAGGGATGGCTCTTTTTCAGGGAATATCTTCACAAGCACTGCAGGCCAACAAACACACACATTGCTCAGTGCCAGCTCTCCAGCTGGAGCTGCAGTGCCAGACTCATCCTGGATGGCTGCAAAGGGGGTACACGAGGCCCTGAGAAAACACAGAGATTGCTGGAACCCCTGAGAATTTCAGACTTTTGTGCTGCCAGGCTCTGACCCCCAGGAGAGCACTGCATTGACCTGAGAGCATGGAGAAGCTTCCAAAATGGAATGACGGAACTGGGATTGTGGGTGGGGAGTTGGAATAGAAATGTGTGATATCACAGGGTGGAAAACTCAGAGTTTAAGGATTTAGAATGTAGTAATATACATATAAAGCTCAGATAGAGATTTTAAGGTGGAGGCTGATCCTTCTTCTTCACCTTCTTCTCCATGGGTTTGGGTGTTTTTGTGTAATTGGATAAAAAAGTTCACGTTGTGGGCACAGGTGGTTGGTTATTGGGTTAAAAGTAAAAATAATTGAGGTGTCATTTCTTAACTGGACAGTTTATCCTTAAAAAGCCTTGGAGAGAGAGAGATGGGGTTCCATTTTTAGTTTGTTGGAGTGAAGTGCTGTAGAACTCAGGGTCTGTGAGACTGTGACAGGGATAAGAACTAATCAACAACAGACTGCTGAGCTGAGGGGCCAGCTGCAGCTCTGAGGGGCTTTGCAAAGCCTGCCCTGGCCTTGTGTCCCTGCTGTCCCCAAGCCCCCACTGCTGAGGATGCCCTCAATAAATGCAGTTTATTCCCAGTGTACCTGGATGTTGGGCTAAGCCCGATGGCACAGAGTGACCTTCTGCCATCTGCCTCCAGAGGAGAGCACACAAGTCCCCTGATCCCAGCTCTTCCACTTGCACATGCCAATGGATGCCAATCCCAATTATTTATCAGACCACAGCATCAGGGGGATGCTGTGGTCTGAATTCCAGAGGGCATGACCCCAGGCAGCCAGGACCAGGGCAGGAATTACTGTTTGCAGCCACACAACTCTTCTGCTGCATAAAAACCCCATTGCTTTTCCCACTGAACCAAGCTCTTAAAACCTGGATGTGCCTCTGTGTGTGTTGGGGTGAAGAAAAATTGTCTGGGCTCCTGTTCCTGTAAATGGGCCCCAAATCAGAAAGTGTTTGAGGCTTGGCACCTCTGCCTTTAACCTTGGATATCTGGAGGTGATGCTTTCCCTTGCACCCCTGAGTGTTTTTGGATCCTCCTGTTACACTTGAAGTCCCAAATCCCTTCACTCCACAGGTGAATTTTCCATGAACATGGGGCTTATTTAGTTCCAAACTGCACACAGCCATGTGCCTGCCCCATGATGAATTTCTGGGGATGAGTTTTTCCAGGTGGATTTCTTTTTTTTCTGCTGTCCTCCCAGCTCAATGGCTCATAGCTGAGCTGTGCTTGCTCATGTCTGATAACATCTTTAATATCTCTTTAAAGTACCTACAAAATATCAATACCCTGCCTAACACTGTTAAGTCCATGTCTGAGAGGAAAAGGAGGAGCTCCTTGTCAGGCATGAAATTGAGCCTGGAGACATCCTGGATCCAAATAAAATCTCTTCTGGAAAGCAAAACTGCAAGCTGCTGAACGGATGTGGCCTCATCCATGCACAGGGAAAAACATGGACAGATGAAAGACTGACATGTCATTCCTGACCTGGTAAAGAAATGGGAATGTCAGCTCAGAGTCCTTCCTTGATAACAGCACACCCATTTAAAACAGGCTCCAGGGATCCCAGATGAATTCTCAGACAGCTGGAAGGGTGAGGATGTTGGAAGGATGGAAGGTGTGGGTTGTGTGTATGGGAGTCTGGGATAAACAAAGTCACTTTTGAGATTGGGGCAATGGGGCTCTTGGGAAAGAGGAGGCAGCAGAGGCTGAAGTATTAATCAGGAATTGGATTTTGGGTGAATTTGTGTCACACACTCTATATTTGCACTGCTGTAAGATGGAAAAGCTTTTCCCTCAGTGATAACTGACTTGTGGTGATGCAGATTCTGCCTGGATTACACCAAGCAGCAAAAGCAGATTTGCACACTGCAATCAGTTTCATAACATCAGGACAGCCAGAAATTCCCATGTGACAGAAATGCTCCACCACATGCTCCTCTTATAGATCTATTTCCTCTAACCTGAGGGCAAGGGAGGGACCAGATCATCTTTTAAGACAGTTCCCATCCCCAGCCATCTACAATTCCACAAAGCCAGTGGCCCAAATCCCTGTGATGAGATGGAGCTGTTAAGACTTGGTTCTTTTGCAGAATGTGTCAACCCATGCTCAGGAACAGAGCTACCTGGAAATCCAGATGTGTGGTTTGGGGGGAATTTCACTGTTTGATATTTGTCTTCTTCCAAAAAAACCCCAAAAACTCAAAAAAGCAACCTAGCAACAATAAAAAAAAATCAATTAAAATTTCTGAGGAACTATGAATTAAAAAAAAAAAAAAAAAAAAAGAATTCATAGAACCTGCAGTGCACACTGTTGTCTAGAAGGGATTCCTGGGAACCTGACAACTACCAGCTGACATGGAAACACTTGTAAATCCATGGAGAAAACCATGGCAGCAGTCAACCACCACTAGAGAGATCTGCACTGTGGGACAGCCTGCCCTCTCCTCTTTCCCAAGCTTCCATAGCCACAGAGTGCAGAAAATCAGAAAATCACAGTGCAGAAAATCACAGTCTCAAGCTGCACCAAGGGAAATACAGGTTGGGTATTAGGAAAAAGTTTTCACTGAAAGGGTGAAAAAGTTCTGGAATTTTCTGCCTGGGGAGGTGGTGGAGTCCCCATCCCTGGGTGTGTTTAACAAAGCCTGGATGTGGCACTGGGTGCCAGGGTTTAGGTGAGGTGCTGGGGCTGGGTTGGACTTGATGATCTTTAAGGTCCCTTCCAACCTGGTTATTCTGTGAATTCTGTGAATTCTATGGATTCTGTAAAAATGCAAACTCCTTAGCTAAGTACATTCCCTGGGCTTTCCCTGGACTGAACCACACAGGAGCTCAGGCAATGGAAGCCCTGCAATCCCTGGAATTCATGAATCTGGCTATCTGGAGTGTCCTGAAGCTCTCCAAATTAACATACTTGCAGGAAGCTTTGAAGCACAAGAAAACCCTTTCTGGAGCCAGGATGCTCAGGGCTTCCAGGTTACTGGCGTTGGATCCAGGAGCTGATCCCGGGTTAGCCTGGAGCTGCCAAGGTTTCACTCTGATGGCTGCATGGTAAGAAAGCCATGGAAACTTGGCACGGAAGGGCTGCCCTGGAGCTACAAGGAGTGATTGAAGTGGAGGCTGTTAAACCTGGGACGTTTCCGCTTGGTTTTCCAACTGGCGTTTCCCAAGGGAATCCTCCTTCTCTGGCCAGCATCCAGAGCAGCTACTTGGGAATCTCATAAATTCTGCATAAATGTGTCACTCACTTTGGGCCACTGCAGCCAGGAGAGTGGCAAGTGCAGGAGGCTGAGTCCATGGCCCAGATATTACAGCAGGAAGATCCAACGTGACCCGTTTGCATTTATTGCTGACTCTGGGTTGGCACTGGGGAGCTCTGGACCTTCTGGAGCAGCTCATCAATGAAGGAGAAAGGGAGAGGCTGCACAGATGGATCTGTTCTCCATTCCCACTTTAACCTCTGCTTAATTCCCACTTTAACCTCTCCTTAATGGTCTTTTCTTTTTTCTAGCTCATTCTTCACATATTTAACGCATCACTTCCCAGCAATTTAAGGCAAGAGATGCAATCAATCACCTGAAGGCAGCCAATCCACCAATTTGGGAGCTGGAATAGCCATTTCCAGGGTTTGAAAATGCAAATAGAGGCAGGTTTGTGCTTTGCAGCAGCACGGATGCCACCAAACATTTCAGCCCTGCACTCCTGGCTGCTGGAAAAGTCAACACTTCCCTCCCCAGGATGGATGGGAATCAAGTTGGCCACTGATTTGGAAGAACAGAAATGCTGCAAGCAATGGCAAATTGAATCTCTTATTCTTTTGGTCTCTGATGAGAAGAGAGGACAAAATGCTTTCGCTCAGACAATTTCACCTTCTGTTGGAAGAAAGTTTTTTCAGTTATTGGAGATGGTCAAATCATGCCTTGAAAAATGGGCACTCCCAGGGGTGGGGAAGCCACAGCTTCTCTGGGCCACCTGTGCCAGGACCTCACCACCCTCACTGTAAAAAAATTTTGCCCTTAAATCCAATCTCAGCCTACTCTTTTTTAGTTTAAAACTGTTGCCCCTTGTCCTGTCATTACAGGCCCTGGTAAAGAGCCTCTCTCCATATTCCTTAAAAGCCCCCTGTAGACACTGGATGTAGGAATGTGCCCTTTGCTGATGGAGTGACAGAACTACCCTTGTTCTCCTTAAAAAGGAAAAAAGCCCAGAAGTTTCTCTCCTCAATTAGGTGGAAAAGGCATCTTACAGGATCTGGGGGACTTCACCTCAAACTTAAGGATGGCCAATGGGACAGAAGCCAAAAAGTCCCACTTGAGCAATTCACTAGAAAAAGAAGAGAACAAAGGAACTAGTGGCTTTTGTGAGGTGTTTTACCAGGAACAAGAACCTCTTGCACCTGGCTTGGGTTTTCTGTGTAAAGAGTTTTGTTATTTTGCCTTTTATTCAAACCTTTTTGTTTCCAACACTGCCACAGAAGCCATCCTGCTGATTTTTTGCCTTCTAAAGTAGCTGAGCTACCTTGGGTGTGAAATGGATCTCCAAGAGCTTGTGAGACCTGGCTGGAGGAGACCATATATCAACTGGAAGAGGCTCTGGCTCTCCCAGGATCCTTCTCTTCTCCAGGTGAGCACCCCCAGCTCTCCCAGCCTGGCTCCAGCCCTGGAGCAGCTCTGTGGCTTCCTCTGGGCTCTCTCCAGCAGCTCCAGCTCCTTCTGATACTGGTCCCAGGGCTGGAACAGCTCTGCAGGAGGGGTCTCACCTGCAGAATCCCCCTGCCCTGCTGCCCACGCTGGGGATCAGCCCAGGATGCCCAGGATGCCCTTGGCTTCCCAGGCTGTGGACACATGGCTGGGTGGTGTCCAGCTGTTCCTCCCCCAGCACCCCAGGGGCTGCTCTCCCTTCATCCCCCAGCCTGCTCTGACATCCTGCCCTGCCCTTGCACTGGGCCACAAAAACAAGACGAAGGAGTTGGGTGACAGAAAATATTCCCCTGGGTGACAAATCAATCCAGAGGCCACTGAAGGACTCTCTGTCCTCAAGGAAGGAAGAGGGGTTGAACCAGCTGGGAGATTCTCCCTGGAGGAGACCCTGGGATGGAGGTGGTCTCTGCCCTGCTCACACCCTGGAACATCCACGATCCTTTTCTGTCCTTTTGGACCTCCCTTGGTTCCCTCAGAGACCTCCTTGTGGAATCAAGAGGCCTGCTATCAATTAGGCCTGTGAGACAGCTGGTTATAATCTCCTCTTTGATGTCCTGGCACTGAGAAATCCCTGGATGTTCCCACTGAGGGAGGGGAATCAGCCCAAGTTATGGGCTGGCCCTGCAGCCTGGGAATCTCCCAGGTCCTGAACCTGCCCTTGTTCCTGCTCTCCTGGGGCACTGCTGTCCCAGCCTGGCCAAATTGAGGAGGTTTGGGTGATGCCATCCATGCCCAGAGCAGCAGAGAGGGATTTGGAGGTAACACTGGCAGGGATTTGTCCCTGTGCCTGATCCTGACTCAGTGCCATAAATTTACTGGTGGCCTCTTTCATTCACATATTGGAGGAGGCAAAAACAAATTTTCACGTGGAGAAAAATCATCAAATTATTTTTGCCAAAACAGATGAGAGAGAAAGAAAGAATTTGGAAAAACAAAGGCGAAGTTTCAATATTGAAACTTTTCTAAGCAAAACTTCTCTTTTGGGGTAGGGAGGAACACACATGTCAAAGTATTTTATACTAAAATTCTCTTACATCTAAGTTTACAAACCAAACCAAACTTAATCAACACTCAAGAGGAAATAGAAAATTATGGGTAATTTTGAAAAAGAGAGTTTAATTTTCTTTTGGCCCAACTCTCCCCTCTCTAGATTCTAAATCTGTGGCTAAAGGACCATTATGAGCCTTCTGTACCTCCCCTGGGTGCTTCCACGTTCTCATTATCCAACTTTTCATTGAAAACATAGACATTTTAATGCTTGATATTCTTCTGTGCATCTGCTGTGGTAGCCCCACAAACTAATGGTACCCAGAGGTCAATGATTTGCACTGTTAAACTCACAAAAACAAAGCAGTGAACTCTTTGGAGTGAGGAATCATCATTTTACAATAGGAAATCCAGCTCCTACCCTCATGTTCCTGGACAAAACTGCAGTCCAAATAGATTTTATTAGTAGGAATAACAAATAACGAATTGTTCCCAAATGATCACATCCTTGCATTCTTTGTTGTTTTGCTGTTTGTTTGGGTTGTTTTGTTGGGGTTTTTTTCCTGTTTGTAAATGGCAATAAACAGCTCAATTTGCTTTCCATTTGTGGGCTTTGTTTGAGTGGTTTTGTGGACATTCCCAAATTTAATGGAAACATCTGCCTAGTGGGATTGGTTTTACTCCGTGCCAGTATTTGGGGGAATGGATGGCTTAGCACTGATGTCAGACTTGGTGGTTTCTGCTGAAACCTGCAGGGCCCAAACTCCACTTTACCTGTCAAAACCTGCCACAAGAGTTTCTGCTTCCTGCAGGGAATTAAATGGAGGAAAAGCAATAAGGACAACCAAGGAGAGGATGAAAACAAGGGAAAACCTGCTAGTGCTGAAACTTTTCTGAGTGACCAGCCTAGCACCAGCAGAACTGGGACAAAAAAGACATTCAGAGTGGGGTGGAGACCAACAGCCACTCAAAAAGCAAGAATTTAACCTTGAGAAGGAAGAAGACAACCTAAATTCAGTGTCTTGCTTTGCAGAGCCCTTAGAAGTTCCCACAGCATGGCCTGGGTGCCTGCCAGACCCTGAAGAGGGTTTCCTCACCCACAGCTGGCTCAGTCCCTCTGTCTCTTCACAAGCAAAGTGATTTCTCGTGGACTCTGACACCTTTTCCAGTGGTGTGTGGTAGAGCTGTCTCCTTGATGAGGCAGCTTGGAATAAAATAAAGGTGCCTTAGTCCCCCATGAACCTGAAATGCAGTCAGTCCTGGGCTGGACAAGAGTGAGAGGAAGGTGTTTTGAAGTGTCAAGAAATAAATGGGGAGACAGAAAAATGGACTTTCCCAGACCACTTTGCTGAGGTGGTTGAGCCAGTCCCCATGGGGACCATCAGGCAGTGCTGGAGAGGGAGGATGAATCACATCCTCACATCTGGCAGGGCAGCAGCATTTCTTCATCCCCATTTCAGCACTGCCAGATGGGGACCTCAGGGCTTCGAGGTGTGACTCCTCCAGTGACCTGGGGAGGTGTTTCCAGCTGAGTTTGGAAGAAGGATCTTAAGGAAAATCCCTTATGGAGCAAAACAGCAGTGAAAAAGATGAAATTAACTTATGCTCAGGCTTATGAAATCAACCCTGAGCATGAGCTTGGGCATGGCAGGGAGCAACCATTAAATTTTTGGACACTTTCTCTTGGAGATCTCTGTGGCTTGACCCAGAATTGTCCAAACCCAGAGCCAGCAGAGCACCAAAATGCAAAGCCTGGGCAGAGGCAGCCCCGGGGGACATCCACCACACAGCCCAGGTGCTTCTCTTCTCAGGTGGGAAGTGTGATCTGTCAGGATCACTGCTAACAGGGACATCAGGGTTACTACCACACAGAGCTGCTTGCCCAGACACCCACTTTTTCTGCTGTATCTTCAAGAGTTTGAGTGTGAAGTACAAGGCTGGTCCCCCAAAACACCCAGTGACCTAAAGGGGAGTAAATCCAGATGGATCAGTGGGGGAATACAGAGAAAATCATCAGGGGGGATGGATTCAACAAAAAGGGCCTACAGAGGCGGAGAAGACCTCTAAGAAGTTGTTTGCCAGAAGGGTGAAATCCAAGAAAGGAATCTAATTACTTAAAGAAGATGACATGGACAGAGAACTAATGAATTTGCAAGGAGACACGGATCTGTTCCCGCTGCAAGGAATAAAATTTCCAGGAACTGGATGCAGTAAGATCCAGAATGGCCTCTCCCAAGGCACAGCAGCAGAGGTTCAGGGACTGGCACACACATGAAGCCCATGTGGTTTTGAATGGGATCACAGCTGATCCATGGGGATTTGCAGAGACAGACAATCCTTTCTCCCAGTGTCACCACTGCCCATGGTATTTGCCACCAGAGCCAGAGACAGGAGGAGAATCAGGAAAAGGAGAAGAAGATGAAGAGCTACAAAGGAAGAAGGCACCTGAGGGTGTCCCAATGCACCTGGTGGGATGGCAGACGTGATCATATTTCTGCAGTGCTGCTCTCCAATGGCTGATCTGAATTCTGCTGTGAGTCACCCAGCTCTGCTCTGAGCAGTAAACGCTCGGTTTTGGAGCAAATTATTTTTGTTCCATACATTAGGCTGTTAATTTAATCACCTGTGGTTTCTCTGAGTGCTTGCTGAGGGGTGTGCAGGGAGAGTGCACAGGGAAGGAACAGACCTTTTCCAGCTGAACGGGTGCAATTCATCCTGACAGGCTGATGGCCCCATTTAATGTAAACACTCTCCACTCAGCCCCCATCCCTCCCTGCCTTTGGAGCAGCCACAGACACTGGGAAAGTTCTGTTTTGAGTGTAAATACTTTCCCTTGCCCTGTCCTTGCAGCAGGAAAACGAAACCACCCACGTCCTCATTCCCCTGACCTCTGGGGGAAGTTCATGGATCCTTCCTGCAGGAGAGCAGCAGCTTTGGGGTCGTTAATGAATCCCAGGATGAGTCTGAGCATCACATGTGTCAGAAAATCATGGAATTGCAGAGTGGCTTGGGTTGGAGGGATTTAATATCATCCAGCTCCAACCCCCTGCCATGGACAGGGACACTTCCCAGGTTTCTCTGAGTCCCATCCAACCTGGCCTTGTGTGTTTGTGGTTCTCACATCTCAGCATTAGCAGGTGGGCAAAGACCTACGGCTGGGATAGGAGGAACTTTGTGTGCACCACCACCCTGTCCAAGACCTTCCTGTCACTACCTGTCCTAAACAGAGAGGCCAAACTGGCAGAGAAATCCACGTTTTTCATCTGCTGAGAAAGTCAGTGGGATCCTGCTTTCCTGGAGCACAGGTCAAGTGATGGAAATTGTGAAAAATGTGTATTTTATGATTGGCTTATGACAAATATGGAAATGAATATTATATGTGTTATGTTAGAAAATTATGCTGTATTATTTCCCTTAAGTAGTGTGTTAAATATAGTTTTATGTTATAACATAATGTTATAATAGAGACTGTGCTATGCAAGATACTTTTTAAAGAGAGGAATGAGGTACTCCCACTGAGATAGCAGCCACAGGACACCTGAATCTTTCAGAGAAAAAGAATTTACTGCCCCGTTATCAGAAGAAAGGAACTTCTTCCTGCCTCACTCAGCCCTGAAGAGCCGTCAGGATTCAGAGGAAGAAGCTGACACTGCCCAGACAGAATCCTGGGTTTGAATGGAATTTATGCATCATGGATGAGGTGTGAATATGCAACAGGCTGTTGCTTTTAAGGGTTAATCCTCTGTTAATGTGGGTCCTTTTTGGGGCTTATTTTGCCCAGAAAGAGGTACCTGGACCATCTGTAACTCTTTGTTTTTATTGTCTCATATTGTCCTAATCCAAATTGCCCAAATTTTTATTACTCTAATTTTATTACTATTTTTATAACCATTTTATTACTATTAAACTTTTAAAATTTTAAAAACGAGTGGTTGGTGTTTTCCACAAAGACTACAGAAGAAACAGTCAGGTCAGACCAGTAAAATCACATAAATGACTTTTCTCTCTCACATAAATGACTTGTCTTCTCTCTCTCAGCAAAATTTAAGCCTTTCCTTCAGAGGCTTTTGTACATATTTCCTACTGCTGCTGCACTGAAGCAAAGGTGTGTCCTTCAGTGCTTGGCAGCAGTGTGGAGGAAGCCAGGCTGGCTCCTCTCAGGCCATCTGAGCAGGCAGCAGTGACCCCTTTATTTTAATTTTCAGGACACAGCTCCAGAACCCGCCTGTGGAAAGGTGCATCTGAGAGAAAGGCATTGACATGCCAAGGTACCAAGGTGCAGGGCTGACCCCAAACTCCAGGTTTTGGGAGACAGGATGAAATTTCAGTGTGGGGAGGTTACTGGATGTATTTCCCACGAGAGTGTCTGGGTTTTTTTAAAATTTCTTGGGAAAGCAATCCAGGGTGCAATGCAGTCATCTGAAAGCAGACACTGAGGTTGTCCATGTGTCTTGTGCCACTGGAGATAAATGCCCTGGGATGTCCCTCCTGGACCCTGGATGTCTTTCTAGAAGAGCATGGAGCTTCTCTCCATCCTGCTTTGCAGCCAAAACCTCATGTGGTTTCCTCATGAACCTCAGGGATGCCACTGGGCCTATTTCAGGGAAGAAATTGCAACACAAGCTGGGTGAGCAATCAAGGCTCTGTAGGCACGGACAGTAATGGGAGATGAGACATCAACTCTCCTCAGAAATCTTCACTTGTGAGTCTGGTCCCAATTTCTGTGTCTGCCTGCACACCAGGAATGATTCCATTCCTTGTCTACCATGGATGAGAAGGGAGCACTGATCCCTTGAGAAGGGGGAGGGGACTCAGGGAGGTGGTGGCAAGGGACGTGCTCAGATGCAACGGGAATTGTTCCCTTCTCTTGGGTGGCTTTCCCAGGAGAGCAGAAGTTCTCTGCCAGTATCTGTACCACTCCTTTGCCGAAATGCTGGCAAAACTGCAATCTGCCTGCATGCAGATACTACAGGCTGCTCTCCTGCCTCCCACATCCATCTGGATCCACCAGTGTGAGCTGCTCCAGTCTAGAAATAACATTACTGTTTGAACAGCCCCTGACACAGAAGAGGCTGAAGCTCCTGACTGATGGGCTGGTGCATCATGAGGGATCTCAGATACATCAGTCTGCAAGGAGCCCAGGAGTGCTGCACCTGTGTGGTGCCACTGGAAGTGAGGCACAGCATGATTTAATCCCAAATAATCCATTTTTTTTGCAAGGCAGAAGAGAGGGAAAGATGCAATATTTGGAAAATCCTTCACTTTGCTTCTTCTTTCTCTTTCTCATTACTGAGAAGGTGGTGAGGCCCTGGCACAGGGTGCCCAGAGAAGCTGTGGCTGCCCCTGGATTCCTGGAAGTGCCCAAGGCCAGGTTGGACAGGGCTTGGAGCCACTTGGGGCAGTGGAAGGTGTCCCTGCCCATGGCAAGAGGTGGAATTGGATGATATTTGGGATCCAACCCAAACCATTCTGTGACTCTATAATAATCTCAGAGTGAGGAATACACAGGAAACAAACCCTGAGATGTAAAGTCACTCTGCTTTGTTTCCCCAAATGCCCACAAGTCCATGGCAGGCTGCCAGCTGGACTCCACACTGCATCCTCACAGCTTTCCAGATAATTCCTATGGAAAGAACCCTGGGAAGAGAAAGAGCCCATGGCTGAAAACCTTTTCTGGTGCAGTTTGGAAAGTGTCTCTGAGAGAACTTGGCTTCAAAGGCTGAGGATCAGAAGCTGGAAGCAGCTCTGAACCCAAATCCTCTGCTCTCAAACCAGGACCAGGGGCAGCTGATGGTGCCAGCACTGCTGTGTTTTCTGTGTGCCCCATGCCCTTCCAAATTGCCTTTCTGAGACCACAGCTGGGGGAGAACACAGGTGTCAGGTCTCCTGCTGGGCACTCAGGGGAGAGGACAGGAAATATCACCATTTCCAGCTTCTTCTGCTCAAAACTGAGTCCCTGAATTTTGGGGTCAGTGCCCTCCACGATCCCTGCCATTACTCATGAGCTGTTTCTCAGTGGTTTGTGGAGCTGCTCTGAGGAAACCTGAGCTGGAAAACAGCCAGGGATGAGATGTGACACAAGCCCACTGTGCTGGTGACATCCTCCCCTCAGCAGTGCCTGGCTCCACATCATCCTCCTGCTGCAGGGAGACTCCTGTCCCTTTCCTGGTCCTGCTGCCCCTCTTGCCTCACTGCCACAAAGATTCCCCATTCCTCACCGTCTCTATGCTACAAACCATCAATTTTAGGCTTAGGATATGATTGTTCCCAATTCCAAACAAGTTTCTTTTTTATCTTTTCCCCACCTCAATGCCCCTGTTTCCTGGACTGAGCTCTGGCACAGCCCTTCCAACAGAGTCTGGGGCCAGATCCTTGTGCAGTGGGGGCTGTTCCCTGCTCAGTGTTTGCATAATTGATCCTTTAATTGGAGATCTCTTGCAGGCCTGTTTTTTTTCCCCATCATGGACATTTTTTTGAAGGTTTGTAGCTTTTTTTTTTGGGTTTCTCAGTATTTGCAGTCCTACACTGCAGAGCCTTGCAGGGGAATACAGCCAGGAGTTCTTTAACCCAGTTTATCAGACAGGGAAGCCCCTGTGATTTGCTCCAGCCTCTGATTCACTGGGGGAATTACAGATCCCATAAACCATGACAGATAAACAAACTGGTGGACACAAGAGGAGCAAGTTTGATTCCAGGTCCTGAAACCAAGTGGCACCAACAATCCCATGTTCCTACAGCTCCAGGCACACTTCTTGGGCAGATTTGTGTTGGAAAGAGCTGTCTGGGGCCAGTCCTGTTGATCTTCCTTAACTGAATGCCATCAATGAACAACAGGGAAGGCCACTGGAACAAACAGAATGCAAGCGACTTCCTTCCTGGCCGTCTTAGCTGTCCTGCCATTCCGGAAGCGCCGTCGGCTAGGCCGGCAAGGCAGGACGGCAGGGCACGGAGGCCGGCCGGCAGGCACGGAAGGCAAGGAAGGGACGTGAAGGGACGGAGGCCGGACCGGCCGGAAGGTCCGACCGGAAGGAAGGAAGGCGGAGGCCGGAGAGGACTGGAATGCAGGAAGGAAGCCGGAAGGCTTGGCAGGGATCGGACGGGGCAGGGAAGGACGGAGGGCAGGTACGGCAGCCGGAAGGCGACGACAGGCGGAAGGGAAAGGGGAAGGAAGGCAGGCAGCAGGACGGCCAGGCCGGCAGGGAAGAAGGCACCGAGCGGGACGGATCCGGGATGTAAGGACGGGACGGTATAGGCCGGACCCAGAGGCAGGACCGACGTGAAGAGGACGGAAGGAGGAGGAGGAGGGGAGGAAGGAAGGCAGGAAGGAAGGACGGACGGAAGGAGGAAGGAAGGGAAGGAAGGGAAGGCTAGGAAGGACAGGAAGGACGGCAGGCAGGAAAGGAAGGACGGAAGGAAGGAAGGCAGAGAAGGAAGGGAAGGAGGAAGGACGGAAGGAAGGACGGCAGGAAGGAGGAAGGACGGAAGACGAAGGAAGGAGCAGGAGGAAGGACGGAAGAGGCAGGACGCGAAGGAAGGAAGGAAGGACGGAATTAATGCGGACGAAGGCAAGGAAGAGACAAGGCAGGCAGACGGAATGCAGGACGGACGGAAGGACGGACGGAAAGGTACGGACGCAGGAAGGAAGGGGAAGCACGGCACGAAGTAAGAGGAAGGACGGCCGGACGGCATGAGTACCGCCTTGAGCAAGGACTGGAAGGAAGGACGGAAGGCCGGTAAGGACGGCAGGCAGGGCAGTGCACGCCGGACCGACGGAGGACGGAATGCAGGAAACAAAGGAACGCGCCACCCCAGTAAGACCATACATACCTCAGAACCGCCTCACTCGCAATCCCGACACGCACGAAAGACCTCCCTCCATTTATCACTCAATCACTCCCTTCCCTCCCTCCATGCTCTCTCTCGGTCTCTCTGTTCTTCTCTTCCTGGCTCTCTTGCTTTCGCTCGTGCGATTTCTCTCTTCTTCTCTTTTCTTTCTTTTTTCCCCCAGCTACTGGAGGGGTTAAAAATAAAAGATGCATTTCAGGGACCCTGATGACTGAGCTGTGAATTGCCTCGGGTTGGAAGCTGCCCAGGAGGAGGAAATGCCCTCTCTTGATCAAGCTGGCAGTTGGTTTCCTGCCACCAGATCTGGTGGTTCTTGGGCTTGGCTCCAAAGGCATCAGCCACGAGCCCTCCTGGAGAAAGGCTATTCATTAGGAGCAGCTAAAAACCATCTCCTGTTCCAGCCACTCCAGTTAATCCAGCCCTGGGCTGATCTCACCCATAAATTATGGTGCAGGGAGAAGTGCAGCCTTCTGTTTCCATGTGACAGCTTCAGAGAGCACCAAACCAGAGAACACAGGGCAGGCAGAAGTAGAATCAGGGAATCACAGAGCCATTCAGGTTGGAAAAGCCCTCCAAGATCACAAAATCCAACCATTCCAAGTGCCACATCCACATGGATTTTAAATCCCCCCAGGGCTGGGGATTCTACCACTGCCCAGGCAGCCTTTGCTGGTGTTTGACAATCCTTTCCATGAAGGAATTCTTCCTAAACCTCAGTGAAAAAATCCTAATCAGTGAACAAATCTGATTCACTGCAATCAGAGAATCAATACAGCAAGTTATCCTCTAAGGAATGATGGAAATAAATCTCCTGCTCTGTAGCTGCAAGGATAGAGACCCCAAGAACCTAAATCTGTGTTTTGCCCATCACCTTTCACAGGTGTGTCCATCCCATGCTGTCTCACAGTTGGCAGAACAAACTCAGCTTGTTACAAAGAATGGAAAATTTCACCTGATAGATAATGTTTGACACCAAAAACTAAGACTTTATCCCAGAAGGGTCCCATAATATTAAAAGGTGCCATCAGCCCTACCTAAAATACAGCACAGTAATCACAGCAGGTAAAACTCCTGTTGATCCATCAGGAGATAATTCAGGTTGCTTTCCCAAGGAAATAAACTGGTTTTGCCAAATATAATAAAGCCATCAAACCCAGCTTAATATAGATGAATTTACTGTTATGTGGTTTATTCTGGTATTGGTTCCAAAACTCCTGTTGAGAGATTTTGTAACATTTTTCTCACTGAATCCCAGCAGTTTCAATTTTTTCAGGGTCTATTTTTTCCCTGTTTGTGGTACACTCCTTATAGCAACTGCCTCGAGATGCGTCAGGACTCTGCTATATAAAAATGGATATTTGGCTTTAAATAGTTTTATTTGGTGGTGGAGGGGGTGGACTGGAAGCAGAATAATCCCTTACACAAGTTGTGGAAGATCTGGGTCCTGCCTCCAATCACTGCATTGCTTTGGCCAGGCAGAAGCAGAGCAGATGTTCAAATCTGGGTGTCCAAATCATCAGCTGAGGTCCAGAATAAAGCATGACAGCAAAATCTGCACTGAGCCCCTCTGTCCACCCCTGGCTTCCCACACAGGTAATGGGTAGGAAACACTTGGGCTCCAAGGAGTAGTTTTTGGCTGATTATTTCCAAACAACATGGAGTGTTTCCCTGTTTTTCTGCACCCTGGTGTCTTCTGCACTCGGGCACTTGGAGGGACTCAACACTGGCTAATGCTTTGGCTGCATGATTTACTCATAGGCTTGTTATCCATGTGCCTACTTGGAATTGCCTCCTGTGCCCCTCCTGCAGGATGGAAATGTGTTTTCCCTGGAGGGAAACCCAGCTCCCAGATTGTTTTTCCACAGAGTTTCTCCAGACAGACACAATTCCTGCAGGTGAATCCACTGTTCCCCCAGAGGGAAATGTGGCTGCACATCTCTGCAGGTCCCTGAGCCTTTCCCACTGCACACATCCCTGCTGTCATGCCCCAGGAATGACACTGTGGCAGGCTGCTACACAGCCCGGATGCTCTTGCATGGGAAAAAGAGAAGCAGAAATCACATCTGAGGGCTGCTGAAGCAAAAGCAAAATTTGTCAGGGAAAACAATGGATTTCCCCTCACTTCAATGCTTTAAGAATAGTCTTGAAATAGTTCAGGAATGGTTTGGGGCCAAGTGTTCTCTTCCTGAGAAAGGGAGATGGGCTGGAAGAGCCATCCATCCACCCATCCATCCATCCATCCATCCATCCATCCATCCATCCATCCATCCATCCATCCATCCATCCATCCATCCATCCATCAATCATCCATTCATCCATCCATCCGTCCATCCATCCATCCATCCATCCATCCATCCATCCATCCATCCATCCGCCATCCATCCATCCATCCACATCCAGCCATCGTCCATCCATCCCAGTCCATCCATCCAAGCCAGCATCCATCCAGCCATCCATCCATCCAGCATCCATCCAATCCATCCATCCATCCATCCATCCAGCCATCCATCCATCATCCATCAATCCACCCATCCATCCATCCATCCATCCACCATCCATCCATCCATCCATCCATCCATACATCCATCCATCCAGCCATCCATCCATCCATCCATCACAGCCATCCAGCATCATCCATCCATCCATCCATCCATCCATCCATCCATCCATCCATCCATCCATCCATCCATCCATCCACTCATCCATCCATCCATCCCCTATAATTTCATGGATTTATGGCAATTTGGCATGAGCCCATTTGATGGGAACATCCTGTGGTTCCTCTTTCCTGGAAGGTGTTCAATAAATCCAGCCAGAGTTCGGTGCCAGTAGCTATAGACACCAGCAGTGTCTTTGCTGGTGTTTTTAATCCATGTGTGGTTCCTGTGAACCAGGACCAACGGGGGACATGTGGCAAATGGCATGGTTCATCCTAATTGCTCTTGTTCCACTTTGATCTGATGCTCTGGGCCACAGATAATTATTCCAGAGCAATTTGCATTCCTTTCTCTACATCAGTTATGCCACTTCCACCATAACTCAGTAAATTTCAGGAGATAAAGGAACTGCCCTGACTATCAAAGTAATTAAATGTACTTTTATCCTTCTGCTTTCAAATCACCTTTTTTTTTTTAATCAGGTCCTCCTGTGCACAACAGCACTATAGAAGTTTGGTTTTTTCCTGGGATTGTGTCTTGTGGTAGAATTTTAGTATTTTCTGGTGTCTAACCAGGTGCTGAGCTCACTCTGAACCTTCCTTCTGTCAGAGAGAGTACAGGAGTTTTCAGTCCTTCAGCCATCCGTCCATTTTTATAGGAACTTGGGATATTGGAGCACTTTTAGCACATTTTGAAATGCGACTGGGGTTGATGATGGGCTCCATCCAGAGCAGTGTGACCAGGGCAGGAGAGGGGATGGGGCTTGGAGCCACCTGCTTTGGTGGAAGGTGTCCCTGCCCATGGCAGGGAGTGGAATGAGATGAACTTTTGGGTCCCTCCCAACCCAAACCATTCTGTGATTCTATCACAAAAGAGTTCATCAGGTGGAGAGTTCATCACAGGCACAAAGTGATAACATAAACCCTCTTTCTATTAGAAAACCATGCTAAATGCTCTTTTATCAGAGTAGAATTAGATGCTCAGTTCCTACCAGAACATGATCTCTCATGAAACATGCTTTCACAGTGTTGTCCCCATCATTTATTTCACAAGTGGCTCTTCCTGAGTTGAGCACTGCTGCAGCTTTGCAAAATGCTTTGTGAAAGGGCTCCTGCCCTCTGTCAAAGAGCAACTCAAAATATATTTATATTTTGGCTTGCAGGAGACCTTTCAGAGCCTGGCTGGTGCAGCAGCTGCCTTTCCTTCAGGGTGCAGGTGGAAAAGCCAGTTCCTGTTCTTCTGCATCATACCTGGAAAGGAGCAGCAGCTTCCACTGCAAACCCAGCAAGCCACCCACCCAAGGCAAAGATCAGACTGTCACTCTGGAGGGTTTCATCCATGCTCAGGGATCTCTTCAGGCTTTCCTTGTCCATCCTGCTTGTGGATGCTCATGGTAAAGGAAGCCTTGGGTTGTGGCCTTCACCCTTGTGTGGCACTATGGTATTTCCTCATTTCTCACTACGTGTCTTTCTTTCTCACACCAGCCTTGATTTCTGGCCAAATCTAAAGAACAACAAACATGGGAGCCCACTATGGGAGCCCAGACTAGACCATGCTTAAAAACCTCAGGCACTGAGGTACATAAATCACCATCCTGGGTACCAGCAAGGCCATCCTTGATCCCAAGGGATGGCTGTTTCCTCCTAGATCCTTCTGAGGTGCTGATGGAGAAGGTCTTGGCCTCCACTCCTGGGATGGTCCTCTCTGAGAGCTCATACTGACTTCAGGTGCTCTCCAGCTGAAGAGTGATGGGAATCAGGCCTCCATCCCTCCTCCTACTCTTACTTCCATCCTCCTGGATCAGAAAGCAGGTACTATGTACCTGTAGGAGGTTCTGGTTCCCTGACCACCTGGCATGGATGTCCTACTACAAGGACAAACTCAGCACCTAAATTTAACAGGATTTTCCATCAGCAGAAGAGCCAGTGAAGCCTCTATAGAGCCATGGAATTGTTAAAGTTGAAAAAGCCCTCAGAGTTCATTGAGCAAAAAATCCAGACTAGGAAATATCCCACTTTTCTGCAAATACCTGCAGTGCAGACACCATCAGCTCATTTGTTGTGCCTGGATGTTTTTGTAGTCATAGAATCACCACAGAATGGTTTGGGTTGGAAGAAACACCACCCCTGCCACGGGCAGGGACAAATCCCACTATCCCAGGTTGCTCCAGCCTGGCCTTGGGCACTGCCAGGGATCCAGGGGCAGCCACATCTTCTCTGGGCACCCTGTGCCAGGGCCTCACCATCCTCACAGGGAGGAAATTCTTCCCAATCTCCCATCTAACCCTGCCCTCTGTCAGTTTAAAACCACTGCCCCTTGTCCTATCACTCTCTGCCCATATAAGAAGTTGTTCTGCCTCCTTTTATGAGGCTCCTTTAGGCACTGAGCTCTCCCTGGAGCCTTTTCCTCTCCAGGTGAGCACTCCCAGCTCTCCCAGCCTGTCTCCAGAGCGGAGCCCCAGTCCTTGGAGCATCTCCACAACCAAAGGGAGATGAACTCTATGCTACAAACCAGCCTTAAACTCCTGGCCCTACATCTCAGAGAAGTCTCCAGCTAAATTCTCTTGGCAGGTGTTTGCTCAGGGAGCAGGAACCCTGCCACAAACCCCAGAAGCAGCTCCCAGCACCCCAGGAGAGCTCCACTGCTCTCGGCAAAGACAGGACCCAAACACAAACCACAAACTAGGATTTCATCTTGAACAACCTGCTGCTAAAGATCCTCATTAGCCACAGAAGCTGCTAATTGTATTTAAACTGCTGGTGATAACACCCCGTGCTCAGGGACTGTGATCACACACCCAAGAGGGAGTTAAATTACTCAGCTGACAAACAGAGTGTGGGGTATCGGGGAGTTTGGGCTGATTTAAAGAGAAATCATTGTAGATTATGTGAGCATGGAGGAATGGCTGACAGCATTTGGCACACACATTATTTGAAAATTTGGTTATTTCAGCTTTTCAACACCCATGTGACAAATATTGCTCCTGTGTAACAAATGTGGGAGCTGCTCTGCAGAGTGGCAAGGATGTGTGCACACTCAGAGGCACTGAGGACCGAAGTTTCCGAGTGCTGAAGGCCTTTAAAGTGGAGCTGAGAGTCTTTTGTCACTTGAAAAATTTAATTTTACTAAAAATTTTAATCAGACATCAGTGAGCAGTGTGACTCAATGATGACTTCCTGCAAATTCATGTCAAAGAGAGAAAAAAAGAAGTCAAAATATTTGGATAGTTTCAGAAGAAAACAGATCACGTGTTCATTTCACTTGGATGCGATTTGAAGGCTCAATTTGAAATGTCTCTGAATTTTAATAAATTCCAATTTACAACAATACATTGCTCTTCAGTTGAAAGTTATTTTGTTTTTCATGGGAGTTTTACTTTCATTTAAAGTGTGCATCAATATAATTTTCTGTTGGTCCCGAATTCTTTCACCTAATTTTGTCTTATGAAATAAATAAAACCCATTCTACTTCACCACTTACAACCTTCTTTTTTAGCAGAGTTGGCTGCAGCATGTTTCAGCTTGTGGATTTACAGTGAAATTTCCTGATTCCTGCAAGTTTCAGACTCGTCTCCTGAGCTGCAAAATCCAAGATTAGAAGTTTCTGTTCCCTTCTTGACAGCACTGAAGGATTCTCAGATTTGAATAGGAAATTGCCATTAATGAAGGGGAGGGAGGGGAAATCGGAGGCAGCATATTTTGTAGTCATAAAATAAATGAACTTTTGCTGTGTTTATATTATACATATAATATGGCAGGAAGTAAAGATCAAAAGCTGTGTTTATAAAGGACTTGGCCAGTTGTGTGCTCGGAGGAAGCAAATGGGTTCGTGGGAGGCACCCAAAGAACGAAGTTTGGATTTTTAGCTGGTGGAAATCAGTGTGCCTCCTTAGACTTGTCTGATTTCTACCAGCAGAGAAGCTGGCACAAGGGTCTCAAGGCAGAACAGATATGGTAAAACAAAATAAAATTAATTTTTTAAATTAATTTTTAATTAATTAATTAATTACTACTGAAAAGTATTTCCCTGAGGTTCCTTCTCGGTTTCAAAGTACTGGGAGTAACTCAGAGGAACAGGATCCCGATTTCCAGCTTCATTAGCTGGAAGGCTGTCAGGTGGTTGGATCTAAATAATCTTTAAAGTCCCTTCCATCCCAAATCATTCAGTGATGTCATGACTTTAAGGTGTAAAGGTGCAGATGAGGTTTGGAGCTGGTTCCTGCCCTGGTTGGCCAAGGAAGGGAATACCGGAGTGGGGCTGCTCAGAGGGCTCAGCCTTCAAGGACTGGCATCTCCCTGAGCCCCACAGTTCCCAAACTGTTTATTTGCAGGTTACACCACCTCCCCTCCATTCCCCCCAATGCACCTGATCACTGAAAGGGAAACTGAGGCATGGCCAAATGGGATAATTCATCCCAGGTCTTGCAGGGAGAGGAGTTCAGTGCAGCCTTACTGCTCCCTGCCTGAGTTGTACCATCAACTGTAATGCTCCCACAGGGTGAAAATTCCTCACAGCAATGATTTGACCCCGTGGAGAGCTGAGCCAAACCTCCCCAAACACCACCCTCACCCACAGGAGACACTGGAGAGGCACCAGACAGCAGCAGGGTGACAGCAGACACACACAGCCCTGATTCACCACTCCAGGGACACCTCAGCTCTCCAGGCACCATCAATCCCAGGGGATTATCCCACTGGAGAGCATCCCACAGCCCTGGGCTCCAGCTGTGCCTGGGGACACAGCCCAGGGAAACAGCCCCAGTGCTGGAGGGAGCTCAAAACCTCAGCAGGTCAAAATCTGTCCCGCAGCCAGGATGCTGTTCCCACTGACTTGAGAGGCAGCCCCGAGCCAGAGGATTTGAAAGACCCTGAGAAAAAGTGCAGCCCCAGCTGTGATGAATGCTCCTCTGGCTGCAGGGTTGGTGGGACACGAGTCCCCCATGGGCTGTGGGACACGTGGGTCCCAGCTGGCAGATGGAACGACAGACCTCCCTGCTCTGCTGAGCTCTGTGCAAAGGCTGCTGCTGATACTCAGGAATTATTTTAATCTCGTTTTTCCCAGCTCCAGGTTTAGCTGCAGCATTCCAGAGGGTTAATCGGGTCCCCTGAGCTGCGTGCCTGCTGTCAGGATGAGGAGCACTGGCTTCCCTGCACATCCTGGGTCCCTGGTGCTGGAAGGGGACATTCACACACATCCCTGGTGGGCTCTGTGCCTGCTCAGCCTCCCCTGCACGCAGGGGGGAGCATCCTTTTCACAACCAACTTGCCAAAACTTTAGAGCACAACACGAGAGACGGCCCTAAATGAGCACATGGGCACTACAGCAGGGCCACGGCTCCTGGGGGTGGTGGATCAGTCCTGGAAAACCACAAGGGATCTTCCACCACCACCCTCATGGATCATACCCGGTCCTGCTCCAGGTCCCTGCACAACAGCACCACCCTGGGAAGTCAGGATTTGTGCTGCAGGCTCTGACACACTCCTTGGAGGGAAAAAATCTCACTCATCTCCAACAGAGGTGGGAGCCCTGGACCCACAGGGGCACATCCAGTTGTGACTCCCAAAATGGGAGAATGAGAAGATAACAAAGATGTTGTTGGAGACCACTGTGCCATAGAAACAGCCTGTTTGAAACAGAGCTGCTTCCTCCTTAGCCTAAACTTTGTTAGTTAAAATGCTGAATGCAGAATGAATTAATTAAAGCAATTATTATTTATAGATGCTATTTTATTCATTTGCAACCCACTCTGATTGATTATATGACTTTGCTTAATAAATATTGAATAAGTGTTAATTAATTGAATTAATTCATCACTGGTTTATTCGCCTATCAGTCACCTATCCCTCATTTCTATGCATGAGTTGTGTCCTGAAAAGTTTGTCCCAAGGAGCAGGTCCCCAGGGGCTCAGCCCCAGGCAGCTGAGCTGGGATGGGGTCACTTACCAAAGGGCAGGATGAAGAAGAAGGGGAACCAGCAGAGGATGAAAACACCCACGACGATGGCGAGAGTCTTGGCTGCTTTTTTCTCCCGGGAGAACTTGAGGAGCCTGACGGAGAGGGAGCTCCTGAAGTTGTGGCCCTTGCTCCGGGTGCTGGAGAGAGGCTCCTCCAGCACGCTGCGGCAGTGGATGCGCAGCACCACCTCCATGGACTTGTTCCTCTCCTTCTTGACCCCTGCCTCCAGGCTCCGGGTGGTCCGCCTGGCCACCACGTAAATCCTGAAGTACATCACCAGGATGACCATGAGGGGCAGGTAGAAGGAGAAGAGGGAGGAGAAGAGGGCATAGCCCGGCTCCTCCGTGATGCTGCAGATGCTCTCGTCCGGCGGCGGCGGCTCCTTCCAGCCCAGCAGAGGCCCGATGGAGATGACCATGGAGGAGAGCCAGACCACCACGAGGATGACCCCCGCCTTCCTCTCGGTCATGATGGTGGGGTACTTGAGGGAGTACTTGACGCCGATGTACCTGTCCACGGAGATGATGCACAGGCTCATGATGGAGGCAGAGCAGCAGAGCACGTCCACCGCTGCCCAGATGTTGCAGAAGATGCGCCCGAACACCCAGAAGCCCAACACCTCCAGGGTGGCGGAGAAGGGCAGCACGGTGGTGCTGAGCAGCAGGTCGGCGATGGCCAGGTTGACGATGAAGTAGTTGGTGACAGTCTGCAGGTGCCGGTTGCAAGCCACCGAGAGGATGACCAGGATGTTCCCCACGATGGCCGAGAGGATGAAGACGGCCAGGAACACCCCGACGCCCACCGCCTGCACATCCAAGGCGAAAGTCAGCGTGGTGCCGTTGCCCTCGGGGGTCTCCTCCCCTTGCAGCCCCCAGGACCGGTTGGCAGCGCTCTGGCTGCCTTGTCCCGTCCGGTTCCCACTCAAGCTGCCATTGCTCAGCTCGGGGAAAGTCATTGTAGAGAAAGTCCGGGCTCCATTGAGGGCGAGGAGAAAGCGGTGCCGAGGCGCAGCTCCCCCAGCATGATCCCCGACTGGCAGCCCCCGCCAAGACGCGCTCCGCACCTCGCTCCCCCGGCCGGGGTGGAGGGATGGAGGGGGAGACAGGGATGGAGGGATGGAGCGAGAGAGATAGAAGGAGGGAGGGCAGGACGCGCTGCCCGTCGCCCCCCGCCCGCTTCAAGCCGTCCGCCCGCGCTGCCCCCCGTCCCCGCTGTCCCCGCTGTCCCCGCCGCTCAGCCCCGGGGGGGCAGCGCGGTCAGAGCCCCCCCGCCGCCCTGGCATGCTCCGGGGGCAGCGCTGGGCACGGCCGGTAGCACCCGGCAGCTCCGCGGCTCCGCGCTCGGACCGGGAGCGGCGGGAGGAGCCGGACGGGCCGGGGGCGGGCGGGAGCCCCGCGCGTCAGGTGCCGCCGGGGGAGGAGGAGGAGGAGGAGGAGGAGGAGGCGGCAGCGCTGCTTTGCTGGACGAGGCGAGCTCCGGGGTAGAGTGAAACCGGCAGCAGAGCAGGAGGGGAGAGGAGAGATGATGGAGGGGGTCCAGGCGAAATAATGATGGAGGGGGACCAGGCGAAATAATGATGGAGGGGGACCAGGCGAGATGATGGAGGGGGGTCCAGGCGAGATGATAATGGAGGGGGTCCAGGCGAGATGATGATGGAAGGGGTTCAGGCACGCTCTGGGAGAAGGCAGCCCTCGGAAGGGTCTCGCAGCACTGGGGTGCAGCCTCAGGAGGAGCACTCAAAATTGGAGTGCAGCCCCAGGAGCAGAACTCAGAATTGGGGTGCAGCCCGAGGAGGAGTCATTCAGAACTGAGGTGCAGCCCCAGGAGGACCACTCAGAACTGGGATTTAACCCCCAGGAAGATCACTCAGGATTGGGGTGCAGTCCCAGGAGGAGCACTCAGCACTGGGGTTTAACCCCCAGCAGGATCGCTCCGTACCGGGGTGCAGTCCCGGGGGGGGGGCAGCGCTCCCGCCCGTCACCGCCGGAGGGCAGCAGAGCGCAGGGTTTGCCCGGCGGGTCCCGGGGCTGCGGGGACAGAGCGGGGACAGCCAGGGTACAGCGTGGGGACAGAGCGGGGACAGCCAGGGGACAGCAAGGGGACAGAATGGGGACAGCACCATCCCACTGGAGAGCACCCTGCGGCACCCCCGGGACTGCATCCCAGCAGGAGGATGCCCTGCCCTGCCAGGCTGGAATGCCCTCCCTTAGCCCCAGCATCCCACAAGAGGATGCCCTGCCAGTCTGACGTGCCCCTCTCCCAGCGTCTCACCACAAAGACGTCCTAAATGGCTGGCATGTCCCTGCCAGCCTCAACATCCCGCCAGGAGGATGCCGTGCACAGATGTCCTGTTTCCCCCAGCCCCAGCACCCCAGCAGAATGCCCTGCCAGTCTGACCATTCACCCCCAGCCCCAGCACCCCAGCAGAAGGATGCCCTGCCAGGTTTCCTTTGTGGTTCTGCATCCAGCATCCCTCCCATGCCAAACCCTGTTTTCCCAATGCTCGGCCCCTCAGGCATCCTGCTCAGGGTGCAGGTATCCCCTCATGAGCTCCTTCCCAAAGCAGAGGGGACAGTCAGAGTCTTGCATTTGGGGACAGCTCCCTGCCAGGACTGAATCCTGCTGCAAAGCTTGGACACAGCAGCTTGTGACTATAACATATAACATATAGGAACATATTTCTAATTTAAACAGGACTGGGGTTTTTTCCCACTGATAAAAGCAGATCCTGTTTACACTGGTTTCCTCCCAGTGACCTGCCTCCATACATTGTGATGGGGACTGACCCTGCTGGTGAACAGGGGCTCTCCCTCATCTTCTTTCTACTGTACACAGGAAATATTTCCTTGGACTGTGTTTATCCGTGATTTTTCAACTTTTTTTTCCTTAAAAAAATAGTTGGTTTAAAGGGCAGGTCAAGTGGACAGTTGGGATGATTTAACTGGTGCTGTCAGAGCATGGGAGATCTGGAGATTCACTGGGTATGAGTGGACAAAAAATATCACAGCTTCTTTATTCCTTTATTTCCCTTGATAATCCTTGCAGGAAACGACACAGATTTGATTTTCCTCATTTCTTTCATGCACTTTTGTTCTTCCTTATGATTTCACCCAACTTCCTTGAGCTGGGATTTCGGCCCTGCTGAGACCGAGAAAACTGGAAAACACAAGAAAATAGGAACAAATACTGCAGAAGTAAAGTGTTCATAAGGGTGGTTTTGCTTAAAATAACCAACCCAACAAACACTTAAAAGCTTTTTTAATGTGAATTTAAAAAAAAAGCCCAAATACCCAACACTTGAGGTCAAATTCATTTTCCTTATGTTTTGATGAAAACATGTCAGCCACCAAAATGAAGGATTGTTTCTTACTGGGATGCTAAACTCAGCATGGGAAGATCTCATCCATGGAATTTCGTAGCCCTATCTTTGCAGCAACACAGATTGCTGTGGAGATATATTTATCTCATCTAATCTATCCAGTGACACCCAGAGATAAAGAAAACATGTGCCTCCCTCCAAAGTGGGGGCTTGAGTTGAGCTTCTCATGTACAGCAGGATTTTAGGCACGTAGGAAGAAAAGATGGGATGAAGATTTGAATCTGCCCTGGTCCTGCCTGTTGGGACCCTGAGTGCTGAGAATTCCAGACTTTCTGTGCTGCCAGGCTCTGACCCCCAGGAGAGCACTGCATTGACCTGAGGGCATGGAGAAGCTTCCAAAATGGAATGATGGCACTGGGAGTGTGGGTGGGGAGTTTGAATAGAAATGTGTGATATCACAGGGTGGAAAACTTAGAGTTCAAGGTTTTAGAGTATAGTAATAAATAAAAAGCAAGATGGAGTTTTTAGGGCAGAGACTGGTCCTTTTTCTTTACCTTCTTCTTCACCTTCTTCTTCACCTTCTTCTCCATGGGTTTGGGTTGGTTTTGTGTAATTGGATAAAAAAGTCCACATTGTGGGCACAGGTGGTTGGTTTTTGGGTTAAAAGTAAAAATAATTGAGGTGTCACTTCCTAATTGGACAGTTTATCCCTAAAAGGCCTCGTAGAGAGAGAGATGGGGCTCCATTTTTAGTTTGTTGGAGTGAAGTGCTGTAGAATACAGGTGAGACTGTGACAGAGATAAGAACTGATAAACTTTTGAGTCTGAACAGGAAACACCATCTCACACATTTAATCCTGACCCTGGACAAAAAGAAGCAAAAGAACCCTCACCTGCCCTCCCTGGGGGAGCTCTCCTCCTCTCCTGAAGTCTCCAAACACAACTTGTCCCTGTTGCTGAGAGGTTGGAGCTGGCATGGACTGCAGGGCTTGAATGGGGTGCAAGGATGGGGTGGGAGAGAGGAAGGGGCAATTTTTGGTGGGGGTAAGAGCCTGGGGCTGCCACTTCTGCCCCAACCACACAGAAAACCCTCGAGGTTGCTCTGCTGCCTTTTCACTCCCCACCAGGACAGGGAGAGATCACATCCTGTGCTGTCACTGTCAGCTAAAGCACATCAGAGCTCACTGCCACCCTGTCACCTCCTTGCTGTTCATCCCTTTCTCTCCAAATCAGGGCCATTGTGGTTAATTTAAACTAGTGAGGAACAAGTTTGTGTTGATGCACTTAAACACAAATAAAAGTGTTTGGGTAGGTCTGAATGGAGGGATTGAGGTAAACACATACAGAGGTGTGTGAACACCTGGGATCTTCCCTCTCGGTGCTTTTCATCCCTTTCCTCCCTCTTTTTTTACCCTTTTGGGGCAGAGGTTATCCTGGGATTGAGGCAGTGCCATTTGGTGATGTGAACAGGGCTCTTTAGATAGATAAAAAGACACACACACACACCTGCTGAACAGTGTTTGTCATGCTGTAATTACATGTTATGCCCAAATCTTGGAAAGGAAAAGCAATTTTTTGGTTCAAAGCACCAGAGCTTAAAGGATTTTGATCAACATTTGCAAGCACTCTGGGGTCTGTACCAAGGAGAGTGGTACTGTGGGTGGAAGGTGTCCCTGCCCATGGCAGGGGCTTGGAAATAAATCATCTTTAAGGTCCTTTCCAGCCCAAACCATCATTCTGTGACTCTGCAAAGGAAGATTATCCATGGTGTATCTGCCTGCAGATCTCCTGGATCCAGAGCTGGGAGAAATGGATCCAGCTCACAGACAATGCACATTCATAATATTGAAGGCAAATTAATAATATTTAATGTTTGTAAAGATGTGTTTGAGTTACCTGGGCAGGACATCCAAAAATCCTCTGGAAAGCCAGGATCAAGCTTCACTGCTGCTCCCTCTGAGGTCCTGTCCAGCTCTGCTGGCTCCTGGGCTGCTCACAGGTCTTCAAACATCATAAAAATGAGCTTAGAGTGATTGCAAGGGGTGGTTCAAACCTGTTCTGTTGCACCTTTTGTGTCCAAACATGGGGGCTCTGGAGAAACTGGGGATCTGGGCAATAACTGGGAGATGTAATGAGCAAAACCTGGGCTGGGCAATTGATGCAGAGCATTAGAAATGTGGGAATTTTGATTTTAATTGTGAATGAGGGGTGGGGTGTGCAGAAATGTCCACCCTTGTTGGTGCTGTGATGTTATTCTCTTTCAACCTAAATGATTCTAAGAAGTAATTTGGACTTTGTTGAGGTAAGCGAAGTTTTTGTGATGAATGCATGTTTTGTTAATATGTTTGTATTCTTGCAATTTTATTTAAGTCTAGGAAAAACCAGGCTATGCTGTGAATGTTTATGGCTTAATAAATGAGGCGGGAAGGAGAAGAAAATAGCTTTTATTAATTGAATGATAAAGGTGGGGGAGAAGAAACTCTGAGCATCCTCTAATGATATCTACCCAAACCTGCTCAGATATGGATTACAATTCCCTTTCCCTTTCCCTTCCTGCTCCCACAGCCCATCCCAGCCACTATCACATCTTACTACATTTACTATTTTTTCCCACTTTTCTCCCCTTCATGTGAATGAGGCTGCTCTGGGTATGGTTTGGTTTTTAAACGTTTGCTCCCCTACTCAAGTGCTGGGATCCCAGAGCACATGATGGGATCCAAGCCCCTTTCCTGAAGATTGATTTGTCTTTTCCAAAAAATCCCTTCATGGTGGCTTTCTCCTCCCTAAGTGGTTTCCCTGTCCTCCTGGTTGGAAGGTTTCTGGTCTAGTCTAAACTTGCTTTGCTCCTTGCCAGCTGATGCATAGAGCAATTTATTACCTTTCTCTTACAGGTTTTAATTTAATTTTGGAGCAACTGGATAGAGAAAAAAAAAGGAAAAATAATCAGAGAATGGTTTGGGTTGGAAGGGACATCAGAGAGCATTTCTTTCCACCCTCCTGCCATGGGCAGGGACATCTTTCACTATCCCAGGTGGCTCCAAGCTCTGTCCAGCCTGGCCTTGGGCACTTCTAGGAATCCAGGGGCAGCCACAGCTTCTCTGGGCACCCTGTGCCAGGGCCTCACCACCCTCACAGGGAAGAATTTCTTCCCAGTATCCCATCCATCCCTGCCCTCTGGCAGTGGGAACCCATTCCCTGTGTCCTGTCACTCCATCTCCTGTCCAAAGTCCCTCTCCAGCTCCCTTGGAGCCCCTTGAGGTACTTGTAGGGGCTCTCCAGGCTGAACAATCCCAAATCTTTCAGGCTGTTTCCACAGCAGGGGTGCTCCAGCCCTTGGAGAATCTCTGTGGGCTCCTTTGGACCCCCTGTAGCACATCCACATCTTTCCTGTGCAGAGGAACCCAGAGCTGGACACAGCAGTGCAGGTGGGGTCTCACTGCCCTCCCTGGGGAAAAGAATTACCAAACCCATGAACTCCTTTCTGCCCGTGCTCTTAGTGCAGGGAAGGTGCTGGGGCAGGTCCCTGCTGTGATTTACAGGGAACTCTCTGAGAACCAGAAATTATTTTGGCTTCCTGGACACAAGAGCCGACGAGGCAAGTGGAGGAGGGAGGCTGAGGCAAATTGTAGCCTCTCCAAACTCCAAATAAAAAAGGGGATGAAGTGAGGTGGCAAAGCACCTTTCAGGGCATAAAGTGAGGTGGTAAAGCATCTTCCTGTATCAGGAACAGTGTGGCCAGCAGGAGCAGGGAGCTCATTCTACCCCTATTCTCAGCACTGGTGAGGCCACACCTTGAGTGCTGTGTCCAGTTCTGGCCCCTCAGTTTGGGAAGGACATTGAGACACTTGAGTGTGTGCAGAGGAGGGCAATGAGGCTGGAGAGGGGCTGGGAACACAAACCCTGTGAGGAACCCCTGAGGGAGCTGGGGGTGCTCAGCCTGGAGAAAAGGAGACTCAGAGGTGCCCTTATCACTCTGCACAGCTCCTGAAAGGTGCCTGTGCTCAGCTGGGGCTGGGCTCTTTCTCCAGGCAGCACTGACAGAACCAGAGCTCACAGCCTCCAGCTGCACCAAGGGAAATACAGGTTGGATATCAGGGAAAAGTTTTTCACAGAAAGAGTGATAAAGTTCTGGAATGTTCTGCCTGGGGAGATGGTGGAGTCACCATCCCTGGGTGTGTTTAAAAAAAGACTGGGATTTGTGGCATTCACATTTTCTGAAAAATCCCTTTGCCCAGGATTGTCCTCCTGGGAAGCTGAGAAGCCTCAGAGAAAAGGAAAACAATTCTTATCTCATTTGCTTCTCCTGTGCTGTGCCCATGTGGAATGTGTTTGGAGATTGTTCACCCACAGGTGATTGTTCCATTGCATTCTGCTGGGAGTTGTTTTCACTCTTTGGCCAGTCAGGGCCAGGCTGTGTCAGGACTCTGGAGAGAGTCAGGAGTTTTCATTATTATCTTTTTAGCCTTCTGTCTGTATCCTTTCTGTATTCTTTGGTATAGTTTAGTATTCTTTAATATAATATAGTATCATAAAACAATAAATTAGCCTCCTGAGAACATGGAGTCAGAGTCATCATTCCTGCCTTCATCTGGGGGGAACCAAAATACCAGAGGGTGTGGTGCTGGGTGCCAGGGTTTAGTTGAGGTGTCAGGGAATGGGTTGGACTTGATGATCTTGAAGGTCTCTTCCAACCTGGTCATTCTGTGATTCCAGACCATCAGCCATGAGTGCCTATGGACACACATGGAATATGGGCATTCAGGAGGTGCAGGCCTCCCCCCCACGTCTCAGCTCCAGCCTGATCCAGTGGGCAGGAGCCAAGGAGAGAGGCTGGAGCTGCTGTGTGGAAGGGAAAGAGCTCCGAGTGCCATGCTGCTGTCTGGGAGGTGATGGCAGGTAGGATGGGTGGATAGAACAAACAGATAAGTGTGGTTTATAGAGCTGGTGGGACATGTTTGTTATTTCAGTGGGAATGTTGATGAGTTCAAAATGAAGCATTCCTCAGGGATGTTCTTTTTTTTGCCTTTTGCTCTGTTAAAAGCCATATAATAAAACACTCCAATACCAGGCAGAGCATTTTAGATCCACATTGCAAAACACTTTTATTTTTTCAGGGAAAAATGAGCAAAACATAAGGCAAATTACTTCAGATTTACTGTGAGAATTAGCAATTAGCAGAAAAATGGCTAATGACGGTGTAAAAAAAGCAGTCGCTGGTGTATAGAATGAAATAAATAACAGCAGAAGAGATAAATCACAGCAGAACCAAATATATAAATAAAAATGCTACAAAAGGTCAAAATTGCAACAAAGAATTGCTCTGTTATCGCACAAAAATATTTCTGTTGGCAGTTTTATTTCTTTGCGAAATTTCACTTCACCGAAATGTCAGCGTTTATTTGCCATTACTGTACATTTTCCTACCAGTTAGAAATCCAGACCATCAGCTGCTTCAAATGGCAGGTATGGAATGAGCCCTGAACCAAAGCCCCTCTGATTTTTAGTCTGCCTCTCATGGTTGACTCTTTGGCTCATAAATAAAAGCCTGAGAAACCTTTTTTGGAAAAGGACACCAAACTAGGACTTCATGGAATCAGAGAATATCCTGAGCTGGAAGGGACCCACAAGGATCATTCAGTTCAACGCCTGGTCCTGCACAGACACCCCAGCAATCCCATCCTCTCCCTGGGAGCGTTGTCCAGACTCTCCTGGAGCTCTGGCAGATTTGAGGCTGTGCCCATTCCCTGGGGAGCCTGGGCAGTGCCCAGAACTCTCTGGGAAAGGAATCTTTTCCTAAAATCCAAACTAAACCTTCCCTAGGATGGCTCCAGCCCTTCTCTTGTATCCTGGCACTAATGTAGTGTCATGGTTTGAACAGCCAGGTGTCTGCTGAGGAAGGCAGGAGACTCCCTTGAAATGAAAAATGTAAACCCCCTCCCTCTGAATTATTATACTTTTTGAAATTAAGGGGCTGTCAGGCAAAGATTTGGGAATGGGAATAACAGTTCTTTACTCAGAAAATTAAAAATACAAATGCAATAGTACAAATAAAAAAAAAAAGAAAATGAACCACTGACAAATTCAGAATAGGACCTGGCCCCCTGTGTATCAGAGTGGTGGCACAGTCCCATCCCAGGGGGGCTCAGGGTGGTGGCACAGTCCCATCCCAGGGGGGCTCAGCCCTCCTGCAGTGCCAGCTGTGGTTCTGCTGGAGCAGGGATCCTGCACAAGGGGGGAGTTTTCCTCTGCAGCTCCAGGGCTGCTGGAGATGGGCCTGCTCTCCCTCTGGGAATGCAGGGCAGCAGAAAGCTGCTCCTCTGGGAATGCAGTGGGCAGAGGCTGCTGTGCTGTTCCAAACCTCAGATTGTATCCAGGTAGGAATGCTTGGCTCCTCCCCTGGGCAGAGCATCTCCCCATGGGATGATGGAATTTGATCAGCCCTGCAGGGACACTCACTGGCCATGGACAGAAGATAATTAATAATTAATGGCCCATGAACAGCAGAGATCTCTTGGAGGGAGGATTGGTTGTGGAAGGGATAAAGAAAACTGCCCAATGAGCAGCAGAGAACTGCCCCACCTCTGACAGATGGGGATAGAACACCCCTAAACCACACCTTAGAACCCAGGACACACAGAGAGCAGAGATCAGAGCTGCCCCTGTGGAGGAGCTACAGACTCTGATGAGTCTCCCCTCAGTCTCCTGTTTTCCAGGCTGAGCCAAGCAAGGGACCTCAGCCACACCTCATATGGCCCCTCCAGACCCTTGACCATCTTTACAGCCTATTGGTTTCTTGAGGTCAGGATTGAAAGTATTCGAGATGGTAGTTTATGTTTGGACTTAGGTGTTTATTATTTTTTATTAGTGAAATAGCTTCACAACAATGATTTTGGCAGCTTTTCATCAGCAAGGTACAAAATGGCTAACTATCTCTTGTTGCAAGGTCTTTTAAGACTAAACTATCTAATTAAGAAAGGTCACTTAGACTATTTTCTCTTTTAACCCAATAACTGATCCTTAGAAGCCCACAATGCAGACTTTTCTACTCAATTACAAAACATCACCCAAACCCATGAAGAAGAAGGTAAAAAATATCAACTTGCCTCTGCCCTGAAACTTCTATCTTGCTTCATATTTATTTCTATATTCTAAACCTCTAAACTCTCAGTTTTCTACCTTGTGATGTTACACACTTCTAACCAATTACACACTCGTAATCCCAGTGCTGTTAATCAATTTTGGAAGTCCTCTCCACAGCTTCAGGTTCAATGCAGTTTATTCTTGTGAGTCTGTGCCTTTCAGCACAGAAAATTTAAAATTTTCAGTATCTAGGATTCCAACATCAGCCCTCTTTTGGACATTCTCTAATAGCTTTATGTCCTTCTTGTATGACCCCCAAAGAAGTTGTCATGACATGGTTCCATCCTGTCAGTCATAAGATAACCAAAAAACTTGAAAAATCATTGACTGTCCTAACAGCTGATCTCCCGGGTTCCCTAGCTGCTCAGAGTGACCCCAAAATATGTTAGAATGTCTCTTTTCCCAGCCTGGCGGTTGAAGAAAGAGTCAGAACTCTTCAGGTCTCGTTCTCAAGGTTGTTTAGTTTTTCTTATCTATAAAATTCTTTCTCTGGCCTGCTGAGGTCCACTCAGCAAGACAGACAGAGTCATTCTGCCTGCCCCCGGGGTGGTGTTATCTTTTTATACTAAAAACTACCTGTGCAATATTTACAATTACTTTCCAATACCTATCACCTGTGTTAGACAGTGAGCTTGTGCTCTAAACCAGTCCAAAAGTGCCAACATCACCCAGAAGATGGAGGCCAAGAAGGAGAAGGACAAAGACTGGACATGCCCAATTCCTCTATCTTGCCCTCTGAACCCCCATTCTAAAAACCCCAAAAATCTATTTTTCACCCCGTGATAAATTCACTGTCATTCTACTTAAACTTTCGTGGCTTGTAATTCTTCATACAAGGTTGGTAATTGTTTTTTCCAAGGGGTAAATCGAAGGCCCAGGGGTCTTGGGCTCTGTGCCAAGGGCTCTGAGCCTCCTGGGCAGGGGCTTGAGCCCTGCAGGGCAGCCAAAGGAATTTCCTGGGTTCTCACACTGATCTTTTGGTGGACGGGGTAGAGAAATGGAGATGCTGGGAGGAGAGGAGGATTTGCAAAGAGGATCTTGAGTGTTTGCCTTCAGCCATCAGGAGCAGGGGACACTTTCAGGACATCAGGGGGATTCTGGGGGGCCAAGGACCTCTGTGGGCAGAGGTGGGGCAAAAAGGTGACCACGAGTTTTAGCCTAGACCAGGAGGGTGCTTTAGAAAAAAGGTAATGATCTTGATTCTGATAAAACCCAACAGACTTAAGCTTTTTTGCAATGCTCTTTGTATGAAGGTAAATAAATATGTACTATTTCTATAAGTTCAAGTTACATCGTAATTTTTCCCATGAGCTTGTTTGCTTTCTTAAGGGAGCACAGGGAGCTTGCAGGCTTCCACACTTCAATTTTACACAAGTAAGTAATAGTAAATATTAAAACATGGCACAAAAATGAGTGGCATGGGCTCAGACTAAAATTAGACTGCAAACGAAAAGGTGGTGCTCTTCAATTTTGCCTTCAGTTGGAATTAACCACAGTTACTTTAGGAGCTCATGGCAGACTAAAAAGATCTGGGTTCAGTGTGTGTGAGGCTTTGTGTTGTTTTTAACCAGCCACCTAAAGCACTAAAGGATGAGGAATAAATTTCAGACTCATTTATTTCTGTGCCATTAAGGAAGTTCACCCCTGTCTGGGCTCCTCACCCCATGTCCACCTCGGGTTAGGAGTCAATAAAATTTCTGCTTGAAGGTGATGACCTGAGGGCAAGGACACGTGGTGGGGGTACAGCCAAGCCATGAGGGTGGCTCCATGTGGAAACTTCACCTGCAGGACAAATATTTCTCTTGCCCTGATGTTTTCAGTCACCAGCTTTGTGTGCCTCCTGCTTCCCGGGGGTGGTTTCTCTGTTTCCTTTTCAAAGCAAAGTTTGGACTGAGCTCAGCCATCCCTCTGCACCAGAATCTTCAGGGCCTCTTTGGCTCTATGACATGGGCAGGGAGGGGTGAGAAAGTTACATATTTTCTGTGATGCCTGGCTTTTTTCTTCTGATCAAGTGGAATCCATTGCAAAGTGAATCCTATGGCAGCACTGACAGCAGCAGGAGAGCATCTTATTCCTGTTTCAGCACCTTGTTGATCAGCTCAGCCTCCCCTGGTGTTCCCATGGAAGTCAGAAATGCATTTTTGTTTTTTTTTCCTACTTGAACCCTCATGTTTTGCAAATCTCCATATTAATCCAACAAGAAATGCCCCCTTGAGTGATGTTAATGTTGCTTAGTCTGGGAATATTATTTCCAACAAAGAGTTTGCACCTGAGTAAATATCCAGGTTTGAGATGTATTTGAATAATGTCTCTAGCTGCTGGTCTGAATATTGAATCTGCTGCAACCCACAGAGCTAAAAGAATAATGAATTTAGCAACAGGCACAGCAATGGCCATGTGAAGGCATTGGCCAGATGTTTGTTTTTAGCAGGGCACATGTGGGATTGCCTTGTTCTCTTTCCCCTGGCTCTCAAGTAACTGCAGGGCTGCATTTCAGCTTTAGAAGACAGAAGGGCACAACAGATTTGTCCTGGCCAGTAAAAGCAAAACCAAATTACTGAGAGCTCTCTGGTCTGGAGGTGAATGGGTCAGAGAATCACAGAATCACAGAATTCACAGAATGACCAGGTTGGAAGAGACCCTCAAGATCATCGAGTCCAACCCAGCCCCAACACCCCACCTCAACCCTGGCACCCAGAGCCACATCCAGGCTTTGTTAAACACACCCAGGGATGGGGACTCCACCACCTCCCTGGGCAGAACATTCCAGAACTTTATCACTCCTTCCATGAAAACCTTTTCCCTGCTATCCAGCCTGTATTTCCCTTGGTGCAGCTGGAGGCTGTGAGCTCTGGTTCTGTCAGTGCTGCCTGGAGACAGAGCCCAGCCCCAGCTGAGCACAGGCACCTTTCAGGAGCTGTGCAGAGTGATAAGGGCACCTCTGAGTCTCCTTTTCTCCAGGCTGAGCACCCCCAGCTCCCTCAGGGGTTCCTCACAGGGTTTGTGTTCCCAGCCCCTTACGAGACATTTTGCTGAAGGAATGACCTTATTGCAATGGCTCTGGAATTTGCATGGCAGCATCAGTTCCTTATTAGCTGTTCCCAAGTGACCCTGGGCTGCTCTGTCCTTGCAGCCCATGAACTTGGCCTTCCAGGGCAGGGCTCTCTGCTGGCCAGAGGAGAATGGGCAGTGGAGAGAGAAAAATGTGCCTGGGGCTCCAGAGCTTGGAAGAGCAGCTGCTTTGGGAGCCAGGGGCTGTATGCAGATGTATTTTCCAGGTGGATGCCCATCCAAGGATGTAGCAAGGCTTGCAAAGCTTAAATTAGATGCCTTGAGCCAGACTTCCCGGTGCAGGGATGGCTGTTCAGGTGGGGAAGGTTACGGAGCTGCAGCTTCCAAATTTCTTCACTGGTGGTTTTGCATTTTATTACAAGTCCTGTTCCTGCAAATGGAGTTTGGGAATTGTCCATGTGGTTCCCAAATCCCATGGAAGTGCAGCAGCCTTACCAGTGGCTGCTGAGAAGGGAAGATGGTCACCTCCTCCTCTTTTTTGCAGCTCCAAGGGGCCTTGGCCAGCACTGTGGGGTGAACTTTTAAACCCAAAGCTGAAATTTTTCAAGCAACCACGCAGTGATTGTGCATACACCTTATTTTCTGATGTACCAGCTAGATCCAAACCCCAAAAGTGGGATCAGATCTCCCACTGGTGAGGAAATAACCTCATTTACTGAGCGTGCCTTTCAAATTATACATTCCACATGGAAGGAAGGGGTTGTAATGTAATTCAGAAATATTTGGCATGTTTTCCCACAGTTACAGACAAAGAAACAAAGGTGTTAACCAAGCTCCTTCAGGGAAAGGAGCCAAATTTTCTGTCTCTACATTTAGATTTCCTGGGCTGCCATGGTCCCCTGTTGAGCCAGGCTCAGTTGCCCCTCAAGACTGCAGGTTGTGAAGTCTGAGAGAGCTGAACTTTGGTCTGAGGATATTTTGACAACACCAATGTGCAAAGAGCCACCATTTACAGAGACCATTTTTGCCTGGAGGTATCCCATGTACCTCCCTCTTTTTCCTTTTCAAGCTTTTCCTTGGAAGTCATAGAGGTTTGGGTTGGAAGGGACCTTAAAAATCATCTCAGGACATTTGGTAGGTCATGTTTTCTTCTGGTGATTAATCCATAGGGTTTCTCAAGAGAGATGTAGATCAGGAGTGAACTCCCAGGATGACCTATGGAAATGAATCCTGATCTTGGTGATCAGGATTCTTGAGATCTAACGAGTCAATCAGACAAAAGATGTGACTCCCAAAGACTCATGGAAAATGCTTTGGAGAAGGCAATGAGTTATCTGCTGAATCAGGTCAGAGAATTCAGTCATCATTAAAAATATCATCATTATTTTTGGTAGGGACTAGAATAAAAATGTACAGAGAGGAAAAGAATTAAAATACATTTCTGGAAAAGTGTGTGTTATCAGCAGCTTGACAGCCAGTGGGGGAAATGGTACAGATTAGAGGCAGAAATCTGGGAAGTGAGGCAGAGGGAAATTAGAAAGAATACACTGAAAAACAGTAGGAACTCGACACATTTTTTCCCAGCTTCTGGACTGGAGCAGCAGCTGATTTCCACAATGCAAGAGTGAACAGGGAAGTGCAATAATCTGATACAGATGTCCCAGCAGTGAGTGAATCCTTGGTTTTGACAGCAGTTCTCTGGAATTCAGGAAATTACTGTGGTTAGATGCTAATGCTTTCTCCTGCTTTGCTTTGCTTCCAGGATGAGGGAAAACAAAACATGAAAAATGAACACAGATGTTGTGGAAAGCTGAGAGGCTGGTCATGGAGTTTGTTTTTCCCTCCTGGTGTTTGAAGCCGTGTTTGCTGGAGAAAGTGTGAGGAGCAAATGTTTGCCTTAAGTTCTATTTGTTTATGGAGAACATAACAGCCAATTCCTGGAGCCAACACAGACCAGAATTCAGGTCTCACCATCCAGGAATGCTGCCTCATTCCAGATAACTCCATGTATTGGGGTTACATTAGCAGGGTGCTGAGGGGTCAGGAGAGAGGGTGAATCATTCAAAATTAGCATGAATGATTAGTTTGTTGAATCCTAGGAAAATAATTTGTTTAGGAGAGCTCTTACACCCAGTTGTGTGTTTTCATCCCAACAATATATGAAAATCTCTTTGTAGAGCAGGGGCCAACCTCTGATCACTTCTTATTTTATGAAACAGTTGGGTGCAGCACGGTACCAGTGAGAAATTCTGGATTTTCCTGCACAGTGGACATATTTTGACAGTGATGGTTGTGGCACAGCTGCCAAATTATGATTATCTAAGGTTGGATATTCTTTTGGCTGCAGATTAGCTGTTAAAGCAAAATTCAGCCAAAATTGCCAAGAAATGCATTAAAGGAGAGCAGAAGGGCTGGTGAGGATACCAAAGACAGAGATAAATAACAGGAGAAGTTGTGGATGATCCATCCTTGGAAGTGTTCTAGGCCAGGTTGGGATTTGGAGCAGCCTGGTCTAGTGGAAGGTTTCCCTGCCCATGACAGGGATGTGGACTGAGATGGTCTTTAAGGATCCTTCCAAACCAAACTTTTCTATGATTTTATGATTCTGTGATATCAACTCTGCCTCCAGCTGCGGGAGGAGAATGCACCTGGATAGTCTGGTGAGAATTTGGGTGGTAAATACTCAGCAGAGGATACAGGTGTGTGACCACCTGCCTGCTCTGCTCTTAGGTTCTTTCCTAGGCTGTTGTCACTGCCAGAGGAAATTCCACAGGCTTTTTTTGTCATCCCAGCAAGGCCACTCTTCATGTTCATACTGGGGAGAGAGGAGGAGTGAGGCTGTTGCATGTGATGATTCACTAATCTCATCCTCCCCAGAAATTCCTGTGAAATTTCCTGTGAAAATGGAATCATGAAATTGGTGGACGAAACCCAGAGATTCAACAACCTACTACAAGCCAAGCTGCAGGACTCAGATAACATGTAGAGCAGACTTCTGGTCTCCTGAGCTTCCACCGGGATTCAGAGAATCCTAAGAGTTGGAAAAAGTCTCCAACCTTTGAGCAAACTCCACCTTGCCAAGCAGACCAGAGCAAGGGATGCCACAGCTCATTTCTCAAACACTTCCATGGATGTTGAAAGCAGCCACCACCTCCCTGGGTAGTCTGTCCTACCCCTTCTGTAAGAAATTCTTCCTGAATTTATCTTTTTTTTATGGTATTGATGCAATGAATTTTAAAAACATATGGAACTGACAAAGAAGGGACCTGATGGCAAAAATTAGTGTAAAAAACTCATTCATGGTCATAGTTCAGGTAAGTGCTTTTAAACAGTGCCATGGGCATTGGCTAATTCTTTAAAAGCAATGAGCTGGATTCATGAAGGAGAACCTGATTTGGATTTTTTTTTACAGCAGCTTGAAGAGCTGAAACTGAATGTGGTGAGAACGGTGTGATACATCCAGGTGGAGCAATGCCTTCAGGTGTGTCAGTTCAGGGACTGGAGGAATCATCTCCTGTCACACAAGACACCTAAAGATGCCACAGACTCTTGGCTCTATAATGGGTAATTCCATAAATACCTTGGGTTTCTGTGAACCAGCCCAGAGCTCAATAGGGTAAAACAACAAGCACCACGAAAGCTAGCAGTGGAAAAGCAAACACAGACCATTGTGGCACTCCATAAATCAGGAAATTCTGAGCTGAAAGCAATGGTGGACTGAGGGAATGGGCTGGAGGATGTGTCATGTTTTCATGCCATGTTCTGGCTCTCCCTGACTCTGTACAAGGCAGACAATTTTAAAGTCAGGCCCAGGAACATCACCAGTGGAGAGCCCTTCTCAACAAAATGCACATATTTGATGCCTCCCTGCCATGTGGTGGCATGTGGAAGGAAGAAATTCAGATTGTAAAGAAATTCATTCAGGTTGTAAAGAAATTCAGAAATATTTGGCATATTGTCCTCCAGTAAAAGACGAAGAAACAAAGGTGTTAACCAAGATCCTTCAGGGAAAGGAGCCAAATTTTCTGTCTCTACATTTAGATTTCCTGGGCCACCATGGTCCCTGTTGAGCCAGGCTCAGTTGCCCCTCAAGGCTGCAGGTTGTGAAGTCTGAGAGAGCTGAACTTTGGAGGGTATTGTCACCTCAGCAGGGCTCTGTTAGGAGTGATGTGTGTCACTAACTTGTACTGCCCCTTCCATGCCCTGATCCACTCCAAACCACAGTCCAGGACAAGAGTGATGGGCTCAGTGGGTGCCAGGGCTGGCAGGAAGGGAGGTGGCCCTGCCATGGTCCTGGTCCCACTCCTGACCCCAAAGCAGGCTCAGTGGGTGCTCAGCTCTACAAGCCAGGCTGAAGGATGGGAGGGGAATCTGGGACTGGCTTCTGGGAAGCAGACTGACAGATCTGTCCCAAGGCTGAGACAAAGGGTCTAAATCTCTTATCTGAAGCCTGCTTTGGTCCTCTAGGCTTTTCTGGCCATGAGCATTGTATTTTCCCATAATGACTGGTTCAGGATCACCAGACTGGTTAATGACCTGGAATAATTTCATAAGAGATGAACCCGGACTGGGATTCAGCCAAGACACATAAACGGTTCAATTACCTGATTAGGGGATGAGCTTAAGCCAATTTGCAAGCAAAAACAAGGTCTTTGGGATTTAAGTCAGTTCTTATCGTGGTCATCATCTCAGGACAAGAAATGTAGGAAAGATGAATCTCCCTGTGGTTGGCAAAGATTAGAAAATGTGTTGTTTCCTTCTCATATGACATGTTTAATTCCTTAGTATCTGCTGGACAGCTTGGGTGGATTCTTGCACTGCTGACTTTCCCAAAGTCAGCAAAGCAAGGTTTTATCCTTCCAAAAATGTGCTCAAACCAGCGTGCTCCTATTAAGGAAAACTACACAGAGGAGGGATTTGCTTAATTGGAGCTTCTCTCCAGAAACTGGGTTGGCTCCTCAGTGGCAGATCCCAGTGATGGTCATGGAATTGTAGCCAGAGCAGGACACGCCAAGGTGTGATACAAACTCAGATTACTGGGATGTTCATCCAAATGCTCTTACACAAGCTGAACAGTGCTGGCTTATTAATTTTGTACATTTGTATTGTATTCTTGCCTCTAAGTCTTGGCAATCACCGTGAGTCATTATGGACACCCCACTCAAAGAATATTATTTTAGCTAGATGCATTCAAATCAAGGAGAGGAAAGGAGCACGGTTCACCTAAAACACTCAGAAAACTGCAGGATTTTATCAAAATTCACAGGCAGTGACTCTTTGTGTAACAAAAACTGGTGGTAAGATCACAGGGTGCCCAGAGAAGCTGTGGCTGCCCCTGGATCCCTGGAAGTGTCCAAGGCCAGGCTGGATAGGGCTTGGAGCACCCTGGGATGGTGGAAGATGTCCCTGCCCATGGCCCTGGATGATTTTCAAAGTCTCCTCCAACCCAAACCTTTCTGTGTTTCTATGACATCTTCACCAAATGCCAAAACCATCTTCCAACTCTCAGTGTGAAATGCAGCATTGAATCAATTTCTGGAAAATTAGCTGAATTAATCACAGTGATACCTCTTGGTAATGAAAGGAATTCTTTGACATGTCTGGAAAGGAGAGTGCAGCAGGATGTGTAAAGAACCTGGAAAAGCCTGGGTGTTAATAAGCCCTAATTTTTGATGGGCAGCTAAAAAAATAAACTAACCAAACAAATCTAGGCAAAGGAAACAGATGTTATGACTTTTAATAGAGGAGGTAGAAACAGACTGAGAGCATGAAGAAAGAGGAGAGTCTGGATGAGACTAAATCAGCATGGATGTGCCTTAGGAAAAAAGGGCAAGATATTGATGATGGTCTTCAGAAAAATACATTTGCTCAAATGGAAGAAGGTAAGACTCAGAAGGGAACTTTGTAAGCTGAAAAATTGTGGAGAACAGGCAATGCCTCAGGAAATTTCTGTTAAAGGAAGGCATGGAAAACGGCTCAAGGAAGTTGTAAGAAACTTCCTTGTCAGAATTAACATTACTGAAAAGAAACAATAAGTCAGACTAAAATGTGAGAAAAAAAAAATTGTATCAAGAAAGTGTTTCCAAGCATCTGGACTTGACACCATTCAACTGTGTGTGTTATTGGAGGTAACTGGAATAACCAACAGAGTTATGGAAATGGCCTTTGGGAACATGGGGTGGGGCTGGGGTGGGAAAAGAGTTACAGGGTGCCAGTCTTTGGAAAGAAGAATACAGTGAGACAGCATCATTCCAGTTGTCAGAATAATCTTGAAATAAATCCTCAGTTTGTCAGTGTGAAGAAGACAACAGAGGGATTAATAAAAACCAAAATTTTTAAATTTTTTTAAACATACCTACGCTGAAGAATTTTAATTTCTTTTTTTTTTTTTTTGACAAAACAGTAGGCCTGGATTGGAAAAAACCCCATAGATATTAGATATGACTTAAGGTCTGGATATTATTTACTAAATAGTGTCCTAAGCAATTTTAAGACTTAAAGATTAGATAATTCTGCTCTTTAATGTACTGGAATTTGACTGAAAAATAGCAAAGCATTTATAACTATTCTGTGAGAAGTAACAGACCACAATGATGTATTAAGAACAAAAGCATAAATCTCCACAGGGCAGGTACCAGTCAGCAATTTTTATTAATGAGTTAGAAATTCTGCAGAATGATCACATTTGCAATCCATATGCACAGGCAGAAGGACAAGACTGAAATCCAAAATTGTCTGGATTGGGAAAATCACCTGGAAAAAAAATAAAGTCAAGTTCAATAAGGCCAAATGTAAAATTCCAGCCCCAGAAGGAATAATCAGCTGGGTGATGCAGGGGAATGGATGAATGACAGCAGCACACGAGGAACATTTGTCGGGAATTCTCACTGCTGTGAAAGAGCAAAGTACCCTGCAGAGATGGGAATGCACCAGGCTGTAAATAAAAATCAATCAACTTCATAACAACTTTTTTCTCTCTTAAACCATTTTAATATGACATTACACTCTTAAAATGGGTGTAATCATATTGCTGGGAATCTACTGGGAATTATTTTAATGTTTCCACATTCTATGATTTTTCGGGGTCTGGTGTATTCTTATTACATCTTCTTAAATTTTTAATTTAGATACAAACAGAAAAAGGAGCAAAGAAACAATGGGAAGGTTTTCTAATGATATGGTTGATTTTGGCACAGGACTCCTGGTGGGTTTGGTCCACAGAAAGTTTCTTGTTTGTGATGAGCTCTTCTGCCAATTCAGAAAGAGGATGGCAGAGGGCTGTTGATGGTAATATGTAACACACCAGCAGTTTTTGGCTGGTCAGCTGCTCTCCCAAATTCTGGGTGGTGCCACTTTTCCCACAAAGGGGACCGCAGACAACTCTAGGTGGGCAAGGATTTAGAATTTAGCCACTGTGCCACATTCATCTGACCACATTTCCTAGGTCCCAGTCACTCCCCTGGCAGTGAGCATGTCTGGCCAACACGCTGGTATTGGCTGGGAGGGTTCAACCAGAATTTCATGGAACCATTACTCCAAGTTTTGGGTTGGAAGGAGCCTCCAGAGACCACCCAATCCAACACCCTGCTCAAAACAGGTTTCACTGGACCAGGCTGCTCAGGGCCATGCCCAGATGGCTCTGGAACAGCTCCATGGATAGATAATTGCTTTTATCAACTCTGTTTTCCCAGTGTTTTCAGAAGGGGTGAAGGGGTGAATATCGAGATCAATTCGATCCTATGATAATCCTCAAAGCCAAACAAATTCAAATGATACAAGCTAAAGATGCTGAAAAGAATGAATTGCAAGCAGACAATAATTAAAGAAAATTTAAAAAATAAAAGGATGGGAAGCAAGAGGGAAAGAGTTAATTCCCCTGTTGCTCAGATTTCAATATGTACAGGATAGAAGGTAAAGATGCTGAAAACAAGGAATTGTAAGTGCAGAATAATTAAAGAAAATTTAAAAAAAGAAAAGGATGGGAAGCAAGAGGGAAGGAGTTAATTCCCCTCTTGTGCAGATTTCAATATGTACAGACAAAGAGATAACAGGGTGCTAATGTCCCGAGTCCCTGACTGTTTTGGTTGGCAGGAGCAGCAGCACCAAGTCAGCTATAGTTAGATCTTGTTCCTACAAGTCCAGACAGCTCTGTAAAAACCCAGGAATTTAAGGAGGGGTGAATCCTGCCAGCTCTTACCCAGACATGTGAAACTGCTGAGTCCAGCTCCTCTACCTCAGTGAGGAAAAGTTTTCAAGACCCAGTGCCAGGCAAGTCCCTTAAAGAGATATTTCTGTGATCCTTGCTCAGAAGCCTTTCCAAAGTGTATCCGATTCCCAGGCCCTTTGGAAGCCTCACCTGGCATTAATTCCATTTGTACTCACAAATGTTGTAAATTATAGGTGTCACAGGGACTGATAGCTGCAAAAAAGGGCTGTTATTTTTCATACTCCATGGTCAGAAATAACGAGTCTGCTCGTGGGCCAGAAAGCATGATTTCCCATTTGGAAGAATTTAAAGAATTAATTGTTTGGCAGAACAAATGTACTTGTAAAATTAGGCGTCAGAACACATTTTGCCCTTTGATTCCCTCTAAAATTGTCAGATAAACCCACTTAACCCAGATACACAAATCACACACATCAGCTGTCCAGCAGGGAAAAAGGAATGCTATGCCTAAAGGAATAAATATTCTGGATTTTAAAGGAGATGAAGAAACCTGAGTTGTCTGAAATAATTTTCGATCTACAAACAATGTAAGAACATTTTAAACACATCTTTTTCCTTGATTTTTTTACAAGTTTCTCCATGGTGATTGAAAATTTTGTGCCTGGAATTCAGGGGGAGTAGATCAAGAACCACAGACATCCATTCATTTCTAATCCAGGAATCCAGAAAATATAATGAAAACTTGTCAGAACCTGAATTCAGTAGGAATCATTCCTGCTCTCCAGCACTGTGCTGTAAATCCCAGCAAAGCACATAAACAGGATTTATGTACATACCTATACATATTTATGTATTCATTGAAAAGAAATAAAATATTGGTTTGGGTTGATTGATTTGCAATAGATTGCTTCAAGCAATTTTTTTTTTTTTTTTTGAGAAACTCTGAACCAAAAAGGCAGAAGAGGAACTGGAATTCACTGAGATCAGGAACTCTGGCAGCCACATCACATTTTGGGAACACTAAATATTCCCAAGACAAAGAGCAGCTTGTTTCTGGGATGTGTCCCCCAGTTTACAGCTGCAGCAGATATATCCATACATACATGGAGAGGGATTTCTTCCAAGAGCATGGAGTGATAGGACAAGGAGGAATGGGTTCAAACTGAAAGAGAGTCGGTTTAGAAGGGATATTGAGAAGGAATTGCTCCCTCTGAGGGTGGTGAGGCCCTGGCACAGTGCCCAGTGTGGCTTCCCCTGCATTCCTGGCAGTGTCCAAGGCCAGGTTGGATGGGACTTGGAGCAACTTGGGATAGTGGAAGGTGTCCCTGCTCAGGAGGGTTGGAACTGGATGATCTTTAAGGTCCTTTCCAACCAAAACCATTCCATAACTCTTTGATTCTATGATATCTAGGAGTAGATAAACTCTCCAAATGTGGCAGTGCTAATGAAAGTTGCCCCAGGCTGTTTGTGTGCTGATGTATCTCTAACCTGGCTCATGCTGCTGGAGGTGACACGCTGCCTTTGCTTTCACTCGTGAAATAATTGCATGAGCCGTGTGGCTCCAGTGTGGAAGCACCACAGTGATGGCTGTACTTAGACACAGATCAGAGGGTTTTCTCACAGCTCACACTAATCAGAGTGGTTAATAAGGTAGCGATGGATGAATCAGGTGCTAAGAGCACCTGCACTGTGATTGCAATTTGGTAATTTGGGATTTTGTTTGCATAATCACCCTGTGCCAGCCCTGCTGTGCTGACACTGATAGAACTTGCAGCAGCACCAGGAGAAAGCTGATGGAGTTACTGCAGGACAACGTTTGTGCTGGGTGAAATGCCTTCCAGACATGCTGAAAGCCTCAGAGCACTGAGTCAGGACTCACCAAAAAGTGAAGCACATTCCTCTGAGGGCTTTCTGCTTTACCCCAGAGTTGGTGTCCCAGATTGCCAAGCAATGTGTGTTCTACCCCATCTGTCAGAGCTGGGGCAGTTATCTTCTGCTCATTAGGCAGTTTTCTTTATCTCTTCCACATCCAATCCTCCCTCTAGGACATCTCTGCTGTTCCTGGGCCATTAATTATTAATTATCTTCTGTTCATGGCCAGTGAGTGTCCCTGCATGGCTGATCAAATTCCATCATCCCATGGGGAGATGCCCCGCCCAGGGGAGGAGCCAAGCATTCCTACCTGGATACAATCTGAGATCCTGGGACACCAGAACAGCCTTTCCACTGCATTTCCCAGAGGAGCAGCTGCCTCTTCCACTGGATCTTCAGAGGAAGAGGCAGGATCCCTGCTCCAGGATCCCTGCTCCACCAGAACCACCCCTGACACTCCAGGAGGGCTGCAGCCACAACTCCCACTGGACTGCTGCCAACACCCTGACCCACAGGGTGTCAGGCTGTATTCTGACTCTGTCAGTGTTGTTTTGTATCACTGCATTGATTATTTTATTTCTTTTAGTTTCTTCCCTAATAACTGTTATTCCTGCTCCCATATCTTTGCCTGAGCCCCCCTTAATTTAAAATTTATAACAATTCAGAGGGAGGGGGTTTACATGTTCCATTTCAGGGGAGGCTCCTGCCTTCCTTAGCAGACATCTCTCTTTCCAAACCAAGACAGTTGGTCATGGGAGGCATTTTTAGTGCTGATGGAGATGTTGAGTTTGTAGCCAGCTGAAATCAGAGTGAAGGGTGGTGGAGAAAGTGGAGTCAAAGAAAAATAAAAGACAATTTTTCTGGGTTTCTGTAGTGGCAATGAGTATTTTAAGAATGTGAGGAGTTAAAAAACCACTCTATAAGCATCCAGAGATCTCAGCAGCTCTTAGCTCCTAGAGCTGGATAGAGGGAGACAGGGAAAGGCAGGGGGTATGGAAAGCAAACACAAAACAGGAATCTGTGCTTGCATTGGTCCAGGTGAAAACGTGGGAGGAGGAAGAAGATGAGACCAACTTCTTGTTTGGCAGGTGAAGAACAAGGTGAGAACAGTCAGAGTGTCTCTTACACTTGACCTCCCATTTTTGCCCAATTTAGGATGTTTTCTATGAAGGGAAGGAAAAAAAATTCTTTGTACACATAAAAGGATTTATAGAGGAGTTTTTTACAAAGAAGTTACAAGGCTCACTCAGAAAATACAATTGTGGGCAGTTAACAGGCTGGAAAATTCAAAAGAGCTGCAAAAACATGCTTGATTGTGCAGCAAACAAAAAGATGGAGAATAAAAAGTGATAACAAGCTGCTTCTTTTGGTGCAGTCTGCCTTGAAATGTTGGGTCCCTTATAAGCTATAAATAAACTGCCCATCTTTGTAGAGATCATTGAGTGTAACTGAAAACCAAGAGAGATGGTAAAAAATACACATAATTGGAATTACAGCAACAGGAATGGGAGCTGTGATGGTCAGGGCACAGATGGTCTGGAGCACTGGGGCTGTGATTTATGAACCTGACCTGCAGAAACTCCAAGGCTGTGCGTGGCAGAAGTGCCTGTGAGGTGCCAACACCCTGGATTATGTCCACAAATTCCTTTCAGTTCCCAAAGTGGGGTCATCAGAGTGGAAACTGAGGCACATGTTGCTTCAAAGGCTTTTTCTCAGAATCAAATCACAGAATCACAGACTCATAAGATCATTAAGGCTGTAAAAGCCTGAAAATCATCCAAACCAGCCTTCAACCCAGCACCACCACCTTTTCCCACCACTTAGCCATATCCTCCAGTGGCACATCCACACCTTTTCAGCAATTCCAGGGATGGTGACTCCATCAAATCTGTGACTACTTCTTATATTTCCACCACACTTTGTTGCCAATTCCTATGGCAAATAGAATAGAACAGGAATATTATTAATAAAAATTAAATGCTAAAAATTAAAATTTAAATTTATTCAGCTTGACTTTTTTTTTTTTTTTTTTTTTCAGAAGAATGACACTGCAAAAGACTTCTGGATCTACCAGAGGTGGTGAAGTTTCACCTGAGAACACCTGTGGCATCCTACAGCTTCCAGAGAGGGAATAATTCCTGTGCTGGTTGGTGGCTGTGGCATGGACTAACAGGAGAGATGTCAACACCACTTAACTATTAAACCTTACAAAAATTATATCATCTGGAGGCTGCAGCAGGTGGAAGAAAGCCACCAAGATTTCTTACCTCCCTTCTGATTGCAAAAACTTCTGTGGATCTGTTATTACTCCACGGGCACATTATTTTATCTGGCAATCTGTAATCACACCAATATTAATTATACATAATGATTCAGTCAGGCAAAGTGAAACCTGGCCACAAGGGAGATATTAGAGGTGATGTACTAATTTTTGATGTGCATATTAATGTGTTAACTTTAAATCTAAGGAACATTGTTTGACTGGAAAAACACTCATTACTAAAATTAGGCTGAAAGTTATAAGGCAGAAGAGATGCTGAATGATCTCATGTGGCAACAGTGATTTACAAACATCCATTATTAAAACCAGAAAGAGTCTGTGTTTCCATACTTTAATTATTCTGCAGGCAGTATCTGATTCAGTTGTATTAATCTTCTGTTTGCTTGTTTTCTTGACCTGTTGTGAATGGCACAGGAATTTATTAACATTTGTCATTTGCATCCATTTATCAAGGATGTCAAGGTGATAGAGCAACTGAGGTAACAGTGCTGGGATGGGAAGAGAAAATAATCAGTGTCTACTTCAGCAGAGTGCACTTAAGCAAGTGACAGAACCAAAGCATTCCAAAGTTTTTCAGTTGTGTTAAACTTGACCAAAACTGCAGTGTTTCTCAGACTTCAGTGTGACATCAAGCCAATGACTCTCCTAGTACTGAAAAAGGTTTATGGTAATGAGAAATTAAGCAAAATAAATCATATATTTGCTGACTTCAAGTTACATGAAGCTGCCCCTAAGACAAATAAGGGTGTAATCCTAAATATTTTAGGAGTCCTGTGGCATCGTGCTTGGCTTAGTCCAAAGGGATATAACCATGCTCCTTACCTGAGCATCCTTTCCTGGGCAGATTTGAGATAACCCTCATGGCTCTGCTCTCCAAGGAGAGAGCTATGCCTAATCCACTGCAAAATGTGCCTTTTGCTCATAATCTAATAGGCTGAGCCAGCTCTGAAAGTTGGAGTGCCAGTAATATTCAACCATGGATTTAGGGCTATTTCAACAGAAGATGAAAGAGTGTCATGTCACAGAGGCCACCGAGTCAGAGGGTGGAGAGTGCCACAGTCCAGCAGAGAACAACTGAGGTCTTATCTGAGCACTCCAGGGTCACCCAATCCCCATTAAATAGCCAAATCCACGGGAGCAATTTGCAGAAAAAGCTCTGCCTTGTCACTGACGTGTTTATGAAAAATCCTTTCCTTAGGAATTTTCCCTCCTGAGAAGCTGAGAGGCCTCAGGAACAAACTGCAAACAATGATTCTCTGCTGCTGTGGGATGCAGCAGGTGGATCTGGGATTGGTCTCTGTGGTTGTTTCTCATTAATGGCCAATCCCAGCCCAGCTGTCCAGACTGTCTTGGTCAGATACAAACTTTTGTTATTCATTCCTTTTCTATTCTTAGCCAGCCTTCTGCTGAAATCCTTTCTTCTATTCTTTTAGTATAGTTTTAGTATAATATATATCATAAAATAATAAACCAAGCCTTCTGAACATGGAGTCAACTTTCTCATCTCTTCCCTCATCCTGGGACCCCTGTGATCACTGTCACAGTGCCTAATGACAGCCTTGGGATGGGGCAGAAGATGCAGAAGGTGTTAGGTCACAGATCACTTAGAGAGCCCAATGTCAACTCTGAGGTGCCTTCCAAAAAGCATAATTTATTTATTAGACTGACAGAGAAAAACAGCAAGAAAAAGGGCACATGGGCAATGCACAGCAACAAGATGCCAGCCAGATTAATAGTTATAGCATTTTAATAAGACTTTTGCTCAAAAAATTGAAAGACTGTGAAAGTCCTAAAGATCTAAAGGGCTGCTGGCAAAACCCACATGCTTGGAAGGTGGGTGCCTGACTTTTAACTCCCTCTGTGTCAGCCAATTCTTCAGGCAGCTCTTTAAAGGGCACAGCAGAAGGAATTCAGTGGAGTGTGCAGTGCCCTGTTTGTAGAATCACACCATGACAGAATGGTTTAGGTTGGATGGGAATAAATATAATCTTATTCCAACCCCCTGCCATGGGCAGGGCCAACTTCCACCATCCCAGGGTGCTCCAAGCCCTGTCCAACCTGGCCTTGGGCACTTCCAGGGATCCAGGAGCAGCCACAGCTTCTCTGGGCACTCTGTGCCAGGGTCTGCCCACCCTCACAGGGAACAAATTCTTCCTGTTATCTAATCTAAACCCACTCTCTTTCAGTGTGAAGCCACTTAAAACACAGTTTGGACATGCAGAACCTCTCATCAGCTCTTTTAGTAAATCCAAACAATTTAAAAATGAGAATTCTCCTTCCCTTTGTGGAGTGGAATGGGGAATCAGGGCTCTTGCTGGGCATCCAGCTGGGAAGACACACAGAAGTCTCATATTCCCCATCAGGTGGGACTCATGGAAGAAACACCATCACTCAGCCTTGCTGTGCTCTGTTTTCAAGTTTTCCTCTTGATGCTGAAGAGCCTGGCAACAAACTTCATTAGCAGCCGTGCAGATGAGCTCTGAATAAATCAGGTTCACTTCCCTGAGGAGCTCCAGAGTAAATATTGGAGCCAGCATCATGGAGCAGCTGTGCACCAGGGCATGTTATTCACACTGGAATCTGTTTTGGAGAAGTTCACTCATGTAGCACTTCCAGAAGGGCCCAAAGCAGTGAGATTTGATGGAGCTGTCCAGGCTGCAGCAGCCCTGAGCAGACCCCTGTGGGGTCAATGACTGGTTATGTTAAAAAGCTGGGAGAAAGGCAGTATGCCACATAGCACTGGGCTGTGCTTAGCAGCTCTTTTCTTCTGGAAAATGAGGCTGATTATTCAGATAAACTGATTGTCAATACCTGTGGATACCCCTGAAATAATTTAAATCAACCAGTCCTGTGAAAGCTTTGGGATCCAAAGCTTTTATCCCCTCTGTCAGCCATCCCAGTGAGTGACCACAACTGTCCCTCCAGCAGTTTAAACTTTCACAACAAAATGGGGAAATGGCCAGGCAACAAAAATGCCCCCCAAACAGAGCTAAATAAACTTGGGAAGTCATTACGTTAAATTTCATTTCAGCAAAATCATAACAATATTTTAATTTGCATTTGGGTGAATTCTGAAAGGGGTAAATAAAGGATAGAACCAGCAGGAAACCAATTAGAAATCTGTGTTTCATTGTGCCAGAGAAAGCAGGTGGTGGTGAATGCAAGTCCATGCTGGGATTCTTACACACGATGGGATTGGCACTTCCAGGGGGCAGTGCTTGCACCCCAGTCCAGTTTCAGCCTTTCCTGCTGGGCAAGAGCCTCCTCACTCTTAAAGGAGAAAAATAAGGAGGAAAAAACCCTCAGACAGGTCAGAGAGTTTAATTGCTTCAGTTCTCCTCCTTTGCAGGGACTTTTGAGATGGGCATTGTCTCCCCTGGGCTGAGGAGGATGCTGAGCTGGCTGTTGATGGGGTCTGGAAGATGTGGTGGCATTTCAGACTCCATGACCCCAGAAGTCCCTTCCTTGCTGGAGTCCCTAAGAGACCATCCCGACCTCCTTCTCCCTTCTCTCCCCCGTCACCTCCCACCTCCATCGCCGTCTGCACAGTCAGAGTTGCCCAAAATTCAGCCCATCCCAGGTCTGCTGTCACCTGAACATGCAGAAATGGGGTCCACCCAGGTTCCTGAGAGGCTGTGCTTCACCTTCTGCCTCCAGCACCTCTCTTCTTCAGTACAAAAGTGCAGAGAGATAGTTTTTCACTTATTTTATTGTATGATTCTCTGCAAAAGTCTTGTGTTTGCTTTTCCACAAGTCAGAATCATTCCCAACCCTAGTTTCCAATAAATATGTCTGATCGTGGGCGAAGTCACACCTTGGGAGTTTTCTCTGTGAAAAGCAAAAATTTAGGGAAGGACTGAGTAGATAAAGCAGAACAAAAGATGGAAATGACATTTATGTGCTTTTTAAAGTCACTACTGACTCTTTTGCTCTTTCTTGCTGCCTCTGAGTAATAATTCTTTGCAGCTTGTTTTAGTAATGCTGGTTTTTATATTCTAATGTTGATCTGTTATGGGTTTTTTAAAATCAGTGGTTCTCAAAACATTTTTTAAGTAAGCAAGGCAAGATTCCTTACATCATTTAACAGCTGGTGAAGTGACTTGCCCCACTCATGTATTTTATGCCATTGTCAGAGCTGGAAATAGAACTGAGTCTCTTGTGCACTGCTCTGCCCACTCTGCTCCACTGCCTGAGAAAGGCAAAAAAAACCACTTTAATCCCCCAGAACGCTTTATAAATAAATTCTCCATAATGCATTGGCATAAAAATGATTATTTTTTTATGCTGAAAGAGCCCTCCTGGCACTTGGTGATTAACAATGCCACAGTCCCATGTAAAAAACCTTTTCCCCATGCAATGATCTCGGCATCCAGCAGAGCTGGAAGTGGCAGCAGAATTTGGGCAGGGCAGCTTGAAAACGAGCTTATTTTTGTCCATCTGCACAGAGCCTGTGGGAGATGGCTGCTCACTGAAATGGTCACAGGGAATGTTTCACAGACCATAAAACTTGTGAGGGATCATTGCACATCTCCCCCACGAGCTGCTCTGCAGCACAGGCTGAGGAGCAGTTCTTGGCACTGGGATCTTCTCTGCTCCTGGGCTGTGTGGCACAGAAGCCCAGTGGCCCAGATTATTGTATTTTTAGCCTGCTGCTGACAGATATCTGAGGGGGCCTTTCCTGCTGATTTCACACTTGATAATGCCTGACCAACTCAACTGGCCGTGCAGGAAGCAGCAAAGAAAATCAGCCTGAAATTTTGGCCTGAAAGGTGGCTCTGCCTCACGTCAGAGAAGGGCTCAGGGCAGTTAAAGCAGAGCAGGGGGTGATGCCTTAAGGAGCTGGAGCAGAGGCTAGAGGGAGTTTGGTATATGGGCTCCTCCAGCCAGGTCTCATAAGCTCTTGGAGATCTATTTCACACCCAAGATAGCTCAGCTACCTCAGATGGCATAAAATCAGCAGGATGGCTTCTGTGACATGGTTTTAAAACAAAAAAGTTTTAATAAAAGGCAAAATAAGAAAACTCTTTACACAGAAAAACCAATCCAGGTGCAAGAGGTTCTTGTTCCTGGTAAAACACCTCTCAAAAGCCATTAGTTCCTTTGTTCTCTTCTTTTTCTAATAAATTGCTCAAGTGGGACTTTTTGGCTTCTGTCCCATTGGCCATCCTTAAGTTTGAGGTGAAGTCCCCCAGGTCCTATGAGGTGTCTTTTTATTGATGAGAGAAACTTCCGGGCATTTTTCCTTTTTAAGGAGACAAAGGATAATTTTGTCACTCCATCAAGAAGGAGCACATTCCCACAGGAGTTAAGAGGAATAAAGTGGATATTTATTGATATTTATTGAAGGGCCTTCAAAGGCCCCACCCTGGCAGTACCAGAGCCACGGTCGTGGCTCTGCCTGGATGGCTCCAAGGTGGAAGCAAAAGAGGCTTGGTCACAAGATCTCACACTTTTATAAGTTTTAGGTCATTTGCATATAGAAGTTAATTGTCTAATTAATACCTTCAAATTATGAAGTTTCATCCTCCTTGCTTGCCCACCCTCCTCCTTTCATGCTGTTTCTGCTTTGGGCCTGAAGTTTGGAGAGCTTGTCCTTGAGTCTCCAGCTGGAACAGGATTGTTTTGTCTTCACCCCCCTGCGACAAGATCCCAGTAACACTTAATAGAAAGCTAAAAGCTGCCCACTAAAACAGAACAGAAAAGCTGAAAACCTAAGGTATCAGGGGCACAGCCCATTCCCATCCTAAACACACTTGGGTTTGCTTTAAAACTCCTGCTGCCTCCCATTTAATCTGCCTCCAACTCCAGCACTGTCAATGGTTTTAAATAGCTCGAACAAAACGACGCCTTCAATGCTTCCAGTTTTCTGTCAACAGCCTCTTCCAAACACGACAGGATTTTCTCCCAGCAGAGCCATTGGGTTTATTGCTGTTTGCATTATTCCTCCTCTCTTGGACACGACGAGAAAATAAAGACAATGTGTGGTTTTACTTTGCTTTTTTGCCTCTCTTGCTTCAGTGGTCTCCAGAGGTGGAAATGAGATGTGTGAAATCCCCAGGACAAGTTCTGCTCTCTGCCAGCACCTCATCAATCCTAAATGGCAAATCCTGCCTTTGGCATTAGGGGCTGAGCAGGTTTGTACAACAGAGGTTTGGGGACAAAACTGGAGTTAATTAATAGAAAACTCCCTGTTGAAGGGCCCATGGCCAGCACAGGCTGCAGACAGCCAGGACTTGTTCCAGCCCCCAGGACATGGCTAATCCATGTCTGTGCATCCCTGAACTGGCTCAGGAGTGCCATCCTGCAGAATGATGCCACCAAACAGCCCCAGGAGCAGTTAACAGCCCTGGTTCACCATCCTGTAGCCCCTGGGTGTGATTTCACTATGCTGGTGCTTTCCTAGACAGAGGTTTCAGGGGATGCCATTTGCCAAGGATCATTCCCAGAAGGCAGGACAACAGAAAAGGCAATCCTGTTTGGGAAGAAAAAAAGGTGTGAATGCCATGTGTGCCTTGCAGATAGAAAACAAGCTCTGAGTCTTTTTATTCTTCACTGTAGATGTCAAAAAGTAGAGAATTAATGTGAAATCTCTGTTTTTTCCTTGTTTACTACTGGGGCAGCAATTGGCACCTGTGGGCAGGTGGGTGCTTGGCAGTGGCTGGTCATGTTTTGGATGGAAATTAATTGGACTTCATGGTTCTCAGCTCATCCCTTGGCATCTCCAAGCTGGGATGTGCAGGACAGAGCACAGAAAAGGTAAAAAGCCTCACAACTGAGTTTTGGAAAAGGGCAGGCCATCCACTGGGGCTGTTACAGCTGCGTTCACTGTTTTAAGAGTATTGGCTTATTCTGCAATAAATAAATGCACAGGCTGCTTCTGCACCTCAGTTCACCCAGAAGCAGAACAGAGCTGATCCCAGGGTGCAAGGACTGTGCATGTAGACCAGAATTGTTCTGCTTTGGGAGTTCTCCAAAATGCTATTATTGATTTTCTGCATCCTGTGGCAAATGTTTAGCACAGCTCTTGAGTGTTTGAAGTCTTTTCATGCTTGGTGGAAAGTGTGGCTGCAGGAGTCCCATCCACAGCAGAACAGAAAGGGCTTGAAACCCATTCACAAAAAAAAAAAAAAAAGAAAAAAAAGAAAAAAAGTACCAGTTTTGGAGATGAAACCTTTTATTTTATCTCCTTGTGTTTTTAATCTGCCAGACAAGTGGGAGAGAAGTGCTGAGAAAGACAGCAGCATGAATAACAAGGCAAAGATAAAAACCACACTCTTTGCCCACTTGTGCTTTAATTTTTCTCAGCCTTTAGCTCACATTACCCTGAATGCAGCATTTTGCCATTCTGGGCTGAAAAGGATCAGCAGAAAATAAAAACTGTTTTTTTCCCTTTAGGAGCCATACTAGTCCTGGGGTTGGAGAGGATCTTGCTCAGAGGGACAAGGGACACAAAGAAGGAGCCCAGATATTGTCCATGTCTTTTGAGTGGAGAATATCTGAAGTGAAACAAGCTGCAGACTCCTCCATTCCCATCACAAAGGCACTGGGGATCATTCCCAATCAGTATTGTAATGTAAATTTTATCTTTAATGTACCATGATATCTTCCAGGCTTTACCCTGCTTGTCAAATTTGGTTAATGCTTTAAAAAGGGCTAAATTTTCTTTAGTGCTGGCACAGGAAGGCAGATAACACACAGAGCATGACTGTGCTTCCTGATTTCCTGGGGAAAAGATGCTTAAAAGGAAGAGACCTGCTCAGAGTGCTTTATTCCTCAGTTTCCCTCCTCCACAGGGCTGCTGAAAGTTTTCTATTTTCTAGAGCAGTGAGCAGAAACTGCCATGTCCCTACAAACCAATACCATTAAAATTGACTGGATTTTATTTGTTCATTTGGCAGATGAGTGGTATCCTCACTGGAGCTATTCTGCTTCATATGTCTGCGAGATGTTTTTATAATTACTGAACATCTGGCCTGCCACAGGTCTGGGCACTTCACAGAGCCCTGAAAAAATTTTGCCACAGCGTCTGAAGCTCCAAAAAAAAAACCAAAAAAACCAACCACTTCAAACATGCTGTTCTTCTAACTTTCAGTGTTGTTTGTGAGAATTTGTTTTAAGGCTCTGGTCCTTATAATTCCTGGAGTCATCACAGCAGGTGGATGGATCACAGGGGTGATGAGCTGAGTTTTAGCTGAGATCTGCTCGTGTCCTTCTTCCCCTTTCCTCTGCACAAAGTCCCTTACTCCTTGCATGCTGTCAGACACCTGGGAGCCTTCAACCTCCTCCAAACATGAGCAATTAATCCCCATTAATGATGATTTAGCCATGGTGAGGAACAGACACAGGAGAAGGGGGAATGGCTCCATGCTGACACAGATTTCGGAATAGATTTTGGGAAGAAATTCTTCCCTGTGAGGGTGGTGAGACCCTGGTACATGTTGCCAAGACAAGCTGTGGCTGCTGATGCAGTAAAAGCACATCAAAAATTGAGTTTCCACCCAGTTAAATGCAAGGGTTTGAAGCTACTCATGCCTTCAAAGCAGTTTCCAAAACTAGATCCTCATAAAAAGGTGAATAACAGTTCTGCTGGAGCTTCTATAGAGGTAACCTGGGAAGTGGAACTCCTAGAAAAGCAAACTGGCTTTGTGCTGCTGAAACTCTTCTTAGCTGGATGGGGAGAGAAATCCTCTCAGGGTGTTCAGGGCTGGCTGAGGGGCCAAAAAGCAGGAATGGGGAGAGGGGAGATGGACTGAGCTCTTTTCTGACTCAGAGATGGTCCAACTGAGAGGTATTTTGAAAACTTTCATTCTATTTTCAGTCTCATATGAAGGGTGAGACAACACAGGTGTTATAATTCACACCATTTAAATCAGGAATTAACTATTAGAATACATTAGAAGCATTTCTTGGCCTATCAGCTTTAGCCACACCATGCTGTAAATGCCTTAAAACCAATCATCAAAAATTACCCTTTGTAGGTCTTATTACATCTTTCATAGTTCTATTTCTCCAAAGTATCCAGTCTTATTTGCAAGGCTGCTCTTTGAAACTTGTTTCTAGCTCCATTTCTCTCTCAGCAATGTCTGTCCAGTTCCATGGCATTTCTACATCAGTATTTCTGATCTCAAGGTTTGCATACAGGTGTACACTGTGTGAGCCTTCTGTCAGGCTCTGAGAATTCCCTACAAATCCATTTCCCACATTTCCCCCTCTCTCTTGAAGGTAAAAACTTTTTGGATGGTCTTGTTCATTGATTGCTGTGTACAGTGAAATACACAAGGCAAAAGTACTGATATGGTTACTATAATAATTAATGTATATAAACTTGCTTTGTAAAGCTCTTTTAGTTAAGGTGTAAAACTGGCTTTAAAATAAGTCATTTAACTATGATCTGTTGTTTGCTTTAATTTTATTTGTTAAATGTCTCAGCTTTTGGCCTTTAGAAGAGAGAGAAAGAGAAATTGAAGAAGGTTTTTTTTCCAAGCCATTTTGGGAGAGATTGATAAAAAAGCTGAGGTGTCACTATCAAACACTGGTGAGCCCCTGAATGCAGCTGGGAGGGCAGGAATGATGGGGCCAGGCAGGCTGGGATGTGGAAGTGAGCAGGAAATCTGTCCATCTGTCCAGGTGGGGTGACAGACCCAGTCCTGGGCAGTCCCACACACCCCAGCCTATGGGCTGGGCTCTTTAAAGTTAGTAAAATTGGCTTTAATTCTAAGCAAAATCTTATTTACTGCACAGGAAATTAATTAAGTTCTGCCCTGCCCCAAAGGGTATTTCCTAGACACAAAAAAATTGTCTTTTTATATGCAGTTTTGTTTTGGGTTTGGCTTTTTTTTAGCTGGGCAGACCATTATATCCTCCCTTCAATCTTCTTACTTTTAGACTAAAAAAGCTTTCTTTTCTTTCTTAGCAATTCATTAAAGTCACTTTTTAACACACCTGTCACTCTTGCTGAACCCTGATGTTCCTCCAATTCATTTCTGACTTGAAGAGAAATCTCCTGGCTTGATGTGAGATGTCAGATAAAACTTCACCCATTTCTAAGAAATGAGAATTAATTTCTTTTCATATCTAACTCAAAGAATTTTTTAAAAGCCCAAGAATGGGGTATTTTTTTTTCATTTTTCTGGCAACAGTGTGTAAAGAAATGGAAAGGAGACATAAAAAAGAAGAATTATTTTTACAAGTCATCCTGTCACCTGTGGCACCTCTCACTGCAAGGTGCTGTGGATGCTGAATATTTACACAGCTTCAGAAAGAAAGGGAATAGAATTCTGGAGGGAAAAATTAACTGGAGAAATGTTCAGTCAGGGTTATCCAAGTATGACACTTGTCCAGCCTGGGGAAGATGCATCCTCATGAGCTTGGCCCTTTCACAGTCAGGTTCTTTCCTCCACTGACTGAGGAATTGTGATTCGTGTTTGACTGAGGAATTGTGGTTCCATGTTTTGGAGGGAAATTTAATGGTCCATCAGGGATGGTCCCCTTTTGAGGGATGATATCTTGATGACTCCAGGTATTCCTGTGGTTTATTTGGGCTATGAAGCCGAGCTGGGAAGAGGAGTGGAATGAAAAGCAGGATGCATGTCCTGTACCACAGAGTGCTCTCTGCCCCGTGCCTGCAGCACAGCTTCTTTTCAATCTAGGAATTCTCTTGCACAGAGCTGAGCAGTGACTGTTGGTCCTCAAAAATCCACCCACCACAGGAATTGAGGGGTGATGAATGGTCTCTTATTCCAGCTGATTTCAGAGGAACCGGGCGAGGCAGTGTCTTGGTTTGAACAGGCAGGTGTCTGCTGAGGAAGGCAGGAACCTCCCTTGAAATGGAAAATGTAAACCCCTCCCTCTGAATTATTATAATTTTGAAATTAAGGGGCTCTCAGGCAGAGATTTGGGAATGGGAATGTCAGTTATTTACTCGGAAAATTAAAAATACAAATGCAATAGTACAAAAAAGAAAACAAAAAAAGAAGATGAACCACTGACAAATTCAGAACAGTGCCTGGCCCCCTGTGGTCAGGATGGTGGCACAGTCCCATCCCAGGGGGGCTCAGGGTGGTGGCACAGTCCCATCCCAGGGGGGCTCAGGGTGGTGGCACAGTCCCATCCCAGGGGGGCTCAGGGTGGTGGCACAGTCCCATCCCAGGGGGGCTCAGGGTGGTGGCACAGTCCCATCCCAGGGGGGCTCAGGGTGGTGGCACAGTCCCATCCCAGGGGGGCTCAGCCCTCCTGCAGTGCCAGCTGTGGTTCTGCTGGAGCAGGGATCCTGCACAAGGGGGGAGTTTTCCTCTGCAGCTCCAGGGCTGCTGGAGATGGGCCTGCTCTCCCTCTGGGAATGCAGGGCAGCAGAAAGCTGCTCCTCTGGGAATGCAGTGGGCAGAGGCTGCTGGGCTGTTCCAAACCTCAGATTGGATCCAGGTAGGAATGCTTGGCTCCTCCCCTGGGCAGAGCATCTCCCCATGGGATGATGGAATTTGATCAGCCCTGCAGGGACACTCACTGGCCATGGACAGAAGATAATTAATAATTAATGGCCCATGAACAGCAGAGATCTCCTGGAGGGAGGATTGGTTGTGGAAGAGATAAAGAAAACTGCCCCATGAACAGCAGAGAACTGCCCCACCTCTGACAGATGGGGATAGAACACACACTTATCTTACAACCCAGGACGGGCACAATCCTCCACTGCTTGCCAGAAAGGCTCAGCTGTTTGGATTTGTCAGTCCAGCAAGTGCAGTGTTGTTCTTCTCAGTAATTTCTCACTTTTCTGTCCCCAGGTACTTAAAGGGGCTCAAAGAGGGCTGGAAAGGCAGTTTTGAAAAACACATGGAGTGACAGCACAAGAGGGAATGGCTTCAAGCTGGGAGAGGGAAGATTTAGATTAAGGAAAGAAATTCTTCCCTGTGAGGGTGGGCAGGCCCTGGCACAGGGTGCCCAGAGAAGCTGTGGCTGCCCCTGGATCCCTGGAAGTGTCCAAGGCCAGGTTGGATGGAGCTTGGAGGAACCTGGGCTGGTGGAAGGTGTCCCTGCCCATGGCAGGGGTGGCACTGGATGGTTTTTGAGGTCTCTTCCAACCCAAACCATTCCATGATTTTGTGACCTTGAAGGAGGTTCCTCATCTGGGGTCTCTGCTTCTCATGGGATGCTGTGGCACAGGCAAAGGTCAAAAAGCAGCAGCATCTTCCCCATTCTGAGTTTGCAATGTGAATTTTTTCCCACACATCCCAACTCTCTCTGGTTGTCTCTCCTTTGCAGCTCAAATGAAAGTGGTTCCTGTCTGCCTTTTAGGAATGGGGATTATTTTAATACCTTACAGACACTCCAACTTTGAGTGGCCACAATTTATGGCAGGAGGCACTGGAGGGAAATTCACTGTTCCAGCAGCACAATATCTAATGCAGAAGGAGCAAGAAAAGCACTTTTTTGTGAGAGGACATTTTGGTTACAAGGTAAAGATGAAATAGTAATGGGGAGAACAAGAGGCAAACACACATCTGGTAGCAGGTAGCCCATGAAAATCAGCACAGGCTGTAAATGACAGTGAAAATCTTCCAACAGAAATTGGAATCTGAATCCCAGACCTGTCATTTCTGCTGGGGATTTTTCACACCACCGAGGGAAGAAGCAAAGTGCTTGGAGCTTCTCACAAAGGTCACAGTGGGTAAAAGCCAGAGCTTGTCCATTGCTGGCAAGAGATGCAGGAGTGGAGCTGCTCCATGGGGGCTGTGGTGCTGCAGGAAGAAGAAATGCACCATCCCCTGCAGCATTCTGCTGAAGTGAAGGTGTTAGAATTAACAGTTCAGCTGGGGGCTATGCTGATTTAGGTGATTCTCTTTTGTGAGTTCCACTTTCTGTAAGTTCTCCAACATTTTTCTTGGTTTGTAGGCACCTCAGAGCTTTCTGCTGAGTCGCAGATCCCCAAATAGAAAACTTCAGCTGGCTGACAATAGTTTTGATTTCTTAATTACTTTTCACGGGCTGCGAGGCAGTCCAAGGACCACGTTTCCCTCTGGGATTTGCAGACAACAGCCTGAAGGCAGCTGATAAGTTTATTAAAGATTCTGCTTTTACTTTGAAGCCCTGGAGCCTCTATTAATATCCCAATGACACCGGGTATGTGCTCAGGGGGAGGAAATTGTCCCCCCTCTGTCATCCACTCCTGAAAAAACCCAGTGGGACTCTGGGGCTGCTCGTGTCCCTGTGGAGGATGGGGCATTGCAGCAGGAGCAGCAGGTCATGCTGGGCAGTTTTGGGATTACACAACTCCTCAGCCTCGTCAGCCTGGCTGGGGGCAGAGGAAGGGTGTGATGGTTTACCCCAAACATACAGCAAATTTTGCAGTGTTTAATCCCAACAGGCAGCATCACATCTACCTTAACCCCCAGCTAACAGCAGAGAAAGGACTTCCTCTGTTGATTCTTGAACCAAATCCAGTCATTTGTTTTCTTAAACGAGTACTTTCAACCACGTCACTCTGGCAGGCTCACAAGACTTCAGGGATGAAAAGGATATTTGCCACAAAACTCACCTTTAACTCTATAAAAAAAGAAGCCAAACCTTAGTTCTCACTCAAAAAGCTCTCATTCTATCTCCAAACCCTAATTATGCACCTTCAGAGAGTTAATGGGCAGGGTTGGTGTCTTCTCTCTGCTGATGCAGGAACACATTCAGTGCTCTCATTTTGATCTCCTTTTAGATTTAAGGAGCACTCTCACACCCAGGGGGGGAATTGTTCCCTCCCTGCAATGGAGTGAATCATTTGCTCTATTGCAAGGGAACTCTCTTCTCTCAAGAGCACCTGATCCTGGCTTTTTAACACCAACATTTCACGGCTTATGGCATGAACCAGCACAGGCAATGGAGGGGCAAAGTTACAAGGAGCACACGTGGAGGAAGAAAGGGAAAGAATGTCCCTGGTTCTGCTCTCTGTGTCAAATTCTCCAGGGCTTTGCACCTGGAACAAATCCCAATCCTGTTTGCACCACTGCAAACCAGGTGCATTTGTGGGGCTGGTGTTACTCTTTTATGAAGGAGAAACTGGTCCAGTAAGGGATGCAGCAGCATCCCTGCCCCTGGCACAAACACAACCAGGAGGGAGATAAAAAACCAAACATGGTGAGCGTGTTTATGATTTCAGAACCAACATCTCTTTGGGGAAGATCTTCCCAGTAATGGCAAAAAAAAAGAAAAAAAAAAAAAGAAAAAAAGTGTTCTTGTGGATTTCTACCCCAATAAGTTTGATAACAGAATTTAATAAATGAAGATGACAGGGGCTGTGGTTGAAAGGAGGTCAGATTAGCAAGCCCTAAACAAAGAATCTTATTTCCGTAGGCTGCATCTTGTGTGGGAGATAACATCTTTCCTCAGCCTCAGCTTTTACTGGATGCTTTAATGAGAAAAATGTTTTCAGGACCTGGAAAAAGGATTATTGGCCATAAACATGGAGGGTTTGTGTGTTTCTTTTTCAGCTGACTTAAAAAACAAGCACAAACCTTGTCTTATCTATGCCCTGTGGCCTGCACTTCAACCACCACTTTGCCAAATACATCACCACCCCACCATCCTATGGTGGACCCCAAGCAGTGCCCAGCAGTGTGAATCTCCCAGTTTGGACTTTGTCAGAAGGTGGGAGAAGGAAAACAGCTTCCCACCCTTGTGCTGGCTCAGACTGTGCTCATTAAGAAGCCTTTTGCCCAAGAAGCAGGATGCTGTCTCTTTCTCTCATCCATTCCCCCCTGTGCAGGTTGAAAGCACAAGCCTTTGTCTAACATGGAAATGGATTCAGGAAAATGTGTTGCTGAGAGCAATTTTGCAGTGCTGGAGGGGAATGTCAGTAAGAGATCAGCTCTTTTCTGTCTATATATTCTATTATTCAGCATCACAGGCTTGATTTTTCTACAGCACTCAGCCAAACGCTCACCTGCTCGTCACCGACCATCAAAGCAAGCTTTTCAAAAGAGTTCATCTGCTATTTAGAGCCTGAAACAAATTTTAGGAGGAAAAAAAAAACCTTCTTTGCCTCCCTACTTCTAAGCCAAATCCTTTGTAAGGTAGCATTAGTGCAGAGTGGGAGGCAAGGTGAGTTTTTTGGAAGCCAAGGTGGGCATAACTTTGGGTGCACAGCAGGAAATGTGCAGGGATGGTTTCCCAAAAGGTGCCTCAGCCACTCCCTTGCAGGCAGAGTGGCAGAATTTCTATTCCACCACCCCTCTTGTTTTTCCTCCAGGAATTACCACATCCCTGCAGATGTGGTAATTCCTGGAGGACAGACAGGGGGGACAGATGTAGGGAAAGGTGGGCTTCACTCAGGTCGAGTAGGAGTTCTGAGGACTCCATGACCCAAAACCTCCCTCTGTCACCTCAGAATAAATCCCCACTTGTGAGTTTTCCAACTGAAAAGGAAAACCAGTCTATTACTGACAAAGCAGGAGCACAAGTGCTTCCTTTTCAAGGGAGTTGAAACAGTAGAAAGCTCAGCTGGGGCATTGATAAGCCCACGTCTGTTTACACTTAACAGGTCCCAGAACATATAACAGCATAATTAATGAGTGAAAAATAGAAGGCAAAACCCCACCAAGCCCCAGATCTTACTGCAATTACAGGCAGAACACTGAACCACTTCAAAACTGCTTTGTCCACACAGTCCTCCCACTGGCTGAGGGGGAAATGCACAATTTCTTGTATGTTTTCCAAAAAATATGCAGCAATTCCCAGAATCAGGACAGGGTTATATTTTCTGGGGTCATTTTGGGCTTTTTTTTTTTTTTTTTTGCTGTACCTGGAATGAAATATCACCAGAGGTAACGTTCCCCCTTACATCTGCTGGTGTTTAATACACACAAGAATGTCAACAGGCTGGTCAAAGAAATCCTTAATCATGCTTGGTGATCTGACTTTGGCCTGGATCCTTTGAACTCTGAGCATTAAACTTCAAGGCAGTTTTATTATTCAAAGGGAAGATCTTGTGTAGGGGCTGAAATTGTTGTGGTTTTCCTTGCTGTGCCACCACTGTGTTTTCTCTGATTCAAAATAAAAATGAGGAGTTGAGTACCATCTTGAGGTTGTTTTGGGGGTGATGCAGACTTTGAACTGTTCTGTATCAGAGCACTTTGGTCTACATGTCAGTGAATAATTTTTGTGTGGTGGCTTCAATACCCTTTTGTGTCCACAGAAACTGTTCCAGGCACTCCCAGGAGCCATTATTTAGGTTCATCTCATTGCAATTCCTTGGATTTCTGGCCTCACAATCATACTCCCTCTCCTGTGATACCTTTGAAGTCACAGGGCAAAAATTCTTTTGGAAGGGTTGGGTGGAGAAACAGAGGGAAAAGTTTTTGCTTTGGAAAGCAAAGGGCACCAGAGATCTTTGACTATGGAGAAAAATATTCCTAGGAGGTGCTCAAATCCAGACTTGGGTGAACTTGCCAAATGTTCAAAAATAAACTAAAAAGTTATTTCCTTTTAAAACTTGTCAGGCTTTTCTACATGGGATATTCTGTGTGATTATTGGGAGTAGGTTCAGCTTAGAGCTGAAACCAAGCTGGCATTTGCCTAACAGAGCATCTAATCACAAACCCATGTCACTCCTGTCTGCTGAAAGGCATTTTCCACGTGCTGCTTCCCTTTCCCTGAGCCAGAGGGGCTCCTGTCGCAATCCTTTCCTGAAATGGGGGCTGCAGTGATCCCTGCTCTTCTGAGTGCATTTCTGATAAAGACAGATATTATTTCTGATGAATTCTTTGTGCAAAAACACCCTTTGCCACCTCTTGCTTTGGTTTTCATTTGAAGTCTTTTCCTGGTCACCTCTTCCCAGAACTTGATAAATTAAATGTTTTATGTATTCCTCATAAGATTGGGGCCTGTTTGGTTCTCAACAGAGAAAAGAAAAAAGCACAAACAACTTGCTAATTAAATCCTGAAGCCATCTGGATTTAAAGGCAAGGGCCAGGCTAACTTTAATACCTGCAGTGCTGTCCCATGGGGACAAGGAGCAGCTCTGATTTCCCCTCCACCCTTCCGAGGCCAGTCTGAAAACTCACCCTGGATCCTGGAGCATGGAAGATGAGGGAGGATGTGAGGAGCAGCCTTCCCACTGAGCAATCCTCTGCTGAGCCACACTCACTCTGCCATCCAGCACAGCTCCTGTGAGCTGTGATCCATCCCACAACGGGGTGGGAGGTAATTAGCAGAGGTAATTAGCAGAGGTCATCCTCTGGCCAGGCTGCACAAACGGTGATCCCCAGCAAGGGGGTGGGAATGATGGGTCCAAAACCTCATCAATCATTGCAAATTCCCTGACAGAACACTCAAGGCTGAAGGGATGATGTGAAGTTTTAATCTATGCTGTACCAGCTGGTTGGGTTTTGGGGTTTTTTGGTGGTTTCATAGAGGGAAATGGGGATTATTCCACCCAAACCTTTCTGTGATGAACTATCCACAGAATCATTTGCTTCTGACAAAAATGACTGCAAAAAGCCCAGCCCAAAAGTAGGATTTTCTGCCTTAGTTTATGAATTACCTGCAGTGGCTTTGGAAATACTTTTTCCCTTGATGTTAAGTATCAATTTTATTTTCACTAACATTTTGTATACGTGCCTGCAGAGCACATATATTCTGCCTAGCACAGTTTTATTGCATTGCTATTTTATTTACTTCCTGCCTTGTGAGGTGTGTTGATAGGTGAACCTCCTATTTCTTAGTGCAAATGCCTGATCTCTTTGATGGATATTTCTTGAACTCTCTTCACTTGCAAACAGTGCTTGGGGTTCAAAAAATATCACCAGCCAAGCCAATGAACCTGCAGAGAGCCTCAGCCCATTGTCAGTCCCACATCCCATACAGAGAGCTGGCATTAGTTTGTTTTCAGTTGTGGGGTTTTTTTTGTAAGCTCAGTTTTTCAGGGCCTGCAGGTTGAGAAGATGTCAGTGCATTGTGGAGATGAACGAGTGATGGCAATGTGAAAATGCTGCCACTTGGGAATGGATCTGGGTACATGTGGAGATAATCAGGAGTCACTTTTAATCACACACTGCTTAATTTTGTGCTGATTTTCAATTTATACAAGCCATTAGGTATTGGGGAAGCAGGTGGATCTTGTCTCTCTTTGTCCCTCTCTTTGACTTGTGCAAAATCTTCTCTGTGTGGTCAGGGCTTAATTCTCTTGGTCATTTTACAGATTGAGGATTTTATTGGAGTTTTGCTGCTTCTTTTGTTTTTGTGTCATCAGTGAATTCTGGAGTGCTTGATCTTCACCAGAAAATAAAAACCATGGAAAAGCAGGGCTGAAAACCTGTTGGTGTTGTTTGGTTTGGGGTGTGCTTGGTCAGAAAGCACCCCAGATCCTGGGGGTGAGATTATTGGTTCTCTAATTATTGTAATTACTGGTTTAGTAATCCCTAATTACTGGTTCTGTCCTGGACAGGGCTCTGGGTTGGAGAGCCACTGTTTTAATGCCAATGAATCAATTTCTGGTGTAGTAAGAGCAGTTCTGCTACAACAAAAATGGACTTGCAGGGCCAGAGAACATCACTGGAACAACTCTGAGCAAGTGATGGTCTCTTTCTTCCACCCAGCCCTAAGGACACCCATGTTTGTGGGGGTCCTTCAGCTCTGGCATGCAGAAATGAGCTGGCAGAAGAGGATTTGGCAACCATTTTTGGTTGCCAGAAGACAACCTGCTCCCTGAGCACTGATGAGGCAGGACAGGTATTCCTGCATGGAGTTTGATGCCTCAGGTTTTGGCTTTTCTATTTTTCAGATTCTGTGCTGCTTTAGTGTGTGGGTCTGGGCTTCACATCAGGGGATGCTGAGCTCTGTGCACAGAGCAGGGAGACAAAACAATTCCTGCTCCAGCTGGGCACCAAGGACAAATGATCCAAATCTCAGCCCAGGAGCACAAACCCCGTGGGCTGGAGAGAGAAAAACAAGGGTGGGACTGCCTGGGCTAAAGCTGGGCTGGGACAATGAACTGCAAGGTGGGAATGGAGCAGAGCTGATCCCAGGGAGAGACCCCATGACCAGGTGTCCATTTTGGGACCATTTTGGTTCATCTTGGGTGCAGCCCTGGCTGGGCTCCTGTGCTGCCCAAGGTGCATCCATGGAGGCCTTTTAATAAATCCCTGCTTTATTCTTTAACTCAGTCTAGCCTCAGTTCTAAGTCAGCCTTCACAAGGCATCAATTTCTCCACGTGTGATAGACCCTGAGGCAGTGTGCCTTTGATTTTCTCAGCCCTGATTGCACAGAGGAAGCTGCTTAAGGAGCAATTTCCTATTCCAAGTGGGAAGCAGGATGGAATCTGGCCATTTAGCCTTTTATTCTATGAGGGGAAAAGTGCAATTTTGAGCACATTAAGCAGCGTCACTGAATTACAGAGCAGGGAGTTATAAAAAGGTATGGAAAAGTTCTCCCAGGTCTGCTCTTCACAGCCTCGTGGTGCTGTAAAAGGTTAGCACTTAGTTTATTTTTGCACCATGGGCATTCAAGGCAAGGTTTGGTGGTTTTCTGGTGCTTTTCTATGGAAATCTGGAGTTCCAGCAGATGTCACAGGATCCAGGATGGGGAAGAAGAAGGGAAGAAGATCCTGCAGAGGAGAAGGAACAAGGAGCAAAGGCCTCTTTGCTTCCATGTGTCAAAAGAGAAAGAGTGAGGACCTGGAGCAGCTGGGCAGCCAAGAGAGGTAAAAAAGGTGATTGCACACAAGCTGTCCACACTTTGGGAATGATAATGGCTAAAAGCCTCAGCAAAGCCCAGTATGAATGTGGGGAGGGAACAGGATGAGGAAAGGGAATGAGAAAGCCCAAAGAGAGGCAAAGCACAGAGGTTTTATTGATCACCAAGGAAGAAAAGTCAATTATATCCTTCCCAGGGATGTGGAAGGACTCCCACAAGGAACTGGAAATGGAAAAGTACCACAAACCCTAACCTGACTTGTGTAGGGAGATTTGGCAGGACATGGGACCTTCATGTGGTGCTGCTTGTATTGCCCTGCTGTGCTCTGCAGTGTCAAAAACCTGAGATATCCAGAGGCAAAGAAAAATGGTAGGTGCCAGTGCCTTACCTTTGCTGGTGTGGGCTGGGAGAGCAGAGGAGTAGGGAAACCATCTGTGCTCAGTTGATGACCGAGTTTGTAACTGAAAATTCAATTTACAGACCAGTTTATTGACAAAAAGAGCTGATTTTTTAAAGTTTCATAGAGAAACGCAGAAAGTCTTGCATAAACCTAGCACTGCATCTCCACTAATAAACCAAACAGAGCCAGAAAATGTGGTATTATTGATCAAACAGTCTAATTTTTAATGTTTCCCCAAACATCTTCAGTCTATGGAAGACTGAGTCTTCCAAGAGTCTTCCAGACAATACCAGGGAAAGCATAAACCTAAACTGTTTTGGGGCAGGAGTCTCTAAGACTAGTCTGGCTTTATTTTTTATTGTAAAAGGTGAAATATCAAGGCCTTCCTTCCTTCCTTCCTTCCTTCCTTCCTTCCTTCCTTCCTTCCTTCCTTCCTTCCTTCCTTCCTCCTTCCTTCCTTCCTTCCTTCCTCCTCCTTCCTTCCTTCCTTCCTTCCTCCTTCCTTCCTTCCTTCCTTCCTTCCTTCCTTCCTTCCTTCCTTCCTTCCTTCCTTCCTTCCTTCCTTCCTTCCTTCCTTCCTTCCTCCTTCCTTCCTTCCTTCCTTCCTTCCTTCCTTCCTTCCTCCCTTCCTCCCTTCCTCCCTTCCTCCCTTCCTCCCTTCCTCCCTTCCTCCCTTCCTCCCTTCCTCCCTTCCTCCCTTCCTCCCTTCCTCTCTTTAGAGATTACATTTGAAACCCTATAAGTATTTAAAGGGATTTTTAAATAAGGATTTAAAAAGAGGTACAAAAAGCTCCATCCCACCTATCAAGGAAGTGAGACCCTGTTTTCCAAAGGTAAAAAATTCTCAAGGATGATGTGGTTGAGAGTCTTCCAAGAGCTGTCCTTAGGACATTCCTCCTGCCCTTCCCTGCAGATTTCTGGTTGTATTTAGATGACGCACAAAATTGTCACTTTAATGGTGTCTGACCATTTCATGTTCCTTCTTTAGAGGAGGACATTCCTTCAAGTGGAATGTTCAGCAAGAGCACCCAAAATAGGACCTTTAATTCCCCATCCAGCCTTGGCTTCGAGCTTCGGACTCCTCCCAGGCATATTTCATGTGAGGCTCCAGACAGTCTCACTCCAGTAACTGGACACTTGATGGCTTGGCTGGCTTGCCTATCCCAGGCTTGTTTGGAAAGACAACAGGTAGAGAGACAGGCTGAGGGCTGCAGGCCAGGGTCCCTTCCAAAATTCCAGGGAGCTGCTCCCTCAGCCAGCGTGCGGCCCGGTGACGCTCATGGCTTGTGCTGTATGAAACAAAATGAAAACTGGCTTTGTTTAGGCACTGGTTTTGAGGGATGAGATCATGGGGTGACTGAACACACCAAGTGTGACTCAGCAGGGTCTCACACAGCAATGACCACAGAGCTGAGCTCCCAGCTCACATCTGCTGGAATAAATCCCTGTCCCAGGGCCAGCTCGCTGGGCACCACAGTTCCCTGGCCCCGTTTATGAAGACATCTTTGTTGGATGCAATTTTTGCCAGTCCCCTCAGAGGCTGGGTAAATTATTCTTGCAATTTCTTCTGCATGAAGCCATGGGAAAAATTCTCCTGGAGGGATGGGAGCACCAGAGACAGGAAAGAACTGCACAGGAGTTGAAGAATGACGAAACCTGAGGAAAAGACAGGAGTGGAGAACTTCTGCAGAAAAAATGTCATGGGATATCCTGAGCTGGAAGGGACACACAAGGATCATCAAATCCAGCTCCTGTCCCTGCACAGACACCCCAACAATCCCATCCTGTGGAGCATTGTCAAACTCCCCTGGAGCTCTGGCAGATTTGGGGCTGTGCCCATTCCCTGGGGAGCTGGGCAGTGCCCAGCACCCTCTGGAAGAGAAACCTTTCCCTAATATCCAACCTAAACCTCCCCTGACACGGTATTGTTGCAGTTTTGGGTTTTACAATAAAAAAAAGATTTGTAGCACCTGAAAATATGCACAAACCTGAATGATTTCTGAGGAGAAGGGGAGGAAGGAACACGGCACTGAGGGAAATCTGTATCTGCTTGCAGCTGATCTCTCTGTAGGAGCTACAGAAGTCATCCCACTTCTGTGGGTGATGGGAGAGGAGAGCTGTGCCTTTACAAGGATCTTACAGACCTTCAGAAGAAGCCCTTAGCCACTTATTCCAGCCTTGGTTTCCTGGATGTCAGGAAATGCCTGTTGGATTACAGAGATGACAGATGACATTGCCAGATGATTTTTTGCAGGGGAGGTTTCAAGGAAGAGATGGCCGAGTATAAATGTATTGAAATGTGTCCTGAGCAGAAAAACCAGGTGTTGATGGAACAAGGATGTGGGAGTAAAAGAGGGTTATTCAGGAGGGACACAACAGGCTACAGCTACTTTGGATGGCAGGAGTGAGTTGACTGACACAAATCAGGTAGAGAAGTCCAACCAGGCCCTTTCCTCCTCTGGAGGACAATATTTTGTCTGTTTTATCAGATTTGGAACAGGCTTTCCTTGCCTTCATAGACACCAAGGCCTCAGTCTCCAGTAGGATTTCAGAGCCCTGCTGCACCCTCTAAACAAACCCCATCTCCCATCATAAAATAAGGCACCACTTGGAAATTTCCACCTCTCATTGTCTCTGCTGCTCCTTTCTGTATATTTTGTCTCCAGTGAGCGATCAGAGCATCCTGACAGCACTTGAGATGCAAGCTATGAAAAAAAAATAGTGCCTTGGGATTTCAATCTTCCTTGGGACATTTGCCTGCAAACATCTGCCTGTTTGTGCAATCTGGCTTCTTGCAGCAGCAAACTCCTTCTAGAGCATTTTGATGAACCCTGGGACAAGCTTGGCTCTGGCAGTGGTGCTGTGCCTGTCCCCAGAGCAGGGGGAGGGATGGGAAAGGGAGGTGGCTCTGGCAGATGCAGGGAAGTGGCTCTGACCTTCCTGTCATTTCAGGGGAGGATATTAGCAGAGGGTTTCCCCTGGGCTTCATCCACACCATCCCTGCTCTCTGTACTGACAACAGCATGAACAACAACCACTGTAAATCAGAAAACTCATGGCTGCATCCTCCAAGGGGATAAGGCAGTGAAAGCACCTTGCAGAAAATTGTTGTGGGCAGAAAATCAGAGATTTATGGAATCATGGAATGGTTTGGGCTGGAAGAGACCTCAAAGTCCATCTCATTCCACCCTCTGCCATGGGCAGGGACACCTTCCACTAGACCAGGATGCTCCAAGCCCCAGTGTCCAACCTGGCCTTGTGTAAAGTCACAGAATCACAGAATCACAGAATCACAGAACAATGAGGTTGGAAGAGACCTCTAAGATCATCCAGTCCAACCTGTGCCCTCACACCCCAACCAGACCATAGCACCAAGTGCCATGGCCAGTCTGTTTTAAACACATCCAGAGATGGTGATTCCACCACCTCCCTGGGAAGAGCATTCCAGCACTTTATTATTCTTTTGGTGAAAAATTTCTTCCTGATATCCAGCCTATCCCTTCCCTGCTGTAGCTGGAGACTGTGTGCTCTGGTTCTGTCAGTGCTGCCTGGTGGGAGAGACCGACCCCACCTGGCTGCAGCCTCCCTTCAGGGAGGTGTAGAGAGCAATAAGGGCACCTCTGAGCCTCCTCTTCTCCAGGCTGAACAGCCCCAGCTCCTTCAAACGTTCCTCACAGGGTTTGTGTTCCAACCCCTTCACCAGCCCTGTTGCCTCCTCTGGACAAGCATCTCAACATCCTTCCCAAACTGAGGGGCCAGAACTGGACACGGACAAGTCTGCCTTGGACACTTCCAGAGATCCAGGGGCAGCCACAGCTTCTCTGGGCACTCTGTGCCAGGCCTTCCCACTCTCACAGGGAAGAGTTCCTTCCCAATATTCCATCTGAATCGACTCTATTTCAGTTTGAGGGCAGCTGAAGCATGGCACCACTGGCCAAGTGCAGGGCTGCCTCCTTCTCCCACTGCAGCTGAGCTCACCTTCAGCAGAGTTCCTTGGTGCCTTCAACCACTCACTGCTGAAGCTTCCCTCAGCTGCACAGAATCATCATTCTCATTTTCCATTATCCTCATTTTCTATTGTTCCCGTTTCACAGATATGGCACCAAGGAGAGGTTACAGGGCATGATCCTCTCCCTTAACTTTCAGAAATCTAAAATGAGATGTTTTGCCCTAAGCCTGTTACTGTGACCTTCCATTAGAGAGAAAAGGGTGAAGCTGGTGCCTCCAGGGGAGAGTTCTCCTGATACACTGATGAAAACTCAGTTTAGGAGGAGATGCATCACCCTCTATTGTGTCTGGGTAGCTTTTCATGGATGCTAAAGCAATCCAAGGGTGACTAACTCACATATTCTCACCAGACTCACCTGCTGGGGCTGGAACAGACCCAAGTACCCCCAATCCCACATCCTTATTTTCCAGGATTACTCAGCTTTGTCTCAGCACTCAGCTGCACATTGAGGATTTGAGACAAGCATTTAGGCTCTGCTCCCAGCTGACTCAAGCCCAGGGCTGTCTTTTATTTCATTAAAAGCAACTAAATTGAATGCAGTGCTGGGAATATGGAGAACAAGGATTTGTGTGGCCTCCAGTGTTGTGTCAAGCTGCTACAAACAACCTATTCCAGCAGAAATTGCTGCTACCCCACAGCTGAGCAGCTCTGCTTCCTGTCAGTGCAGCACTGCTTTGGTGCTGGTCTCTCTGCTGGGGTTTTCCTGCCTTCCTTTGTGATCTGACACAGCCTCCCGTGGCAAATGAAAACCTAGCAACTGGTGGCTTTGACAAAATGCTCACTTGGCTCACTGCAGGGAAGCATGGATTTACTCACTGTGAAAGGAGAGGCAGGGAATGTTTCTCTTTTAATTCTGCTTGGTGAGAAGCTCTCCCTCCTCCCCTCAGGACAGAGCTGTGCCTGTTCCAGGATCCCCTGATCCCCTTGTTACCTCAGGGGTGCCTTCTTACAAGAGCATAAAAAAGGCCCCTGAAAAAGCCCCAGCCAGGCAGAAGCAGCAAAATGAGAGACAGATTCTCTCTGATTTTGTCATAAAATCACAGCCAGCTCCTAATTTAGCCTCAAGTTTACAACCTGCCTCCAGCTTCTGCTCTGTCTTCCTGAAGTTACTGTTGATTCTCACCAGATCTTGCTCCACTAACTTGGGCTTCACTCCAGAAAGCTTTTCTTCCCTCTGTGTCCAAACACATGGGTGGGAGGTATCTATACTGCTGAGTCTGTTTGCCCTGGACCATTTGAGAAAAAAAAAAGAAAAAGAAAAAGATGTAATTTAATCCTTGACATGAGCTCCTTCCATTTAGAACAGCTCAAGAGGGTGAATGAAGACTCAGAGACAACACAGCTGAATGGGCAAGAGTTGCACGAGCCAGAAATGACAAATCATGTGAAAATCCAAATAACCAAGAGCTGTTTCTCCTCAGCAGCTCTCCCTCCCTCCATCTTCAACTGAGATTTACTGGGAGTCACTGCCCAGAGGAACTCGAGGACAATTTAACAGCACAGGGCAATGCCCTTGGAGGATGGGTCAGCTCTGGGACACCAGCAAGCCCAGCAGGAACATTTTTATTTGCTGGGAAAGGCTCAGTGACAAAGGGTGGAAGAGAAAGAACTGCAAAAGTCCAGGCATGTGTGACTGATGCCCTGGCTGAGTGGCTGAGCAGTGTGTCTGGAAAAGTGAATTGATATGCAAGTTTTCCCACTTTTTTCCCCAGCTGGAGGAGTGTTTTATACCCCTGCTCTACTTTTATACCCCCAGTTTATGCCCTGCATTTTTATTTTTTGAATGACACTGCTGAAAACATCAAAATACAGATTAATCTGGTGACCCTTGAAATAAAACTTCTGAAGACTCCTTCTGAGGTGAAATTTCACTCAAACCTTAAATTTGCTCAAAACTTAAATTTCACTTCAAACCTTTCATCCAGGTTTCCCTTTTTATGCTGATTAGTTTTAGTACTTCTAATCACTCAACTGTTGGGTTTTTTTTTTTTTTTGGTTTGTTACATATTTGGGAATAAAAGGAATGTTTGTCATTTGCATATCTGAGTTGTCACAAACTAAGTTCAAGAGGACTCACTAATGATCCTGATCATTAATCTTTTTAACAGGTGTGGACAAAACACACATTTCCAGTAGATGGAGAATAATTTTACTCTTTGCTTTCTTTGATGCAGGGCAGAAAACATCTGGCTGACATCAGAGCATGCAAACCCTGCTTTTACAAAAACATCTGGCAAGGTGGACTTATTACACAGAATCTCACTTGATTAGCAGTAATTAAATCTGAGTTCAGATCTCAGTGTTTATACGCTGACACCAGCTTGGAATTGTTGTGGTGCGCATCCAATTTCCAGTTGTGTTATCTTCCCTGTTTGTATTGTTCTCCCCATTTTGTAATGTTCCCCCCAGTTGTAATCCTAAGCCTATGTTGATGGTTCAGTCCTGGTTTCCCCCTCTCCCTGAAATGGTTCCCTCCCAGTCTGGCCATACTGCCAAGCCCTTGTCTCCACCCCCGTTCCCATGGTTACCACCCCACTTGTTACATTTTCCCCTCCTCCAGGGCCCTGTCCATCTCCCGGGGCCCTGCCCATTTCTCCAGAAACTTCTCCCTTCCTCAGAGAGTGATTGGGCAAGTGCTCCTGGCCCCTCCCTAGCTCTTATATCATTGGTTCTCGCCCGTGTCAGTTATGTCCGATTCCCCTCCTCAGTTTCCCCCATTGGTTCTTGTACCTATGTTCCACCCCCTTTATAAACTGCTGTTACTCTTTGTTCTCTGCCTTTTCCCAGTTGGACCTCCTGGAGACAATAAAACTCTGGATTGCACCAGGCGAGTTAAGACCCTCTTTTCTCTTGAGCTTCTCCACTTTTGCCGCTCCTCTCGACATTGCTGCCCTGTCGAAGGTGCTGCCTGATGCCCCGGCGAATTAAGGCAGTGCCCCCCCGCTGCTGGCTGCTGCTGTGCTCCCAGCTAGCCAGCGCCGCCTCCCCCCCGCTCTCAGGGGAGTAAAGTGCACTCGACGCAGCAGCGCGGCATGGAACGAAAATCAAAACCAGGGGCTATTCCTGTTGTATCTGCTTGGTGGAACTGCTCCATCAACTGGGGCTGAGTTGTCCACCCTGACAAGAGAAGCTCAGGTTGATGAATTGAGGCCCCCAGGGCAAGGAGCATCAATCAGGGAGGAGATCATCAAATCATCGTGGCTGTTCTGCTGACTTGTTGTGTGCCCAATCTTCCTTGCTTTCTGAAAAGGTAGACTGAATGTTATTAATTTGTGGCACAATCCTCTCTGACAAATTCTTCTGGAGGCTTGCAGGATGAGAGCCTGACACAGTTTGAGTCATTGTCTGGTCGTGTTGTGCCATTGGTATGGATCCAGAAGTGAGGCTGAGTGTGTGAGAGTGGAGACCTCACAGAACTGGAATAAACCAATTCCCTCTCCCACCTTGTCTCTTAACACCCCCTAAAGAGAGCAAAACTCAGAGTGACAGCTCAGTGTCGGGTGACTCAGGGGGTTGTGGAAAAAAGGGGAAAACTAGAACTTTCCTTTTCCTGCTCCATGAAGAGCTCTCAGTAGCCCCTTGCCCTCTTTGACACAAAGGTTTATCCTGCCTCCCTTTATTACTGGCTCTTTTTGCTCTGTGCTGCTTTACGTTCTTTTTTGTGCCAAAACCAAACCAAAGTCAACCTTGCCCACCCACAAACTGTAGTTTTTGTTTAGTGTGCACCAAGATTTGCATGTAAAAGGAGTTGCAATCTGGAACGTGGTTTGTTGTTGTTGTTGATGTTGTTTGTTTGTTTTTTTCTGACAGGATGACATTTTCTGCTCAGTCTGGATACAAATATGTCAGCTCCCTTTCAGAGGGTCCAGCACCAAGATTTTGTGGTGTGGATGCTTTCTCTGACACACAAATGAATGTTGTGCTGATAATGGAAAGCTTCAAAATTAAGGAAGTTTCTGAGAGGCCTTCCTGGGCCTTTTTAGAGCATCAGGGAATCACTCGGGTTGGAAAATCCCTCTAAAATCATTAAGTCCAGCCATTAACTCAGCACTGCCAAAGCCACCATGTCCCCAAGTGCCACAGGTACAAAGCCTTTAAACCCCTGCAGAGATGGGGCCTCCACCACTGCCCTGGATATCTGTGCCAGGGCTGGAAAACCCTTTTGGTTCAGTTAGGTCCCAAAGTTTCAGTTATCCTGTGTCATTCCTACATCTCCCTGGGGGCAGTAGCCAGTCTGGGGGGGATCTCTGTTGTGTCTGGTTGGAGGATGGGGTGTGCTTGCAATTTGCAACTCACTTGGGCTACAACCTTGTCTCTCTTCAAAAGTTTGTGCTTTGAAAATTAAATTTTTTGTTGCTTCATATTTTGCAGGATGCCACCAGACGTACACAGGGCTGGAGATCTTGTTTTGTTTTGCTCCACCTCAGTACCTGTTGGTTGCTTCATGCTTGGTTCATTATTAGGAGACCAACTTCCTTTGGCCAAGGAAAGGGGAGTAAAGGGCTGAGAATGTTGGTTCAAAGCAGATGAATCCTTCCAGATTGCCCATTTTGAGGAGTAGTTTTCTTCCACAAACAACATAGAAGCCACTACCTTCATCTGTTAACTGCCTACAGCAGGCTCTGTAGAATACCCCCCAGAAGAGATTTCCTTTACCTGAAAGAAATTTCCTGGAAAAAGAAAGCTTTCCCAAAGCATTATTTCACCAAAATCCACTTTTCCACTCTGGAAACCCCTGTGGCAGAAGCAATGATGCAGTGTGTTGGAGGCGCTAATCTGGCTGCTTCAGAACCAGGCTGTTCATTTGTTCAGTGTGTGTTTTAGGGCAGCCTAAGGGAGAAATTCTCAAACACACTCCAGCTTCCTTCTCTCACAGAAATTTTATCTGAAAAAAGGCAGAGCCTCTGGCTTTGTGCCACTTTTTCCCAGCCCTTTGGATATGTGAACGCTGAGGTGTGCACGAATTCACTGGTACTGTAAGAACAAGGACTGGCAACGTGACCACCTGAGTTACTGACCTTTGCTGGGGCTGCACTGACCTCAGATGCTCCTTGGCTGTGCAGCAGAGCCTCATCTGCCTGGCACATGTGGCCCCTGGATTAAACAGGTTGTACTGAGCAGAGTACAAAGAACTCCACCAAGGCAGATGATGAGATCTGTCCTGGTCCAGCCAAGGAGACACAGCCAAGCCTGCTGACGTCGGGATGGAGCACTATCAGCCTGCACCAGCTGAGCCCCTGGGCCTTGTGATTTCCAACCCTGCTCAGCTTGGCAGCTGTGAAATTGCATTAGTGGAGTTAGAGGCATCTGGGTTATGAATTTCAGCCGACTAACAATGGGCAAGGATCTTTCCCACACCCACCAGAGAGGTCTGTGGAGCGCAGCTGGAAACCACGGGCGAGTCAAGACCAGTGGTTCTCTGCTTTCACTGACACTTACACCAACCCAAACACATGGAAGGCTTCCAGTTTCTCTTGGAGTAAACAAAGGGAAGCACAAAACCCCATTATTTCCTATAGCTCTTTGTTCAGGGAGTATTTTTAGTCCAGCTGACGATCATTTTGCGTATCCAAAGTGTTTAATTAAGTACATTCATCAAAATGAAGACCCCCAAGGAAATTTTTTGTGAGTGTTTCTCCATCCAGAAGATCACTCTCTTTCAATGTCAATTTCACATATCACTCTGGGAATCCAGGCATGGGTTTATTATCTTATTTCACTATCAGAGTTCAATAATTTATAAGAAAAATCATCACATCCATCAGTTCTGGGAAAAAACCCTCTACCTATCCATGGTTACTACCACTCTTTAAAACCAAGGGAGCATGCAGAAATAGAGAGAGGAAACAAAAATATCTGTTTAGAAGAAAAGTCCCATACTTTTAGGATGCATTTATGATGCATGAGGTGCTTGTTAAGCCAATTCCAGGTTATTCCAACCCCAAATTCTGTTTGTTTCTTCTGCAGGCTCCTATCAGTTTGCTGAAGTGAAACAGAGCAGGAATATCTGGAGGAACATCAGGAAAAGCAGCTGGACAGTGGGCTAAAATAAGCTTAATTTTCCACAGTAAATCCACACCTCTAGGTTTATGGAGAGGTAAAAGGCAGACACCATGTGCTGACCAAAACCACAGATGATGTCTGTGCTGCAGCTTGTAATGCCCCCCTTCCCAAACTGGTGTTCCTCTGCCCACACAATGAAATTATCACATTCCTTCTTGAAAATTCATTGGATCACACGTGGCAAGTGCTGGTCAGACAGACAGGGAGTTCTCCCTGTGCCTGGACTTTATCAAATTCCAGAATGAAGGGCAAGAACACCTCTGTTAGGCAAGAGAGTTGTCCATATGTCAATGCCAGTGATGCTGCAGGTTCAAGGTTGGACAGAAACCCTGGATAAAACCAGAGGGCTGTGTCCAAAGGGCTTAAATTACTTCTCTAGGCTTTCCTCCTGCTGGGCTCCTTACCACAAAGGCTTGGGCCTTCAAAATCCAAAAATAGCCCAAGACATCACTGGAGTTTTAAAAGTCTTCTTGTTTCCTTTTGGAATCACTTGAAAATGCACTTTTGAAGCTCTTCTGCATGGAGATTTATCTCAGTCCTTGAGACTGTGCTGCTTCTGAAGCAGTGATGTATGAACAGTGGCAGGGGAGGAAAGGAAAGGCTTCAACCCCACCATAACTGGAGCAATCCAGACTAAAGAAACCTGTTTTTTTTATTTCTTTATTTTTCTCTTGGAAGCCAAAAAACCAAGTAACAGCACTCAGGTTCATTAATTGGAGTGAAAGCATGAGATTTACTCTCTCCCAAGGTTAACCTCCAGGCTGCTTGGACTTCTGAAATTGCAGCTTGGCACAGGTCCAGCTCTGAATAAGAGCTCATCCCTCCAGCTTGTTTCCGAAAAAAAAAACCCAACAAAACAAACAAACCAAACAAGAAAGCTCCACTCATCCTCTTTGTAATTCCAGGCATTGAAATGTTCTGGGCCGGTTGCTCCAGAATGTCCAGGAGACACAAGAACGCAGTGGATACAAGCAGAGGGAACACTGCTACTCTTTGATCTTCCCTGTTTCCCAGTAAATTTATATGGAACATTGGAAGGTGTAATGGTCTCTGTCCTTTGTGCCTCATGTGGAGCTCAGTAGGTGAATAATTAAAGCACAGCACAAAGCCCAGCTTGAGGAAAATGTTCATTTTCAGCTCAGAAAACTGGAATCTCCCAGAAGATGTCTGGGAAGAATTGAGACCACTTATCCTTCTACATGTTGGAGCACCTCATCAGAAGATTAAAATTCCCTTGAGGTCCCCATTTCCCTGGATCTGTCAGAGCTCCAGAGTATCAGCTGGGATCAGGAGTTTGGGCTCCCTTGAAGGACCCCACAGTATTTTGTAAACTGCAAACGATGAAGAAATGCAGCTGCCCCAGGGTTAGGAACTCCAGACAATAAAACAACAAAGCCCCTCAATCCAGTTAAATCCTTAAATCTAGACAGAAGAACAAAATATCTCAGAGTCCAGTGAATTTTATTTTCATTTTGGAGGAAAGTTGCTAGCAGAGCTGGATGTTCACTGGGTGTGTTGGGGATATACTGGTGCAGCTCCGCAAAGAGTTCAAAGCTGTAAATTGACTTTACAAATCACAGACCAGGTGCAAAAGAGGAGGAAAGGTGGCTCTCTTATCCTTGTTTCAATCTTTAAAAGTAGATACTTGTATGAAGCAGCAGCAGTTTTATTGTGAAAGTTTGTTTCATATGAGAAAATATCAATTTTTCTGGTGGAAGTGTCAAAGATAGAATGTGTAATATCACATGAGGTTTTCCTCATGTTTTCTCACAGATATTCTGTTTTAGAAACAGGCAATTCACTGAAATCAGGTGCTTCCTGTAAACAGTTTTGATTGCACAAAATTGGCTTACTCCTGAATACAAATCCAAAATAAACTTTCATCCAGCAGCAAAATTTGATCAGCCGAAACACGGAATAAAGGTATAATAAAAAAGGCATTCAGCTTTGTGTAGAACAAAATCCTTCTTCATCACTAAAGATCCAGCTCAACAATTACATGCAGTGTTTTATTTCAGGTTTATGCCTCCAAGATTTGTTGAGGTCATCAAGGAGGTGTCACATACTCTGAAGGAGCACAGTTCTTCCCCTGCAGGTTCCATGGAAGGCACCAAAGAGTCACCTGGAATAAAAAGCTGCTAGATTTACAGAAGCTATAGTTTTTTTGTCCTTGTTTTCATGTATTTAGAACACCACTACACCTGTATTTTCTTGTATGGGTTGGTGGTGTAATTTTGGTGTCTGGCCTCTGCAGAGGCCTCTGAACAGGCTGTGTTTGAGGAGAACTGGGATATTGTCAGGGAGTAGTTTGTGGGATGGAGGCTGGCAAAAATTGGGGAAGAGGAATTGTCCCTGCAAGGTCAGGGGTGGGACAAGATGAACCATGGCCAGTCTGAGGAAGTGCCCAGTGAACCCTCTCTGGAAGGGTCCAAAAAACATGTTGTCTTGGTTTGGAAAGACAGGTGTCTGCTAAGGAAGGCAGGAGCCTCCCCTGAAATGGAAAATGTAACCCCCTCCCTCTGAATTGTTATAAATTTGAAATTAAGGGGCTCTCAGGCAAAAATATGGGAGCAGGAAATAACAGTTCTTTAATAGGGAAGAAAATAAAAGGATAAAATAAACAATGAAGTGAACTAAAACAACACTGACAGAGTCAGAACCCAACATGACACCTGTGGGTCAGGGTGTTGGTAGCAGTCCCATTGGAATTGTGGCTGCAGCCCTCCTGGAGTGTCAGGGGTGGTTCTGTTGGAGCAGGGATCCTGGAGAAGGGTGGAGTCTTCCTCTGAAGATCCAGTGGAAGAGGCAGCTGCTGTTCCTCTGGGAAATCCAGTGGAGAAGCTGTGCTGGTGTCCCAGGATTTCAGATTGTATCCAGGTAGGAATGCTTGGCTCCTCCCCCTGGGCAGGGCATCTCTCCATGGGATGATGGAATTTGATCAGCCATGCAGGGACACTCACTGGCCATGGACAGAAGATAATTAATAATTATTGGCCCATGAACAACAGAGATCTCCTGGAGGGAGGATTGGCTGTGGAAGAGATAAAGAAAACTGCCCAAAGAACAGAAGATTATTGCCCCACCTCTGACAGATGGCAAATAGAATCGATCTTGCCTTGCAGTCTGGGACACATGTGGGTGTGGCACTGGAGGGCACGAGTATTTTTGGGAAACGTGGTGGTTGACACCTGTGCTCGATGACCTTAGAGGTCTTTTTTCCCTTCAGTGATTCTGTGGCTCCATGATTCTGAGTGGGTCAGGTTTAGCAGGAGCCACAGGATGAGATTCCAGAGGGGAAGGAGGCAGCAGGGAGGGTGTATGAACAAGGAGAGACATGTCTGGGAGCAGAGCAAAGGTGAAAGAACAGGATGTGGCAGAACTAGGATAACACTCCTGGGATAGTGAGGCCACTGCTTCTCGGGGTGAGGATCTGCATTAATGAACTCTGGAAGTGCTCTCAGAAAATTGGGAAGGGAATATCAGAGGAACTCTGTGTCCAGCTGGATATATGTGCTTGCATCTCTGTAGAAGTTCAGACAGTGCCAGACAGAGGCTGGTGTGGGCCAAATGGGAAAACAACTTTCTTGTTTCATACAGAAAAATAATTGCTGCTTGCTAATGTGCTGCTTCCAAACCCTCTCCAGCCCTCAGGGATGATGCCTCTCTCTCTTCTGCTTCCTTTGCTGCAAATTATGGTAGCTCTTCTTGGTTTTCCAAGATCCCATCAGGGGACCCAGATGCTTCCTCTGGTGGCTACAGAAATATCCATGTAAGGAGTTTACAGGCCTCAGCTCTGCCCTTGGAGCAGCTCGCTGATCTCACCACGTTTACAAGCACAGAAAGGCATCACCAGCTTGTTTCCCCCTTTGCAATATGGGGGGGTGAAGAAAAATCAGTTGTTCTGTTCTCTCACTTCTCTGAACACTCCTGCACCTGAGGAGAACCAGCCTTGTGCACTCCAGGCAACAGTTTGTTTCAGCTGGAAGAAATGTGGCAGGAAAGGATCTGGGAATCTTCTCAAGAACCAAATCTGCCCCCTTTAACCTGCATTTACCTGACACTAAAAAGATGCAGAGTTACTTTTTTTCCTGCCAAATCTGAATGCTATTATTTTATTTTATTTTATTTTATTTTATTTTATTTTATTTTATTTTATTTTATTTTATTTTATTTTATTTTATTTTATTTTCCTTCCTCCCCCATCCCCACCTGAATTTCTGGAGCAGATCTAAGGAAGTTCAGAGAGACAGCTGTGTGCTGTGGGTGGGAGTGTGGGTGTGATATATGCACACCACACAGGAGAGCAGGTAGATAAAAAATAGTATAAATAAAACACTGACAGCCTCCTTTTGTTGCCTCCTTCATCACTGCATTTTACAACTTGGGGAAATTATTTTGCAGAATGTTTGACATCAGTTTGATACGCGCTGTTCCCATGGCAACAGGTCTTTCTCACACTTTTTGTTTTGCTTTGGGTATTTCTCAGAATATCTCAGTCTTCATTATTTTGGGATTTTGGTCAGGCCAACCCTGCCAGAGTTGAAAGAGCACTGGGACAACGCTGTGAGGCACAGGGTGGGATTTTTGGGGTAGTCCTGTGAGGGGCCAGGATTTGGAATGGATGATTCTTGTGGATATTCTGTGGTTCTGTGATTGTGCTCCCCTTCACCTGGCACGGATGGAAGGCAGAAGAAATGACTCATTTCCACCAGGAATCTGGAGTTCTGCTCCCCAGTCAGGGCAGGGGCATCACTGCTCTGGTTCTTCATGTTCATTTTCTCCTTAAATGATATTCCACAATCCCACCCTTTCACACTTCATCTCTGTGTCATTATTAAAAATTAATCCTGCTCTTGAGCCTCAGTGCGGACTCCATGGAGCTGTGGGATGGGGATGAGGAAGTTTATTTCATCACCCCTAATATTTTTAATAACTTATGGGGTCTCTCTGCCTCTGATGGTGCTCCATCAGAAGGATAAATACAGCCACAGGGCTCTGTTTTTGTGAGGAGACAAATACACAGCTCAGAAACACCCAATTTGCTGCTTGAGCACGTGAGTGCATCCACCAGCAGGAACCCTCATCCCAACACCAGAACTAAGGAAAAGCTTTTCTGCTTAATCCCCCAGATATGAATTTGTGAGCCATCCTTCCAGAGCTGCCATGGCACAGGCGTGTCACCAAATGGCCAGGCTGGGGATGCCAGGGCATCCATCTGAAGCGTGTGAAGGGGCCGGTACCAGCGGGACAGGAAATGGTGAGGGGGTTCCCGAGGGAACAAACACACAGTGGGTCAGGAAACATTTCATAGCACTGAGAGCTGCTTGGCTGCACAGCCAGCTCCCAAAGGAAGTCCTCTTGGAGGGTCTCCAAACTCTTACATGGGGGTGCACAAGATGCATGAGAACACACGTTGGATAACGTTGTTATTGATGATGGTTTTCATGATGGTGCTAAACAAACCAGTGCAGGAAGGATCATTAATAAAACCTTCTGCATGGACACAGGGGCTGTGAAGGGCCATAACCAGGCTGGATCTGGTTCAGCAATAAAACTCTCCTTCCCTCATGCTGTACCAGCTTTAGGAATGCTCTCCTGGGGCATTCACCCCAAAAAGAGCAACAGTCACATCCTTGCCTCCCAAAAAAAGCAGGTTAAAGGGGTTTGGTGGGGTTTGGAGAAGCTGACTCCTGTCCTTTGTGGAATGTCCCTCAGAGGCAGTCTTGGGAACCTGCCAGCAGTATCCAGGTTTGCAGGGCAGGATGTCTGAATGCCTCTGGCAGGGATCCTTTCAGGCTAGCAAGCCAAAGATGCTTGTAAGGGCCTGGGTGAAATATTCACAAAGAGAAAAAAGAAAAGCACAAGAGTGGGAGCAACGGCTTGCTGCAGTAACTCCTTCTTGGGCAGCTGGAACCCTCTTTAGAAACCTCTTTAGAAACACCCTCTTCTGTGATATTATAGAATCATAAAATTGGTTAGGTTGGAAAAGCTCTCCAAGATCATTGAGCTCAATTGCCCCAGCACTGCCAAGGTCACCACTGACCATGTCCCCAAGTGTCACATCCACATGGCTTTAAATCCCTCCAGGGATGGGGACTCCACCACTGCCCTGGGCAGCCTGTTCCAATCTTTAACAACCCTGTCTGTGGAGAAATTTCCCCAATATCCAATCTACTCTTTCTGTGGCACAACCTGAGGCTGTTTCCTCTTGTTTTATCACTTGTTACCTGGAGGAAAGGACTGATCCCCATCTGTGGACTTATCATACCTTCATCCCCAAACTCCAGCCCTTCAAATCTGTCTAGAAGGTTTCCTGCAGCTGCAGTATGGGCAGGGAGTAGAGGCATTAAAAAAGGTTTATTAGCAGAAGACAATAAAGAAATAAAAGCAGAACTCCTGTGCACAGGAAGTTGTGCACTTTTGCAAGCTCATTGCTCTCCCTTTATTCTCCTTACTATTTGTTGGAAGTGACAAAATCAGCTGCTTTTTGTTCAAACTGAGAATGAGGATTTCTGTGGAATTTTTGAAAGCTCGCAGGGCAGTCATTAGAAAAAAAAAAAAGGAAAAAAAACCAACTTTCACTAATCTCAAGTAAAAACACCTGCCTGACAGTCTCAGCTCTCTTAGTGGGTCCTCCTGGCCCTGTCCCATCATGAAGTTTGCACTTTAAAAGGTGGGAATGCTCTTTTTTGTGGAACAGCTTTGCACAGCAAGGGATACAGAAACAGTTAAGAAAGGATGTGATGGGACAAGAGCTCTGTGTTGAGCAATTTGAATTTTTTTCTTATTTCCCTCCAGTTTCAGGAGTTTTCATGATGTGTGGCAAACAAGGGCTCAGAACTTGGTATATTTGTCTGCCACTTTTTCTTATTTTCCCCCAGAAGAGTGGGAAATATGAACTTTGGGAGCTGCAACAAGCTCAGTTTGAACCTTTCAGTGTCCAAAGGTTTAATGGCTTTTCTTAACACAAGAAACTTAATTGGTGTCCTTACACCTTCCCAAAATGAAGAGTTTGTCAAAAGAGAAACTTGACACAAGACCTGCTCTGTGCAAAATATTCTTTCACGTCCCCAGGGCTTCCTTCAAATTCATCCATCCCTGGCACTGGCAGGACCCTGTTAATGATGGGCATGACCAGCCCTAAAATGTCATTTATTCTTGCATTTATCCAGTCCTGTGAGGTAGAGCAAGGACTGGAACAAAGGTGTCACAGATTGTCACAGCTGACCACTACAGACACTGAGGACAAAGCCCCTGGCTCCCAAAAGCACATGGCTAAACTTTGCCTTTGCCTTTTTTGAGGCAATCAAGAGCCACAGAGGCCTTTTCTCACCTCGGAAAACCTTCAACAATTTAGATTCTGCTTCTCAGCCTAGCTGGAGATGTGGTGGAGGAGCTCCACAAAACCACACCAAGGTTAAATAACCCTGGGATTCACAGAGTAGCTCTTGATGCCCGTGCTGCCCCAAGGGTGTGATCAAATCACATTTAGAGGATGACAGCACTGACTGGAGCCAGGAGCAGGAGCCACAACCCCTCTCCTTCAAGACATACCCAAGAGAAAGGCACCTGCCCCTTTTGCAAGCAGTGTTTTGGGTTTTGGTGCTCTCCCCTGTCTGGGAATGTGCTTCTTAATCTTGAGCTTTTAATTTCTGTCTCCAAAACTCCAAAACCACTATTCAGGACAATGGACAAAAATAGACTGGGACATCTCTGTGATCCTCTCCATCCACTGGAGTGGTACCCCAGCCATGGGACATTGAAAAGAAGAGAAAGAGAAGTGAGCCCTGAGAACCTTTGACAGAGCTAACAACAAAAAATCAGTTTATTTTTCAATCCCGTCATTGAGAACAGCACATTGTCTCTGATGAACAGCTAGCTCTGGAGAACATGGGAAAACGAGGACACTTCAGGAGAAAAACAGCCAGGAGGAAAAAAGAATAAATCGAAAAGCAGCTTGTAAATATGTCCAGATTTATGTCTAGAGAATGCTGAGCAGGAGTTCCTTTCAGTCTCTTCCTACCTGTGATTTATCAGTCTTGCTCTCAGCAGCTTCCTCCCACAACCCAGCAAGATTTAACTGGCAAACCTCCTCCAAGTGTGGATTTCCTGGGAAGAGTTTTGTAGCCACATGGAAAAGAGGGGTTTTGCAGCCCAGGTCGCACCTGCCATGGTTCACGGGATCACAGAATGCCTGGAGTGGGAAGAGACCCTGCACAAACATTTTCTGTGCAATTGAACAGAAAATGGCCCAAGTGGACAGAATCAATTCAGCTGTGCAATGTGAATGTCATCTTAGAGCCAGTGATGTGTCTTGTCCCCTCCCCTAATTCCTATCATATTTTTTGAAAAATCTTTTTTGCCCAGGACTTTTCATGGGAAGCTGAGAAACCTCAGAGAAAAAGGAAAACAATATTATCTCATTGGCTTCTCCTGGTTTAGAATGTAGTTTGGAGATTGTTTATCCGACAGGTGGTTGTTTAATCAGTTTCATGTGAATTGTTTTAACTTAATGACCAATCACAGCCAGCTGTGTCAAAACTCTGGTGAGACTCAGGGGTTTTTTATTAATATCTTGTTAAACCTTCTGTAAGTATCCTTTCTCTATTCTTTAGTATAGTTTAGAATAGCATTCTTTAATATAAAATAATAAATATAATATAATAAACATAATATATAATATAATATAATATAATATAATATAATATAATATAATATAATATAATATAATATAATATAATATAATATAATATAATATAATATAATATAATATAATATAATATAATATCATATAATATAATATACATATAATATAATATAATATAATATAATATAATATAATATATACTGTGAAATATTAAATTAACCTTCTAAAAACACAAAATCAAATTCATCATTTCCTTCCTGCCACGACTCACCCTGAAAATACCACACCTGTTCACAGATACATCATAAAATTTACTGAAGTCATCCTGTGATCCTTTCATTGCCAGTGAAAAAGTCAAGAATTTGCTTTTCTCAGGTTTTGATCTGCATTTTGAGGGGGGCTGGCCCAAAGGGATTAGAGGTGTCAAGATATTAGAAAAGAAAATGGCTTTAGCTGCCCCCTAAGAAAGCATTGGCCTTTAATCAGGGTAAAGAATATTAGCAGCTCATTAAGACAGATGCAAACCAGGCTTTTGCTAACCCATCACATGGATTTGAAAATAACTTCAGCCCATGATGCAGGACATTTCAAGTAGGTGTGACTTATTATAGGTTTTTATCTTCCTTTGAAGGTAGCAGTGATCAGAGAATGAATAACAGTGGTGGGAGTCTGGAGAGGAGGAAAGAGAGGGGTTCTGAGGGCCTCCACAGACTAATTACACTCAGATCAGATTGTGCCTGTGATCTTGCATGCAGTGGGTGTGACTTTAAATCCCCTCCTACTCGTGTCCCATCTGTCCTTGCTGGGAAATCCCTCGTTTGCAGGAACTTTGGTGGGTACTCAGTGAGATGGCTCAGGCTTAAAGATCAGAGATGGCAAGGTCTGTGCCATTTCTGGCTTGGCTTCCTCCAAAATGAACTTATTTGTCTGAATTAGTTGTACAGCCAAGTATAAATAGATCCTGTCTAGACAGACAATGCAATAGAGAAGTGAAATAAAAGGTTTTAACCATACCAGGCTCCTGTTTTTAGCAAACCATTTCAGAGACATTTCCAGACTGAACCGGGCTGTCAAGAATGGAAAGTGGAAACAATTCACTATGAATGTATCTAAACGATTTCTCTTCCTTGAATTAAAACCATCTAGGAGAGTAGATCCAAAATGAAGAGGGACCACAAAAGTAATGTGATAGCCAAGGAGAGAACCCTGTGGGTGACTGATTCTGTGCCCAAATCCCTTGCCAGGTCATCTTGTAGTACCACAACACCATGGGCAGAGCAAAGAAATAACATTGTAATGCCTCTGCTGCTTTAAATGACAGAGTTTTAGATTTTAGGCAGCTGAAGTAGGAGGTGAACCATCAACGGGTCTGGAGTTCAAACACAGGCAGGTTTCCTTTGTCCAGCCTGGATCACCTTTCCAGGTGACAAGAAAGCCAGGACAGAAAAATGCAGGAACATCAACAGCCCCAGTGTCACTGAACCCTTAAACACAACAAGTGGGATCAAGCTTCCACCTTCTTCCAACTTCTCTTACCCCCTTTCCCAAGGAGAGATGATACCTCCAAGTGACTTTATTCCACTCCTGTGGTGTATTTTTTGAACATATAAGAGGCATAAACATCAGCATTTTCCTCTGTTGGCTTGGTTGAATGAAAAATTTCCTCCAGGGATTTGAAAGTGCAGTGCTAAAGGGGTCAAGATCCCCCACAACAGGGTTATGGTGGAGAAACCCTTGAGTGGCACAGAGCTGCTGCATCTATGGCCAGTGTGATGCTCTGACAGCCTGTTAGAGGATTTTCACATGGGTTGTAGTACAAATCACAAAATCACAGAATATCCTGAGTTGAATGAGACCCACAAGGATCATCGAGCCCAACTCCTGACCCTGCACAGGACACCCCAAAAATCACACCAGGTGCCTGAGGACGTTCTCCAGATGCTTCTTGAACTCATTACATTGAATGCAACCTGAACTGGAGAAATTGATGTTTTTACCCAAGTCCAATATTTGTATTTCTGTGAAAATACTGAAAAAAAACTGTAAAAGGCTTTTTAAAAAGCAGCAAGAAGTCGCCTTAGATGACAACTTCTATCAAGACATTTAAAAGCTTTCCCTTCAGCTTCACTCTTCAGGAGGTTAAGAGCTGACTTGGTCACATTTCTATACCTACTGAAATATCCTTGCTGGGAGGATACAGCCTTTCCATGCAGGAGAAAAAGACATTGTAAGAAGTGAAGGTCAGTCTGGAGCGAACTTCTGGAGAAATTCAGATCAGAAATAAAGAAGAGATGTTTCAGAGATGTTTCAAAGTGAGAGAAAGTAATCACTGGAACAACTTCCCCAGAGATTTCTTGATTCTTTGTCACCTGTTTTTTTGGGTTTTTTTGAATCCTTGTGGGACAGGTATTTTTCTAAAAGTTATGGATTCACTCAATGGGAAACTGCAGGCATTTTGTCACCCAGTTCTGCTGTCTGGTAAAGATCAGGGTGTTGGGCTCGGATAAAGATTTTAAAATGCAGATTTTTGGCTTGGATACAGAAGCAGAGTGGCTTAACAAGCCAGAAATTGCACTGGGTACCCCAGGAATCAGAACATGCAAAGTGGTGGAGATGTTTGCTCTTGTCTGATGTCAGAGCTGTTTTGCTCACTTGTGCCTGATCTTGAGCTCATGCAGACCTGGACTGGAGTTTTCTTGTATAGATAAGAACGTGAAACCAACTTTGTGCTGCCTTTTAAATGTGTAAAGGCAGATTTCTCTTTTGGAGGGAAGTAACACCAATTAACCCAAATAAATGAGATGCACTTCAAAGGCAAGAAAGAGCAAAGGAGCCACCAGAGGCAAGGAAGGTTTATTTCCTGTTAGTTTTAACTGCGAGTCAGAATCAAAAATTTTTAAAAGTACGTTGGATTTTCATAAGACACAGTGAGAAAAAAAACCCTCCATTTTCTGCTTCAGCTTTTAGCCTGGGCAGCCAGGAGTAGTAAAATCCCTTTTTTTCTGCTGTGGCCCCAGTGTGCAGATTGCAGGGTATTGTGCAGATAAGGTGTCAGGCAGGATGACTCACTCATCAGCCTCTGCGTAGGATCCCGAATGCACAAACAACTGAGAGTCCCACAAGACCTCCTCGAGATGGAGATTTAAAAGTCAGTTTATTTCCATGTAAAGTATTCTCAGACTGTAAAAATAGTCCTATACCTGGTCTCAGTGGAGCTTTTCAGAAACCCAAGTGGGCTAACTAACGTCATCTAAAAGTGATTTACTCACAAAGTTTTTACCCTGATGGCAAAATTGCTTTGAACTTGTAAAATAATTAGGAGATGTGGGGTGGGAACTCCACCACCACAGTCAGCATTGCTCCGTTTGGCTGAGGAAATTATTGTTACTTTTTAAAAAGAGCAAATTTTTTACCTATCTGTGTGTTTGTCATAACATTGTAGGAGATCAGGAAGTGGTTGGTGTGGGGGCCAAGCTGAATCTGGGTATTCAAGAAGAAATCTCCCATCAAGAAAAATGAACCCTGCTTTTAAATTATTCTGGAATCTTAGTTATGACAACAAACCTGAACAAAACCAACAGTGATTATTATTCTGTTCAGCAAGATGACAGCTTGCTGGTGAAATCATTTAAGTTTCCAAAAATTAGCTGGAACAGGGTCTCCAAGGAACACGTAAGAGTTTTACAATTGATTTCACACAGCAAAGGATGTGGGATTTTGAAATTAATACAGGGAATTGTTTGACAGAAATGAAGATAACCTGTGTCCTGCAAGGCTCTGTTTCCCCAAACAGTTATGGAAATTTGCAGTGTCATCTGGAATGAGCAAAGTGCTTGATATTGGAGGTATTTGAGCTGTCTTCCCAAGCCCATAAATATTTTTTGACCAAAAGCAACTGCAACTGCAGTGGCCCCTGTGCCTGAACCTGGGTGATGTTTGCAGTTTTCGAGCCCCAAAGACATCAGAAAAAGGCTAAAAGCCTCAGTCAAGTCAAGGATACCCAAAATTCTACAGCACTGAAAGGATGACATGGCTTTAACCCATCTGAGCACCTCAAAATAAAAACCTCTTCTGGATAGTGCCTGTTTTTGAGGGACTTAAAAGTTCTGTTGTTGTTGCACAGCACCTTGTATTTAAAGGTTGAAGAAGAAACAGAAAGGACAAGATGATGGATGAAATTCTGAAGGTTTGGAAATCCTTCAGAAATTCTGACTCCCATGGAGACAGGATTTTACCTCTGGTATCCTAGAGAAAAACCTGATTTTATAATGAAAATCTCTAGCAAACACTTCACAAAGCTAACAATACCTGTCCCTTTTAATGTCTGATTTTGAGACATTGTTTTACTCAAAAAAAGCCGTGTCTTCCATGTGAATTTTCAAGTGCAGAGGTCCTCAGGGTTCGTCTGCTTCCCCCACAAACTTGATGATTCACCAAGCAGGGCCTTTTAGGGATGGCAGGATTGAGATGTGAGATTTGTTCACTTCAAGAAAATGCTTTTTTCCCCTCTGCTTAGAGGCAGAAACATTTTCCTTCTGTTTGGTGGTAGAGAACTGAAATGTATTTTGTATTCATGTTGCATCAATGGGAACTATTGAAGTGTGGCAGGTTGTTTTTAGGAAGGCTGAGTGGTTAATTTTAGAATTGTCTGTCTAAAAATACACCAGTATATTTGAGACACCACGAAATCTTGGCAGGATTCATAAATACAACATTTAACCCTCGAGATCCTCTTGCTAAAATTCAAAAGCTCTGAAGAAAGGCTGCCCTGGCTGTGAGATATTCGTGGCTGAAGCCCCCACTCCCCATCCCCCTGTGCTGCTGAGGGGCAGGAGGGAAAGAATTTGGGAGTGAAGATTCCAGTTCATTTGCTGAAATTGAAGCCTTGCAGTGAATTCAGACCCAGCTTGTTCCACCAGAAGGTTCTGAAAGTCCTGAGGGTTTCTGCAAAGCCCTGCAGTGGTTTCTGTGTTATGTAAAAGCCATGTCCTGCATGTGCCTTCCTCTTTCCATAGGCTGGCAGGGCTTTGCTGGTTCTCTTCCCCTTCTGTGACACCCAGACGTGTTTCTGCTCACCCTGCCATCCCTGTGTTTCTTGTTGCAGGTGAAGGGACTTCCTTTGGGTCTCTTCTGGGAGCTGATTCTCCTTCTCCCAGGCTCTCCTGTCCCGCAGGTCTCAGTCTGGTGTCCAGAAGGGCTGTGCTGCTGGAAAAGCCATTTTTACAGCCCCACAACATTACTGTGTTCATCTTTCTTGAGATAATCATGAACTGTGGACTCATTTGCAGCCCTGGCTGCAGTCCAGGCTGTTGCTAGATGAACTCCCACCCCTTTGATGCTCAATGGTTCCCTCAGGAGTTCATGTTCCCACTTCACTACAGCGCCTGCATTTTTGTGCTGTCACAGGATGCTCCTGCAGCCAGACAGCTTTGCTTTGGCTCAGTGTCTGCAGCAAGTCAGAGGGATCCTGGGGCAGTGCCTTGGTTTGAAAGGAGAGGTGTCTGAAGGAAGGCAGGAGCCTCCCTTGGAATGGAAAATGTAAACCCCCTCCCTCTCAATTGCTATAACTTTAAAATTAAGGGGCTCTCAGGCAAAAATGTGGGAGCAGGAATAACAGTTCTTTGCTAGAAAAATTAAAAATACAAATGCAATAGTACAGAAAAAAAAAGAAAAAAAAAAAAAAGGAAACAAACCAGATACAGAGTCAGAGCAGGCCCTCAGCCCCTGTGTGTCAGGGTGGTGGCACAGTCCCATCCCAGGGGGGCTCAGGGTGGTGGCACAGTCCCATCCCAGGGGGGCTCAGCCCTCCTGCAGTGCCAGCTGTGGTTCTGCTGGAGCAGGGATCCTGCACAAGGGGGGAGTTTTCCTCTGCAGCTCCAGGGCTGCTGGAGATGGGCCTGCTCTCCCTCTGGGAATGCAGGGCAGCAGAAAGCTGCTCCTCTGGGAATGCAGTGGGCAGAGGCTGCTGTGCTGTTCCAAAGCTCAGATTGTATCCAGGTAGGAATGCTTGGCTCCTCCCCTGGGCAGAGCATCTCCCCATGGGATGGTGGAATTTGATCAGCCCTGCAGGGACACTCACTGGCCATGGACAGAAGATAATTAATAATTAATGGCCCATGGACAGCAGAGATCTCCTGGAGGGAGGATTGGTTGTGGAAAGAAAGAAAACTGCCCAATGAACAGCAGAGAACTGCCCCACCTCTGACAGATGGGGATAGAACACACCCCCAGCCTCAGACAGAGGCAACCTTCTTTTTCTTTCCTCAGCCCTTGTGAGGTTTCTCTCCCCTTCTGAGAGGGTGAGGCCTCCTTATCTGAATTTCTGATCAGGAAAAGTTTCCAACAGGTTGCTGTACAGTGACAGAGAAGTGGTTCAATGGTGGCTTTACAATAAAACTCACACCAATTTTTGGTTCCTGAACTCAGGGTTGCAGACCAAATATTCAAAGGTACAGAGAGGAAAAGAATCTATCCCAGTTTAGCATTCCTACACCTTGGAAATCTGATGATCCTGCCAGTTCTCTGGAAGCAGTTAGGAAATTGCATGAGAAGGAAATTTAATTGACTTTTGTGAGGCCATTTTAATACAGCTGGAAACAACCTGCCAAAAGACACCTGGGTGTGAGAGAGCTGAGTTTTGTGATACTCCACATAGAGCAGTGATTATCACACCTCTGACAGAAAGTATTAAACAGTCAAACAGAATATCCATGGGTGAGAGATTCCCAGCTATTTTTCAGAAGCGCAGTAATTGATTATCCATCTTGTAATTAATTTAATTGGAGAAAATTACATGTCTGGCACCTCTCAGCATTACACCTGCCACAGCCTGTTAGGAGTTCTGGGGTCTGACTCCAAGGCTGCTTCATCTAAACCAGGAATATTCAAAAACATCTCTGCATCATGTCAGACCTCTATATTTTATGGCTTTGACTCCAACTTTGGTGTACTCTGTTCCTGAGAGAGACTCAGCCTCCTATTTCCCCCTCTAGTGTGCTGATGAAATTTTAAGTTCAGAAGAAAATAATTTAAAAACCCAGAGCAGAGACTCTGTATGAAGCAGAAGACAATTCCAGGACTGGAGAGAGCTCCTGTTAGCACAAGATCTGTATCTCTAAGATAAGAGTGAGTACAGAGGTCACATTGGGGGGCTTTTTGTGAGAGTTTGAGGGGGTTCTTCCTTCAGAGAGGCCATAAAGCAGAATTTCCCTTTTTCTATGTAGTCACATAATTAAAGAACAGAAGAGGTCATAATATATATGAGATGGCTCTCCTTCCATAAAATCTTATTAAACTTGGCTTATAGGGTTGAGAGTTGTAGAGGAGTGTCTGTCAGTGTTATTTTCATCCACAACTGAACTGCCACAAGTCTTTTTCTGGTGTCTAATCCAGGCTTGAAGAACCAATAACCCAGAGGCATTAATTTCAGACATGCAGGATCAGTGGATACACTTATTTTCCCTAACACAGCTTCAGCTTTTTTTTTTTTTTTTTTAGTTGGATATTCCATTTGTGTATAGATAAAAAGATAACACCAAAACCAAAATGCAAAAATCTCTGTATTATCTCCTAATTTTCACTAGTTTCATGCCACTATTACATCTCTGAGTTAGAAAACACAGACAAGGACTAGAAAAATTTTGTCTCCAGGCAGCTTGAGTTCATAGAATCATTAAATCTGGAAAAATCATAGAATCATTAAAGCTGTAAAATATCTTAAGATCATCAAGTCCAACTGTCAACCCAGCAGCACCACAACCATGTTCATCATTAAATAGTGTCCTCAAGTGCCACATCCACTCAGGTTTTGGACACTTTCAGGGATGGTGACTCAACCATTTCTTTGTGCAGTCTGTTCCAATCTTAAACAACTCTTTCTATGAGGAAATGTTCCCAGATGTCCAATCTAACCCTCCCCTGGCCCAGCCTGAGGCCGTTCCCTCTCCTCCTGTCCCTGTTCCCTGGAGCACAGCCCGACCCCCCTGGCTGTCCCTCCTGGCAGGAGCTGTGCAGAGCCACAAGGTCCCCCCTGAGCCTCCTTTGCTCCAGGCTGAGCCCCTTTCCAGCTCCCTCAGCCTCTCCTGGTGCTCCAGACCCTTCCCCAGCTCTGTTCCTTCTCTGGATTCTCTCCAGCCCCTCCAGGTCTTTCTTACTGGGAGGGGCTCAAAAACTGTCCCCAGCACTGGAGGTGTCCCAGCAGTGCCAGCACAGGGGACAGGCTCTGCCCTGGCCCTGCTGCCACCCCAGTGCTGCCACAAGCCAGGTGCCATTGTCCTTCTTGGCCACCTGGGCACACCTGGGCTGATGTTCAACCACACAAAATGTTTTAAGGGTGTTCCCAGGACCGTTGCATGGTTGGCTGTGCGTGGCTGCCATTTCTGCCTTGACAAGATTGTGTCAAAAATCATCAGAGGTGCAAAATCATCAGGATGCAGCAGCACCTCTAGAAATGGGCAGGGTGAGGACATCATTATTCCTGTGTTAATGCCAGAGCTGTAAAAATGTGCCATCAGTCTGATGAAGAAACAGAGAAGATTAAAACAAAAACAATGAAATAGTGTTTGCTGTGAAGCACAGCAGGAGAAAGGGAGGCTGAAAGTCTTACCATGCAATTATAGACTCAGAGATAATTTTAAGCCAGGAAGGGGGTGTGCACACAGATCTATTAATGTGCAAATAAAGCCTTGTACAGAAGCATTTTTGACCACAAATGAAGAGCCATTAATGGACCTGCAGATATAAATTTCCCTCACATCTTCAAGGATAAGGGGGCAAGTGGGACTTGTGGCTAATGAAGGGATGAAAGGGGTGTAGGGAAAGTGAAGGTTCAGGAAGGAGGAGATGCAGGAGGAAACTTGGATGTCTTCTCTTGAGCTTTCACCTTTGCTTTCCCCTCTGCCTTTGCGGCTTCCCTCTCCCTTGCCATCACTCTGATCAGTTTTTATATCTCTGTAAAGTCTGTGAGGAGCAGATTGGAAAGAAAGTAGGATTAGACTGGATATCAGGAAGAATTTATTCACTGAGAGGGTTGTGGGGCACAGGTTGCCCGGAGAAGTTTTGGATTCCCCATCCCTGGCAGTGTCCAAGGCCAGGTTGGACAGGGCTTGGAGCAATCTAGGATAGTGGAAGGTGTCTCTGCCCATGGCAGGGGGTTGGAAGTTGATGGTCTTTAAGGTCCTTTCCAACCCAAATCTTTCCATGATTCTGTGATCCAGGAAGGACAGGACATGGTGGAAAACAACCCATCAGCCCTGAGGTAAAGCACAACTCGATTTCTTGGTAGGCTTGACCATGGTGATTAAAGGATGTATTAATGTGGACATAAGACTCATTATCTCAGTTCTGGTGTTCTTTAATCATCTGAACAAGGAGACTCTTGATGTTTTGTAGAAATATCACTCTTTTCCTGTTAGGACACAGTGATATTGAAAATCATCCCTGTGGGAAACACTGCTACAGTGAACCGTAAAAAACCCAGACATTGTTTTCAGATGGAAAGGGCAAGGATTTTTATTACTGCCGACAGATCATGTCTCCCTAGATTTTTTCAAAAGAAAATAACCATTACATGCAATGCATTTCTCTATAAACCAGGCAGAAAGATCACTTCATCTGGGAATGGGATGTGCAGGGAAGCAGTCATCCAAGTGGATGGCCCCGGAGCCTGTATTCTCAGCAAACACGTGTGTCCTTTAAATGTCGTGCTTCTCTCCCTTCTGCACTCAATCCCTTCACACCCAAAGATTTTTGTGTTTAAGGTCAGGACTCTCCTGGAGTGACCTGTTGCAGAACAAAGGCAGGAGGAGGAGGAGGAATTTCACAGTTTTCAGGAACTAAATTGTTGAGCTGCATCAGGTTGTTCTAGAAAACCAACTTGGCTTGATATAAGGACTTAAGAAAAAGTGACCTTGTTATGTCCTGTGGTAAACTGGCATCATGTTTTGCAACTTTGGAAGTCAAAAATGAGAGTTTTGATCTTCCATCTGAATTTGCTCAGCTTTTCTGGCAGATACCCAATCCTGCTGTGAATCTTTCTGATAAATGGAAGTGTGCAGTCGGATCAGAAATCTGTACTCAGCTTGGCCAAGGACCTGGCATCAGGAAGGCTTCCAGTTTTTTTCTGGATAAATTAAATTGAACTTCTGTAATCTCACATATCCATGAACTCAAATGACATTTGAACAGTTAGAGAAATGCATAGAAAATTACACAGCAGCTATTGCAGCACATTCAATCTTATCTAGAACATGACTTTCACCATCACTCTTTTCCCCAAATTGGAGAAATTCTAATTTCTCAGCCAGCATCCTGACAATCCAAAGGTGATCTGTCGCTGTATCCCCACTGCTATTCCCAATTTTATGTACAGCACAGGCATAAAGGAATTGTATCTCCAAGTTAGGCATTACTACCTCTTGAAATGAGACACACAGAGAGCCCTTATGAGGTTTCACAGATTCTTATCAATTCTGCTGCTCAGTGTTGCATAAAATATTAGCAGTTCTGCTGTGCAGTTTTGCTGTAATATATGCTGCATATTGCTATAGAAAATCCAGAGGAAACTAATAATTTTTCTGGTCCTTGCTCTGAGATATGATTGCCTCCTGTTTCTGCTTTTAGAAAGTTAAAATTTAGTCTGGAAGCTAAAACCATGGATGAATAACATGCAAGATGTCTCCTGCCCTGTCTTCTACCACTGCAGGCTTGTGCTTTGAAACATTCCCCAACTGCCTGATCTCACCTGCTTTGGAGAGAAATCATTTTTCACCAATAACTCCAGCACCAAGTGACCCCAGGGCAGTAAACGGAGCCTGCAGAATTGCTGGCACCAGGCAGAGCTGTTGGTGTAACCTTGGCTGTGCTTGGGGCAAAGAGCAATCTGGCAATTCACGGTAAAAATGGGGTCCTAAACACAGAATTTAATGTAGCTGCTCCACAAATAATTGTTTAATGTCAAAATTCCCCCCTCCACCCTCTCCATACCCTTCCATATAAGGGGATAACAGGAGCTCTGGCATGTCTTTTATGGTTGACAAAATGGGAAGATAATTCTGAACTCACCTGGCTGCTTTCAGAGCAAAATCTTTTCACTGCTGTGTGTGATCTTGTGATCTCTCTGGAATGAAAAATGCAGAAAAAGATGGTGCATTTTTTCAGGAGATAGACTTTGAAGAACTTGTGGTGCTTAAAACCAAATAGCATCTCACTTCTTACAAGTTAATGCAGAAGAAACCTCGTAATGGTGTGGAAAAGTTACATAAACACCCAAAGGTTATAATTCTGGGTTTCTGTTTGTCTCCATTCCTGCACAGAGTGGAGGTAAAATAAAGACTTTTGCTTTTTAACAAAACTATTTCCATGACATCATCTGAAAGACTCTGAGTTAGTCACAGATCAGATTTCTGACTTCAAGACTTTTAAATGTGCTCAAGAAGTTTTCAGTCACTCCAACGCTGGGCCCACATTCTGGAGCAAGGAAACCAGGTGCCAATCCCTCTGTCAAAGCTTCTGTGAGTAAAGAAAGGAAATTACTTGGAGGCTCTTCATTCCTGTGACACTTAAATGGATTATTTTTCCACAGAATAGCTGAATCCAATGCACAAACTGGGAAGTTTTCCACCTTGCCCTCCCAGAGATCAGGACAGCACACCAGCAGGTGAGAGCAAAAGGTGAGCTCTCAGAAAAGTGAATTGCCAAGATTTTATCCATGAGTATTTCCTGATAAGAATTTTTATTCCAGAGCCATGACTAAGGCAAAATTACTTTCAAACTCTGGTCTTTCTCAAAGAAGGTCCCATTCAACTCAAACTATTCTATGATTCTATGATTCCATGGTTCTATGGTTCTATGATTCCATGATTCTGTGATTCCATGGTTCTGTGATTCTATGATTCCATGGTTCTATAATTCATATCACAGAAACCATATGAATAGAATAAATCATAGAATTCAATCATATGATTCTATGATCTATGATTCCATGATTCTATGGGTCTGTGATTCTATGATTCTGATTCCATGGCTCTGTGATTCTATGGCAAGAGGTCATTGTTAATTTTCTATTCACGAATGCATGTCCCTTAGGCACAAAAAATAATTTTTAACCCATTACTTTCCTCAGTTGCAGAATAAATGCTGTTAAAGCAGTTGGGCTGATGGCAAATAAAAAGCAAACCTCAAGCAATAATCAGTGATTCTTCAATCCTGCCTAAATTCTTTTTTTTCCTAGGAAAACCCAGACTACCAGTTCAGAGATTCCTACAGGAAGGAGAATGTAATTGCTTTTGGTGTGTGCTTGTGCTAGTGATTAAATATGCACAGAGAAAAAAATCAAATATATATTATCACATTGCAGTTTTTCTAGCTTCAGCTTCCCATTCGTTGCTAATTTTTGGAATAGGAGATGTTCAGAAAACCAAAGCTTGATTCACATCTGTGGGTGAGGGAATCCAGAGCCAGCAAATCCTAGCACCAACATGATAAAGGAGAATTAAAGTTGATTTTCCAGCCTTAGTCACCTGACCTTGTTCAGATTTACAGAGGTTAATTTACTCTGTCACACACATCTCTTGACAATGTTGTTCTTCTTCCTCTTCCAAAAGCTTGAATAGGGAATTCCATCTTCTTAATGTTTTTATTAAGATAAAACACTGCAAATGGATAATCTTTATCTGTCAGTGAACTGAGTATTTATTTGGACAGGTCTCGCTTTCTGATAGGTTTGTGAGAAGTTTCCAAGGAAAATGCCCTGCTTTTAGTGCTAACAGTAATTCATGTTTTCATCTCCTTGTCCTCTTTGAAATGCACTGCAGAAACCTCTGTCACGGATTAAGATTTCAACAAACTGGATGTGGAACCTGAAATCACTCAAACCAGCACAAAGGCCACGTGTACATTTAGTTTTTATGGTGGCAGCCAACAGAATCTGAAAATCTAGGAAATGACTGGATTTATCTTATCCTAAGATGACTTCACACCTCTTCTTGTGCATCTACTCCATGGGGAGCCAGGCATCCTTCAAAATGATCTTCAAGGAAAACCCTGGATGTTTCCTTCCCCCCTCCCTCTGCAGCCTTTAAAGATATTTAACCCACAGCCATTCTTTTTTTCCCTAATCACTGCAGCTCCAGCAGCCCCAAGAGCTTTGAGCAATGTGGAAATGGCACTCAGGGAATCATCTCAGGCTGAGACTCTCCATGGCTTCCCCATAAGGTCTTCCCATTATCTGGGGGTTGTTCTCACGCTGCACAAGTGGCAAAATTGAAGCCACATCTGCTTTGCTGACCTTGTCTGAGGAGTGGACATTGTTTGCATGTTCTGTGAGTTGGAACATTCTGTGTAGCTCCTGCACTGAACTGGGAAGGAAACATTTTTCCCTATTTCCCGTGTCCTCTGTGAACTTTTCCACTGTGAAATATGTGCTGCATTGTTGGTTTTGGTTATTTTTTTTTTTTTTTTCCCTCTCAAGGAATTGACTGGAAATCGATATTTTCCATCTGATACGCTCATTTAAAATTCACCCACAGGATCTCTGTGGCTTTTCAGCTGGTATGGGAACTTTAATTAAAAAAAAAAAAAAAAGCCAACAGTTCAACAGATGATGGAAAGGGAGGAGATTTGGGAACAGCCATAATCACTGTTCATTGGATAACATATCATTTGTGCCATTAAAGTGCCTCCTGTAAAAGGCTGTGGATGTCTCACTTTGAAACAATCTGACGGCTGCAGGAAACCTAAGAGCAAAATATCTTTTTTTTTTTTTTTTTTAAGCAGAGCAGGTTCTAAGTGACAAATGCACACCTCCAGCCTGTCACATTTCTAACACTCAGATGCTGTTGTGCCAGCAAGTTAGACATACACTTGCTAAAAGGCAAGCCTGCCATGGGAAAATTGTCATCTAAATAGAGGAAGCAGACAAAAAATGGGTGAGCTCAACCATTTCTTCCAGTTTTACAAAAACCTCACTCCAGAAGTTAAAACCACCAAAAGTTAGGATTTATCTCAATAGGATTTATCTTGAAAAAATGAAAAAAAAACCCAACCAATGTCTTTATGTAAGACACTGCATCTGATGGAGTCTTTGAGAGGCCACAGAAGGATGAAGAGAGAGGAAAACCTTGAGCCTGCAGCAGTGCTTCACCTAGCTTAGGGTAGGTGACAATCTTTGATGGAAGCTCAACTTTAAAAGGGCATTAATAGATGGCATGAACACCACAGAGTCACAATACCTAACTTGTAGCCATGATATTTTCTGAAAAATCCCTCTGCCAGGGTTTTTTCTCCTGAGAAGCTGAGAGGCCTCAGGAACAAAATGTTAACAATGATTCTCTGCTGCTGTGGAATGCAACAGGTGGGTCTGGGATTGGTCTCATCTGGTTGTTTCTAATTAATGGCCAATCCCAGCCCAGCTGGCTCTGACTGCCTGAGAGTCACGAGCTTTTGTTATCATTCCATTCTTTGCCCTTCTTTGCCAGCCTTCTGATGAAATCCTTTCTTCTATTCTTTTAGTACAATTTTAATATAATAGATATAATAAATAATAAATCAAGCTTTCTAAACATGGGGTCAGATTCTCATCTCTTCCCTCTTCCTGGGACCCCTGTGAACACCACCACACTGACTCAGTGTTTCCTGACTCCTCAGCTGCTCCCTTCAGCCTCAAGAAAAACATGGTTTCAAGAGAGATACTCAACATCTGACAGACTGAGAGTGGAAGACTCCAGAACACCCCATCCCTGGAAGTCTTCCAAGCCAAGCTGGATGGGGCTGGGAGCACCCTGGGGTAGTGGAAGTCATCCCTGGCCATGGCAGGGGGTGGAATGGGTGATCCATAAGGTCCCTTTCAACCTAGGCCAGTCTGGGATTCTGTAATTCTGTGATTCTCTGATTCTCTGATTCTCTGTGTCTTAACCTCTTCCCTTTCCACAGATTTGTTGTGTGGCTCTTACACACCAAGATCTTTACAACCTAGGCCACCTCTCCTAGCACTAAGCACGTTTTTGCCTTTGAAAGAATGAAACAGGCTCTCTCTGCTCTCTTGGGGGGCAGCAGAGAGAGGAGATAATTGCTGCTGCCTTTCAAGCATATCTTGGGAAGCCGAAAGCCTTCCAGATCCTCTCTGTGGAGGTTCAAACTCTCCTACAAGGCTCCACTAATGGCTTTGGCAGCAGGCAGCCTACGTGTTGGGGAGGCAGGGGAGAGCATTCTTTGTCCATTGTGCTGAAACTGAGACTTTACGCAGCAGATCTGGGATTAAATCTCCTCTGGATCGAAGCGGGGTGGCAGGAAGGCCATCTGCAAGCCAAAGGAATTGGGCTGTCTCCTGAAATGTGGAGGTTGGTTTCCAGTTCCTGTTCCAAGAGCTATTTCTACCTTTTTATCTGGTAACTTTTACAGGGTTGATGATGAGATTGTGATTACACGGTGTCCTTCCTCTGCTCCACAAATAGGTAGGAAAGCCTGGAGCCAAGATATCGGCCCATCCACACTGGAGAGGCAAAAGTGGGAGCCAGCTTGGAGCTCAGGCTTCAATTCTGTCTCCATCCAACTGCAAGAAACCTCTTGCTGTTGGATTTTCCATCAAGCAACATTTGCTGGAATAAACCCAAGCTGCACTTAGAAGCGGGAAGAGGTCACGTGGACACTTGCTGCAGGAACAAGCTTCTGTCCAAAGTAAACCCCTATGGAATGAAAGCTGAGCTCCCAGCCATGGGAACTTCTCCTACAGGGAACTCTTGTAGAGTGGGAGGCATGGAGATGTTGGGGTGACATCTCCCATGCCTTTGTGACATGGACCTGCAGTCTCAAGGCTGTTGGATACACCACTTCTCCCTTATGTTCCAGAACATTCCATTTCTCCTTCCTTTATCGCATCAATGGAAGTCAAGCACCCATCAAACAAATGTATCAGAGCAACAGTGGACAGAACATCTGCTCATCAAATTATGCTTTCAATGAGTTAATCTTGATGCCTAAACCCTTTAAGAAAAGTTAAACTAAAAAAAAAAAATAAATAAAATTTATGGACATTGCGATTCTGCCCGCTGGGAAAAAAAAAAACAAACCCAACCCAACACAGTTTTGGGAAAGCTTTATTAACAGTTCCACAGGTCTAAAATGTTTGCTAAGGTTTTGTGAGAAGCATGCTCAAAGCCAAGCTTTAAAATGTATTATTACTGATTTTATTCTGATTTTAGGGTCTTGGCTGGGATCCAAGGAAACTTCCACACAAGATAAGAAGTGTGTATATATGGAAGGCACCTCTGCCTTTGGGAGATTAGGAAAAGGGTCCCAGAGCCACAGGGAAGAACTGGAAAACTATTCCCCTTTAGACTTGAAAGGGAAATGGCTGGGGTGCTGTGGAGGAAAACTGAGGTGGAAGAAACCCTCTCATCCTATCCAGGGTGATGCTTGAAGAGCAAGGACCTGCTCAGGCTGTGTTAAAATTTAGGGAATGGGACCTGTGTACATTCCCAAAGACCCTTTCTACGGGAAAGTAAAAAGGTTGGAGTTGGGTAGTAGGCTCAGGAGAACAGCAGCTGTCATTCAACAGAAATTTAAGGGCAAAAAAATCTGAATTTTTTACTGATTTTATGCAGAGGAGCATAGAGCAGCGAGGCTGGAGAGTAAACATAAATTTTTATTTCCAGAACGACTGTAGGCAATATCAGGATTGTATTTAGATTTATTTTATCTTTTGAGCACATAAAAATGATTTTTATCTCAGATGTATTATGAGAATAATACTGGCTGTATGAAACACAGTGTCTAGGGGACTGTTAGCTTACTTATATGGAGATTATGGCTTATCTTCAAATCCTAGTTCTTTGTGTTCTTAAAATTGTAAAGTGGATCATGTCCATCCCTATCACAAATGAAACAGGCTTGCATAAACAGCTTCAGATTAAAGGAGCCTGTTTAATAGCACTTGTCAGAGTTTAGTCACAAATCAGAATTATTTGTTCCTGTAAAAATTTTGTCAATTAACTGCAGAAAAGAAAAAGATGTGTTTGAAAGTGTGAGAACTACTAAGTACCACTTCCAATTGTGAATTTATGCTGAACTCCATGTGAAAGCAGGAAGAAGGCATCTTATCAGAAAAATGTCCTTGATTTTCACATAGATGTGTGCAGAGTTATTTTTCTCTCACCCCAGAAAGACGGTGACTCCGCACCGAGGATGCGCGTGCTTGTTCAGATGGAAAAGCCAAAATTCACTGGGGAAACAAACAAACAAACAAACAAACAAAAGGACTGGCAGGAAGCCACAGGGATTGTTTACTATGTCCTGTTCTGGGAGGTGTGACAGGCCTGTCCCCTTTCCAAGGGATTCCTCCCACTGCTGGTGCTCTGGCTCTCTGCAGGCACAGCTCTACCCAGAAGGGTTTTGTTGAGCCTTGGGGCAAACAAATTCTTGAGCTTAAGATTTTTGTTCATGTTTGACTTTATGACGTCCTCCCCAGTGACAGGAGCATAGTTTTACCAATTAAAGTAAGCTGTGGAAGCCAGGAAGTGGGAAGGACTTCTTGTCCCCATGGTTCTCCCTGTCCCTGCTGAGGTATAACAATGTCAAACATAGCTGTGGTGCTGTGGCTCCCAAGGGCTGACTATTTAAACAGCTGCAGGCTCCTGGGAAAGGCCATCCATAAAACTCATCTGCCACCATCTGACCATACTCAGAGCTGGCTGCCCACAGCCAGTGTGGGGTCTGGATGGGGCTCTGGGTGACCAGGTCATGTGGGAAGTCCCCAGCCCATGGCAGGGGGGTTGAATGAGATGGTCTTGAGGGTCCCTTCCCACCCAAATCATTCTATGATCCTAAAATTCTGTCTTGGATAGAATAATCTCAATATAATATCAATAAAGATAGTATCAATTGAGCTAATAAGCCCTGACCAGAAAGACACACCCTCAAAAATTGCTGTTTTCTGCATGGCAGGTCTGTTTAGTCCCCATGAAAATCAGACTACAAACATCATCCATAACACACCTGCCCCTAAATGTCCATTTTACAGACCAGGCCTGAGCTGGAGAAATAAATTTAATGGACATTTCCCCTCTATAATTATATTTTTTTTTCCCCCAGACCTTTTGTTATAGAATGACCATTTTTTGGTAAAAACCTGCTTCTTAGTACTGTGCTGCCTGTCATGGGTGCAAACTATGCAGGATGCCCTAAGTGTCCCTAAGCATAGGAGCTGTCAGGGAAGGGTTTGTTATCCTACTTGTTGGATTGAGGAAATCCCTACTTTCTTCTCATTCCATCTAAAGTGGATTCACACCGTGGTGGTAATCTGTGGCTCATGGCCTGGCTCACAAATCTAAATAGCAGTAATAAAAACTGGCACTTTCTAAATTCAGTCTCCAAGCTTTATTATTTATCCTCAGCTTGTCTAATGACCATAGACACCCATTATAAACAGATATTCTGGTTGGGTTTTGCAGCAGAAGATCCTAAAAAGAGGTGTATTTTTGACAGAAAACTGATCCTCTGAAGGCTGAAGCTGCCCTGCCAGTTTTTGGAAGCAGCAGATCAGACATGATGGAACACCTTTGTGAATCTCCTTTCTGACAGGTTAGCACAACCAACTGGCAAATGAATTTTTCTCTGTCATTAGCACTGCCTCATCCATGTGCTAGTTAACTTAAAATTGGACATGTGTAGAACAACATTTTCTTTAACAATAAATGGAGGCATACAGGCTTAGCTATTTTTACAGTCCTACTCCACAGGACTGACTCCATGCTCAGATATGGTAAAGTTTAGGGCCCTGGCAGTGTCTAAATACACCTTGCAGACAGATCAAGCACTGCTTCATGCATTTCAGAAAGTCTGAGTCTGTGTCTATCAAGAGTCCTCACTTATTTCTAATATTTCTAAAAAAAATGGAGCATAAGAGCCCATCCTGCTGGGCAAGGTAATAACAGCAAATAACCCTGACATCCAGAATAACAAATAGATACCATTCGTGTGGGAGATTTTGGAGAGAGGGAGAAGAGTTTTTCCAAGTCTAGGAAGGGAAAAAGGAAAAAAAAAACCTCAAAGAAACTTTGGAGGATAGCTGCAGTATTACCAAAGTATATATATATATCTATATATATCAGATCCCTTCCACATTTCAATTAGTTCATGCTGAGCCAGAGTCCAGTGCTCTTTCCTGAATGCACAGTTTAGCACACCAAGAGCTAAAAATTCATCTCAGCAGATAACTTAGGGCTAATATCAACACCAAATAACTCTTTGGGATTTCAAAAAAAAAAAAAATAAAAAAAGCAGCCTGAAGCAAAATGCCATTCTCTCCTTCCCCTCTCTTTTATTCAGTGAAAATGCAAATCTTCTGTTCATCAGTAACCACAAAGAACCAACATCTCTCCTGGCCCAGAGGTTTTCCACCACTTCCAGCCTACAATGGATAATTCAAGTGGGAACTTCTTGGTAGGGAATTATTCAAAACACCTACAACGTCTTCATATCCCTCCCACTGCCTTCTGCTCTTTGAGGGCCACCACAAAAATCTCAACTCAGCCTTGTTCCACAGTCAAAACCCATTCCCACAGACACAGGCATCAGGATGAGCACAGGAATTAAAAATGCAGGTGCTCCTGCCTCCAAGTCATGGGTTTGATCTTTGCAGTTCCTTTCACAGCATCTTTCACGTAGGAACCAGGATTCCCTGGGCTTTGCTCGTGCAATTCCCATCATTCTGCACCTGTCTCAGCAAGTCCTGTGTCACACAGCTCCTTTCCTGGCCACAAGAGCCAAAGGCAACCACTTTGATTTGTGACTCATGACCAGCTGTGGCTGCTGCTTGTGGTGGAGTGGAAAAATCCTTTTCATCTTTGCTTGCATTTTAAAGGGAAAAATACTTAAAATAACGTGGGGCTCGGGAGCCCTGCTCCACCTGTGTGTTCGTGCCCTGTCTCCTGCTCTGCTGCGTGACCCCTTGCCAAATAAATCCCAAATCACCCCTGAACTCAAATTAGTCTCTGGCACAGGGAAATGCAAAGCTTGAGTGGCCTTGCTGGGTCCCATCATCAAATAAATCAAAGCAGAGCCAATGTTTGAAGCTGTATTTACTGGAGATATTTAAACTAACCCGCAGATCTTGTATAATTTGCCTTTTTCACCAATAGGTGGTGCCAATAATTTATGCATTCCCATCTGCTGGGCAAAGAAAGGGCTTGGAGCAGATCATTTGTGCTGGCTGCGAGCAGAACATATGGAGGAAAGAGTTTTGACCCAAGAAACTGCTGGGAAAGGGAATTTTGTTGAAATAACCGTGCCCTAGAGGTGGAAAATGGTGAGGAGAAACCCTAATGGTTTAAGGCAAGAGCCATACAACTGAAGCAGAATATCCTTCCTTGGCATGATTCAGAACAAAGAGCTCTAACTGGCAATGCAGACACCAACATGTGCATTTCAGCACAAGTCTTCAGGTATGAATCAGCCTTGGCCCTTCCTTTTGCACTCAGTCAACAGCAGCGTGCCAGGGAAGGCAGGAAGAGACACCCAGAGGGAATCTATTGATTCATTGAAAGGAGAAAGTATCAAAAAATATCCCTTTGACCAAGCCTTTTGCATTAAAACCCACAGCTGGCATTTCTGTTGGCACTCAGATCAATTCTAGCCGAGCAACAAAATGCCAAGGCTTATCTCTTCAGGTTGGATATCAAATTCCACGTTTAAAATAATTGATGTGATTGTGTTTTGGTTATTTGTTGTTTGGGGATTTATTTTCTTTTTGCATTTTGCTGGTATGTTTGCTCTTCTTGACCCGTTCCCATAATCATTTTGTGATCTTGGATTAATGCTATAGTGGAATGAAATGTCACTTATTCCATAAAAGGTAAGATAACCTTTGGAAAACATTTAAGCAACTTAAATATATATTTATGTATTTTTTAAATTACCAGATTTAAAGCCAACATATTAGATATTTGTTGGGAGGAGGAAGGACTGGATGACGCCAGCAGAAGTCTGAGTGCCAGCAAGCAGATTCTAGAAGCCAAATCCTTAGCTTTAAATTTAAAGTCTGGTTGGCTTTGAAAGACTTTATCATTATAGCCTAACTTGAATAAACTGAAAAAAGTGTTTTTAAAATGATACCGTCCCGTGGAAGGAAGAGGCAAAACCTCAGTAGTTTCTTTACCAGTACTTGTGTGTATCACAAAAAAAAAAAAAAAAATTAAAAATTCAATTACTTTCTCCCTCCCAAATGGAAACCACCTATTCTATAAACCTCTGACTTTTTAAACTTGGAAGTCCTGGGTTTTTTGCTGTCATCTCACAGAAGAATTCTCTTTGTGTCTTTACTGCTGTTAATCAAAAATCAGTGTCCTTGTTTTTGTTCTGAGTGTGGGGGGGGATGGAAAACTGTAATCTATGGCCTGGCCAAATTGTATTTATTGTCTCAGTGCCTCGAATGTCAAACCTGCAAAACAGAACAGTTTCTTTTGCTGATGTTGATTTACTACTACACTGTGGCACACTGAGCCACAGTGTGCCAGGCAGCTTTTGCCAGGTATTTTCTTGTCAAATTCACAAAAGATACAATTTTTTAAAGTGAAATTTTACATTTCCAGTGAGAAGGGAAACAGGTCATGAGCTGGCAGCCACCAGTACAAGAGTGTTTATCCATTGAGGCGAATTCCCTGCCAGGATGGGATGGTGGAAGCACGGAAGACCTTGCAGGGATGATTCAATCAGTATATCTCTTGTTTCTGACAGTAATAAACAGAAATCTGTAGGTGCCTGATCCATGTTGTAAATATTTATTCCGAGTTTTGAAATATATCAAAGCAGGGGATCTTCAGGGGATGGGGTCACATCTCAGGACCATTCCAGCCCTTTTCCTAACATCCCTGAAGTTAATCCATGCCCAAAAGTCATCAGTTCAGCAGCAACCTCCTCATGCTCCTGTGGCCCTTTAGCCACAGAAAATTTCCAAAATGAAGGCTGGAGCAGCAACCTCACCGTGCTTTAAACTGAAAGTGAATTAATTGAATTGGAACCTTTGATCAGTGAGCTTAACAGAGTTTTCCTTGCACACAGCCACCAGTCTGGCCCAGAGGTCATTGCTTTAATTAATTTTGGTTTCAGTGTTATCATGCTAACATGGTGCCCTTTCATGTGTTTACCCTTATTTTTAACTTATATATGAAAATACTGATCATTCTATTAAATGTCCATTTGATTCAACCACAAGAGGAAATCATCTGAGCTAATATTGAATTATTTCTTTTGGGTAGATTTAGTGAGGTTACAGCTGCCTCACCATTTCTTCAAATATTGATCTCTCTGCAGCTCCCAGAGGAGCTGCCCAGAGAAAATCAAGGAGGTTCAAGTGAGAAAAGGAAGAAGAGGCTGAAGAGGCAGTTTTCACATATGTAAATTGACAACTTTTTTCACCAGAATGAAGAAATTCAGGGTAAAATTAAAGTCCATAGGAACATATGTTACAAAATCAAATGAGTGTCTCTAGCTCCTGCAGCAAATAATCTGTAAGAGGCTCATGGAAGAAGAAGGGAAATCCCTAATAAATGTTATTTAATTTATTCCACAGAAAGACATGGATCATAAACTTGTTATTTTAAGTGCATCACAGAAGTAGTAAAATATATGCACAAGGAATAACTTTTGCATCTCTAAATTCAGTAACTCAGTACCAGCTCTGTTAAGCCTGAGATCCTTCTCTGGAGCAGCCAGAAGATGCAGAGCACCAGTCCCTCATATTTTACCATCTCAGGGACTTTATACAGAGCAATAGTGAGCTGTTGACATGTGACAACACTAGAATCCAGTTTGCAAAGTCACCCTGAAATTGTATTTGACCAGAGCTGAGCTCTTCATTTGTTTGGGTTCTGTTTTCTCTCACAACTAATGAGATGTGCCAGCTGCCTTCAGAAAGCCTCGGGCATCCCAATCCCTGCCCTGAGCAGCCCAACAAGTTCTGCCTTCAGTGGCTGCCTCGTGACTTCCAAAGGTCCTTGAGGTTCTGCCTGAGACATCCACTCTGTCTAGAGTCTATCCACTTTTCTGGTTTGCTCTTAAAAATATGGCATTTGTTTAACAAAAGTCTCTTCCAAACCTAGGAACTCTGGCTCCAGTGCCTGTTGTTATCATGCCCCATCCCCTCTGACCTGACAGGCTGAGTCAACACCTTTTTGCAATGGTAAAGACTGGGAGGAATTACAGGAGTAACTCTCAGTTTGTTTGCTCTTTCACCCTGGAATACTCGATGCCATCATCCTGCTGTTCCAAGCTATTTATTTTCTTCTGTGGGTGAATGTATTTTGTTCAGTTAAAGTTGTTGCTGAGATCTACAGACCAAAACACCATTTAAGAAATGGCCCAATAAACAAGGATTATGTGCAAGCACATCTACGAAATATCATCACTTCCATTTTTCAAATATCATCACTTCCATTTTTCAAACCCTCACAAGTGCCCAGCCCTGCTTTATCACGATTTTTGGGAGTGTGAACACTTAGTTCTCTGTCACTTATCTCAGGAGCAGGTGCATGAATCTCTGTCTCCCATCAAGCAGTTATTTTCTATCCCTTGTCTTTTCCATCTAAGCTGCAAGGAACTGCTGGAAAATATCTAAATGTTGGCTCAGAGATTTTCAATTACACATCCAGTAGGATAAAGATCAAATGTTCACCTGCAGGACCGTGAACTGTGATCCTCTGGTAGATCACAGAATCACAGAATCATTTGGGTTGGAAAAGAATTTTAAGATCATCAAGCCCAGCTGTTTCCCCAGCACTGCCAAGGCCACCACTGACCATGTCCCCAAGTGCCACATCCACATGGCTTTAAATCCCTCCAGGCATGGGGACTCCACCACTGTGCAGCTCTGGACAACCCTTTCCATAAAGAAATTTTCCCTGATTGCCAATCTAAATGTCCCCAGCCACAAAATGAGGCCATTTCCTCTTGTTCTGTATTAGGTTGGAGGGTGATGGGCTTGAAACTGGATCTTCTTCAGCAAACACACCCATGCTGGGGTTGGTGTGACAGAAATCTAACTGGGCATCACACATCCAAGGCTGGACACATTCTAATGCTGGCTTATCCTGAGAATAAAACAAGGATTAGGCCTTGTATTGCAAAAAAATCCCATAGAATGTGATATTATTTTGTTAGTAGTCAGATAAAAAGGGGTTTTTTTATCCTTATTTCAGGAACACGAGCAATGCTAACATCCCTTTATTTGTCTGAGGAAAAAAATCCAAACAAACAGCTAAAACCATTTTAAGTGGAAGAGTTGTTTGAAGTTATGAAAGAAATTACAGTGAAAAAGTGGTTGTTTTGGGCCTCTGAGAATAGAGGTGGTTTTAAGGGTAAATATATTCATTCTATGGGTTGCTCAAAGAACAGCATCCCTCACTGTAGGGAAAAGAAAACTGTCCTAGGATTTGTTTCCCTGGAAAGTGGAAATGTGCAGGAGAATAAACCAGATGTGAAATCCTAGAAAGACAATGCACATTTTGTGCTGGTCTCGTACACTCTGTTCTCAGCTTATGGAAGGAAAATGAGACCTCATTAAAAGGTCAGCTTGGAAAGAGAGGAAACAGGCCAGTTCTCAGGAGATATTTTTGTCAAATTTCCAAGAATCCAAATGCAGCCTGGTCTGAGAAAGGGCCCTGTTCAATAGAATAAACTTCCAGAAAGGAACTGGAGGGTGAGAACGATGTCACCACAAGATTTTAGTTGCTCTGAGAGTCACATCTCTGTTGCCCTGCCAGACTTCACTCCTTCAGCAATCCCATTAGTTACCCCAGCTATTTCTGTTTGTCAGCCAAACCGCCGCATTCTCCTGATTGGATTATTCTTCTGTCTTCCTTCCATTAAAATATTATCACTCATTTAGGAAAGCTGCCACTTGTCAGTCTTTCCAACACAGTCTTGTCCTGGATTGCCAAGCAAATTGTGTTCTGTTTGCCATCTGGATGGCAGCTGTCTTCTGTTCAGTGGGCAGTTTTCCTTATCTCTTCCACACCCAATCCTCCCTCCAGGGAGACACCTGCTGATAACAGGCTATTGATGTCACTGCATGGCTGATAAGAACTGCAAATACCATTGGGAGATGTGAGCCCAGGGGGAGGAGCCAAGCATTCCTACCTGGATAGAATCTTGGAATTCTAGAACACCTGCATGGCTTTCTCCACTGGATTTTCCAGAGGAACAGCAGCTGCCTCCTCCACTGGATCTTCAGAGGAAGACTAAACCCTTTCTCCAGGATCCCTGCTCCAGCAGAACCACCCCTGACACTCCAGGAGGGCTGCAGCCACATTTCCAATGGGACTGCCACCAACACCCTGACCCACAGGGTGTCAGGTTGGGTTCTGACTCTGTCAGTGTTGTTTTAGTTTACTGCATTGTTTATTTTATCCTTTTATTTTCTTCCCTAATAAAGAACTGGTATTCCTGCTCCTATATTTTTGCCTAAGGACCCCCCCTTAATTTCAAATTTTTAACAATTCAGAGAGAAAAAGTTTACATTTTTCCATTTCAATAAAAAGCTCCTACCTTCCTTAACAAACACCTATCTTTCCAAACCAAGACAAGTCTTTGCACTGAAGAGTTCATGCTTTTGTGGGACTGTCTGAGCTGGACACAGGAGTCAGCCGAGTCCATGCCTGGTTCCTCTGCACTGGCTCCTGGATTTGCTGAGGAGCAGGAGCGTTATCCCTTAGGATGGAACATTTAGCAATTAAGTACCATCTCCTGTGGGACACTGAATAGTTGATGTTTTCATGGCTTCAACAATGCTAAAATTATGGGAGGGTTTTTGCCTGCTGTAAAGCAAACTGCAAAGAAATAACTGCTCAGCTGTGACCACTGAAGCCACCCTTTGCCAAATATGCCTCCTGACTGGAATTTGGGCTGTGACAGGAACTTGGGACAAGATAAAGGGGATATTATTGTCCAATCTCAGGTCTAGGGAGAAGAATGTATCCAGAAGTGATCCTGGAAGAGAGACTGGGATGCTGATGGCTCAACCAACCAGAGGGAAGCTGCTGCTGTGCAGAGTACCCAAGGGTGACACAGCCCAGCCCAGGCTACAGCTGGTGATGGATGAGATGGGGAAAGGGGAGAGCCCTGTGAGGCAGGAACTGTCTCCTTGTCCTTATCAGAGAACTCAGCTGTGGTGACTCCCCTGCCCAGGAGGTCCTGGGGCATTCACAGGTGGCCTGAAGGTGTTCACTCTCCTGAGGGGCCATAATGGGCCCTGCTGCACTCATGCGATTGGCAGCTGTATTGAATTAGAAGGTGTCAAATTCTCCTAAAGTATCCCCTGATCCACAGCATTCCACCATCCAGGTGTCCCTGATCCACAGCACTCCATCATCCAGGTGTTCCTGATCCACAACAGTCCATCATTCAGGTGTTCCTGATCCACAGCATTCCATCATCCAGGTGTTCCTTATACACAGCATTCCATCATCCAGGTGCTCCTGATCCACAGCATTCCATCATCCAGGTGTCCCTGATCCACAGCACTCCATCATCCAGGTGTCCCTGATCCACAGCACTCCATCATCCAGGTGCTCATGATCCACAACACATCACCCAGCTGAAGTTCCCCCCCCAGGGGAGGTACCTGGGTGTTCCTACCTGAACCTGAGTGAACATGAACCCAATAGATGTGGTGTTTTGGGGCTCTTTGTCACCATCTCATGGGTTCAGTCTATGGCCAATGGACAGTGAAATTATTCCAAGTCTCATTGTGGATCTTGTGGGTGGTGAGATCCTTTTGCTTCTTTTCTGCTCCTTTTTTGTACATTTTGTAAAGTGGTATTTTTATGCTTTTATGTTGCCATTTCCTATAGATAATAACAACCAAAATGGCTCCCCAGCAGTCTTCGTGTGCAACCAAATTCTTCTGCAATAATCCCTGGATGTGTGCATTTACAGCCACTGGTCATTCAGTGTCATTTCTCCAATCCACTCTAGGGGATTTTTTAATGAGAACCCGGGTTGCCCTCACATTCTAGGGTGGGTTGTAACATCTCTCACAGGGTGAGATTTCTGCAATCAAGTTAAAGCACAGTATCTTAGCATGTAATGTATATAAGCAAAGATCAGGTTTTCTGAAACTTGTAGACAGCTGGAAATACAAATTGAAAAAAATTCCAGAAGTCCCTGAGCTCCTTAATTGTGTGATGCTGGTCACATGCTGTAAGAATTTGTTAAATACCACAAAATCACACGGAGCTGAACAACATAAGTGTTCTCCTGAGAGAGACTGCCATCTCTCATCCCAACTGCTTCACACTAAGCTGTGAGAGCAGAGTGGAAAATGAGAGCAGGATATCTCGGTCTGAGATCAGTGCAGAGCTCATGGACTCTAAGGATTTTTTTTTCTGTTGGAGTAAAAGAGAGAGATAATATATACACCCTTGACTGAGAAAAATACTGAAATATGGAATGAGACAGATCAATGAGAAAACCAAAAAAAGGAACAATCTATTTAAACCTCAGGAAATAACACCAGCTGAGGCAGGGAGAAGGCTTGGTGACACCGGTCCTTGCAGGCATCAGCATCTCTGATCAGAAATCTATATTGGTTTTAAAATACCAGGTTCCTCATAGCAAGTTCAAATTACAGAGCAGAAGCAGAGCTCATGGAAAGACAAAACTCCCTTTAAAGGTTAAAGGAAGGAAGTGACACAGATTATTTTCATGCCCTGTTAAATCCTGTGCTGCTCAGTTGAGAAGCAGGAGCGAAATGTTAACTCTTTCCCTTTCCTTGCCAGGAGGAGACATTGAAAAGGAATCTGAAAGGTCAAGGCCTGGCAAAATGGATCTACAGAAGAGAGCAGTGCCTTGTGTTGCCCCATCACTCCTCACCTGAGGAATTCCTAGTGTGGCTCCTTGCAGCTCTCTGGAGAGCTCTGCTGGGTGTGGTGAGACCTGGATCTTGGCCTGTCATAACCTGTGACTGCATTGGGTCAATTTGCAATTAGATAAAAAAGTTAATGCTCATATTCAGCATGGGAAAGACAAGGAGCTCTTGGAATGAGTCCTGAGGAGGCCATGAGGGTGCTGAGAGTGCTATGGAGACAGGCTGAGAAAGTTTGTGGTGTTCATCTCGGAGCAGGGAAGGGTCTGGTGAGATCTTATGAGTCCTTTCCAGTACCTGAAGGGGATACAGAAAAGATGAGGATGGAATTTCAGCAATAGGACAAGTGTTTTAAACTAAAGAGTTTTGGTTCAGACAAGATATAACGAAGAAATTTTTTAACAATGAGGTGATGAAACACTGGCAGAGGCTGCCCCATCCTTGGAAATATTCAAGGTCAGCTTGGACTGGGCTCTGAGCAACCTGACCTACTTGAATGGACCCTTCCAACCCAAAGCATTCTATGATCCTATATTTAAAAGAAACACCCAAGAACACTGAACCTTTGTCACTTAGGTGCTTGCAAACCACCCCTGAAGCTGCTTTTTAGGTGAGGGAAGTGGGTGAGGCAAAGTCTTTGACAGGGAAAATGAGCAGGGATCTCTGTACAGCAGCAGTTGCCAGTTAGGAATGTGTCACATTCATATTCTCTGAAAAATCCCTTTGCCCAGGATTGTTCTCCTGGGAAGCTGAGAAGCCTCAGAGAAAAGGAAAACAATAATGATCTGATTTGCTTCTCCTGTGCTGTGCTCATGTGGAATGTGTTTGGAGATTGTTCACCCACAGGTGATTGTTCCATTGCATTCTGCTGGGAGTTGTTTTCACTCTTTGGCCAGTCAGGACCAGGCTGTGTCAGGGCTCTGGAGAGAGTCAGGAGTTTTCATTATTATCTTTTTAGCCTTCTGTCTGTATCCTTCCTGTATTCTTTAGTATAGTTTAGTACTCTTTAATATAATATAGTATCATAAAATAATGAATTAGCCTTCTGAGAACACGGAGTCAGATTGATCATTCCTTCCTGCCATGGGGGTCTCCACAAATACAATAGGAATGTGGTTTAGACCCTTTTTAAAAAACCTCCTTGCTTTGATGTGGCTTGAAGCTTCTTCTAGCAAGTGAAACAGCACTCCAAGCTCTCCTTTACTGCAGATAACATCCTGGAGAGCCAAACTTGCTGGCATTCAGGGCACAATCATTGCTGCTGACAGAGACAAGACTGCTCAGCAAGTTACTGCCTGGTTTTTGGAGTACAAACTGTGTAATTTTGGGGGCTGCTACCCACATTGAGAAACAAGCATGGCTAAGCAGGTATCTGAGCAGAGTTGTGATGCTCACACTGATTTTGTGAGGGATGTCCTTCAGCCTTTCTGGTCTTCAGAAGTAGATTAATCTCACTGCCCCATTTCACCTTTCCTTCCAAACATCTTATACCACCCAGCAGCCATGAGGAGATCCTTAGACTATCACAGAATGGTTTGTGTTGGAAGAAACTTTAGGGACCATCCAATTCCAACCCCCCTGCCATGGACAGGGACACCTTCCACTATCCTTGGTTGCTCCAAGCCCTGTCCAGCCTGGCCTTGGACACTTCCAGGGATCCAGGGGCAGCCACAGCTTCTCTGGGCACCCTCACAGGGAAAACTTTTTTTCCTAACATTTAATCGAAATCTCTTTTTGATTAAAATCATTCCCTGTTCTTCTGTTGCTATTTGCCAGTATAAAAAGTCTCTCTCTCTGTTTTCTATAGGTCCTCTCTAAGTACTGAGGTGCCACAGCAAGATCTCCCTGGAACCTTTCTCTTCTCCAGGCTGAACAACCCCACCTCTCAGCCTGTCTCTGTGCCTTTGTGCAACAGAGCTGGGCTCTACCCTGAGGTTACATTTAATGAGCTGGTGAGGGCCCAAACCCATGGGGAGGTGTAGACAAAACTCTGGGCTGGTCCAGAGCTGTAAGTGCAAAGTTCTAGCAGTAGATGATGACTGAGAGACTTCATATCCTGGTGACATTCATTGGGTTTATATGTCTGGCTCAAGCTGTCTCAGGTCTTCAACATCTGGGGAAAAACTAAAGAGTGTAGTGTTGTTCTGTAGAACCAGGAGTGTCTGCCTCAGGAAAAAACAGATTTTGCTGAAAAAATATCTTGGTTATGAGTGTCATTGCCCTGGATTCCAATTTTGTCCCTGTGGGTCATCAGCTCCACCAGTGAATACCAATCTTCAAATACTGGACATTTTCCAGGTCCTTTGCATTCATGGGCAAGAGGACAGGGACAGCACAGAGAGGAATACCAATGAAATATAATTCCTGATTGTGACTATTAGTATGGATCTATCTCACTCCCAGGATGGTTTTTTGACAAAATGGATTTTACCCAGGAAGCCAAAATCATAAACCTCTCCACCAAACCCAGGAAAATCTATGTGCTATTTTCTTAACTAGTGTAAATCAGTGTTTATTCAGTAACAAAATGTTTGGGAATCTGGACCTCAATCAGGGGCTTTTGTTTTTCTAAAAAAGGAAACAGGAAATGAGACGTGGTAAATTAAAAATATATGCAAATAATGCAATTAGTTATTTCTGCCAACAGCTGAGAATTGGCCCGGTGCTACATGCAGAAAGCCTCGAACCTATCACTCCAAAAGTTTTTCCAAAACAAGATTGTTTTCACAGATACTATTGGAAATCCATGAGCCTGCACCAAGAAAAGCAGTTGCCTGATAAAGGGATGAGTGCTGCTGGCACAGCCCTGCCTGCACCGAGCACATCTATTATTGCTCTGTAACGTCACAGAGCTGAGATATGGTGACCTGGCTGACACCTGGAGGAGATGAACCTCATGTTCTGAAGCATCCAATTTTGTTCCTTGTCCTCAAATCTGCAGCTCCAACCTGCAAGATCCCAATCTGCGTCATTCTTCATTTGCATGAGCGTGTGGGTTCCTGCAGCACTCGCTGTAGCCAAGAGGATTTTTACTGAGGAAATGGAAAATGCTGCTTGCTGGACACACAGAGGGTGAATATTCCAGCTGGCACTGTTTTCTAGGAGTACTAAAAATTTCCATCAGAACAAGGAACCCATCCCACAGCAGCAGGGACCATATAAGTACTGAAAGGAGAGCTTAGTCTGCATTAAATTGGAGATGAGGAGGGGTTGTGGGGAGGGGAACATCAGCCCAGAGGGTGGGATGGGGCTCTTCCCTCTCACCACAGGTTCTGGAGGTGGCTGCAGAATGAGTCCTCCCTTAGCTTGCCCTCAGGACTCTCAGGGCTGTCTCCTAAATTGCAAGGGGTGTGAAGTTCAGTCCCAAACATGAAAGAGCTGGCACTGGCTTTTCCATTAAGACAGAGGTTGTGCCAGATTGCTCTAAATCCACCTCCTCAAGCCAGGCAGTGTGAAAGCTGAGGAGCTGCACCCTCTAAGCCAGGGAAAGGCAGACAGGAGCCAAGCCAAGTTACACTAAAGCAAAGACAAGGAGTCTGACTGATAAGGGCTCTCCGACACCTCTCAGGAGGAAATGGGTCACTTAAGAGCAATTCAGTCACTTTTCCTGGAAGGTGAATTAGCCAAACTATGTGAACAAAAGGTGTAAAAGGCTGCTGAAGAAAATGTTTGGGCTTGTAATGAATAACCATTGCCAGGAAGGGATTTCCAGTGATTGGATTCCTTGTTCCATCTCCTGAAAACTACTTTATTTATGGCTGCAATAAATAGAAAATTGGTATATCCTATGGCCTAGCAGGGTATGGGATGCAACACATAGCTCTGTGATTCACAATCAAAATGGTTCTGTGTGTGGGTAATCACTCCTTTCCCTTCTTTTCTTTGGAGAAACTACAAAATTTGAAAGTTGGTTGTGAGCCCTCTAATTACTTGTCTAAATACAATGCCATGCAGGTGTTGGTAAGGTCACAAACCTCTGTAAGCTGGTGGTTATTTGGTTTATTGCAAGGCTTACTGGGTGGGATTCCTGCATAACCCAGGCCTTGAAATCTGGAACGACCCTTTTTTTGTGGGGTGTGCTTATTTCCATCAACTAAGGATCCTGCTTGTTCCATTTAATAACTGCAAGCTCAACTGGTGATAAGGAGAAAACCTCACAGTGAATTTCAGAGAAATATCAGGGAGAGGGACTTGAAAAAATAAATCAGTCAGAAATGCCTAAATTGGGAATGCACCATTTCCATTGTTCCCCTTCTCCACTGTCACATCTGGAGTGGAAGCACTAGAAATGGTAAAAAAATTGTGTGGCTACAGAAATCAATAAAACTCTCCCCCTCTGTGCATGACCTTTATGTAGTTCTGATTAATTTGTGTGACTCACTGCAAGTTTTATTCAGGATTGTATAGGACAAGGCTGATAGGAGCAGCAGCATGGCTGGATGGTGGGAGCAAGAAGTGTCTCTTACAACAGCCCTTAACATTTTACAGTTGGACTTGATGATCTTAGAGGTATTTTCCAATCTTTGAGCTCTGTAATTGGTACATTTTGGTCTTCACGTATTCTCAGGACTTATTTTTCCTATGCAAGCCATCCTGAAGAACTTCTATGAAAATTTCATCAGTTATTTATAAAATTCCATGTTATTGTTGTCTTGACTGAAACTTGGAAAATCTCCCTTGCCTTGGCCACTCACCCTGACTGTACCTACATTTTGCATGGTACTGCTTGGACAGGGGGAACAGGGGTTTCTCTGGAGGACTAAACTCACCCTGTCTGTTAATTCACATGTCCACTTCACTCAACCATTTAAATCTACTCTGCAGCAGGATCACAGAAATATTCTGTGTGTTTGATCCAACAGAAGATTCCCTGTAATAAGGAGAAAAATCAAAAATGGAAGAGTGACAATTGGAATAGAATAAATCTCCAAACATATTAATTTATGCTTTTTTTATGGTAATTTTGTCCTCTCCAAGTGTGAGAGCTGGTAGCCTGGAAGACTGAACATAGGATGGTCTTGTCCCCATCATCTCTTCATCTTCAGTGCAGCTGGGCAAGTGTGGAGGCTCAGAAACCTGGCTGTTGTCAAAAAACACCCAGGCAAGCTCAGAAATCATTTGTCAGTCAAGTGGAAAGAGGCCATAAGGGGGTAGAAGAGAGAAAATAGGGATTTGTAGGAAAAATAAGAATAATTTCATTCTTGCCAGGACAGAGAGGCTGTTCCCATCTGCAGAAGGAGTTGGCATTAATTTTCTGTGTGCTGCCCCCTGATGTGCAACTCTGCTGATAAACTGGAGACCTGCCCTCCTCCCACGGTGAAATGGGGAAAGGGCCATCCATGGGATCCATCCCCTTGTGATGATGGTGAGTTTCTGTTTCTTCTTCCCAAAGGAACACCAAAATCAAAGGATTCAACTCATCTGCCCTGTCTCTTTAAACTCGGTGTGATGTCAGAGCTGGAACTTCATTTTTAGGATGCAAAAGGTTTTCAGGATAGAGATTTTTTTCCTCCCCAGTGTTTCTTAAAGGCTGTCAGAACCTCCCTCTGTTCCTCACACCATCTTTCTTCTCCATGCCACCTGCCTTCTGCTGGATTAAATCCTGCAAGAAAGGAAAAAGAAAAAGGCCCAAGATGAATAAATGTTGATAATACTGAAAGACCTTTCAAAAAAATCATGCTTTTTAAAGAAAATGAGCCAAACCTCACCTCTCAGTGAACCTAAGGAGCTCTGCTTGCCCTTTCATTCTTCAAAAACCCCTCTGCCAGGCTACAGTTATCTCTGTTGCTTCCCAAGGCTCCAAACACTTCCCACTCACTATTTTTGCTCCCAGTGCCACAGCCAGAGTGCTCTGGCTGTCCAGAGGGAAGGTTCAAGAGGGGCAGCCTGAGCAGATCCCATTCTGGATAAGGCAGGATCACTTAAAACACTTTTCCTGCTCCCTGGAGAGTTGTTCAAGAGGAGGAAACTCCTTGGACTCACTGAGGGCATGGAAAGGGCTGCTCCTTGAACTCTGACCAGAGGGAAATGTCAAATGCTCGTGTCACACTCTCCATATTTTTGTGCTGTCACCCAGCCCTGTCCTTCATTTCGTTGGTCATTTTCTTTCTAGGTTTTGGCAGCCTTGCTACAAGTCTTGTTTTACATGTATTTCTTTCTTAATATCTTTTGTGACTCTCATTCTTAGCTTGAGATACTTCTTGGACTCTCCTGTTTGTCCTTCAAGAAGGCTTTTTCTCCTCTGTGTGGGTTGGGATCTGATCTTTTCAACGCCTCCAGATGCTCAGATAAAGTTCCTGCATCCTGTAGAATACACACACAGGTAAGGCCCAAGCTCTGTGCTTTCAGACTCTATTGTTTCTTAATAATTAATGAAAAAACTTGATCCCAACAAGCACAAATTATTATGGAGGTTGTCAGGAGAATGTCCTGCCACACCAATAAAAATGAATTTAAATAAAGTGTCAAAATCTCTTACACATCATTAATTTGGTTACTCATGTATTATTAGCATCCCCCAAATCAAACATTCCCACCCTTCTCCAATATTCACAGAAGCAAGTGGAGAGGGAAGAAGAACCTAGGAAATATTCATTTACTATCACTGCATACATGTGTTTTAAAAAACCCTGAATCATAATTTATTAGAGAATTTCTGATGAGATGGATATTAGCTTCCCCATTCATGACGATTCTAATTACTGCACTTGATATTTTTACTTTTGTAGCCACAGGGTTCAACAGTTTCTTCTTTCCTTGACACTGTACTATTATAAAGTTGTGTTAGACTTGCAATGCAAAGAAATATTGCCATGTAAAAATCAGGCAGTAAAAAGCAAAATAACCTTGGAAATAAAGGCAAACATCCTAAATGAATGAAAAGAAAAAATATTCAATGCAGATTTCAGTCTCTGATAGAGTGAAAGAACATTGCAGGAAAAACATGAAGACTGTCATAAAGTGACAAGAAGTAAAATCCAGGAGCCAGTATCAAAATTAACTGGAGTTCCAAGCCATAATTAATAAAAAAAAAACAAACCAAAAAAAACAAACCAAAAAAACCCCAAAACAACCAACCAAACAACAACAAAAAAACCCCAACCAAACAAACAAAAAAACCCAAAAAACTTCCAAAAAACACACACACACACACACACACACAAATCCCACACAATAAAAACCCCAAAATCCCGAACCACGAAACAAAAACTCCACTCTTTCCAAATGTTACTAAAACCCAAACTAAACTAAGTATGTGAAATACTTTGCCTTGCACTTGCCTTAGGCTAAAGGTGGTCACACTGCTGTATACCAGGGCCAGCTGAGATGCAATAAATTCAGTTAGCTAAGCTCTCTGTCTCTCAAGGTAATTTGCTTTCCCCAAAATTATTTTCCCCAATGTCCAGGAGCAAAAAACAGAGGTGAACCCTTCAGAACAGCTTCTGTGTGAGGAACAACTGAGCTGGATAAGTTTGTCTTTCAAGTTGAAAAAAAGTACAGAAAGGGAATGCTGAATATTAAATCTAGAATTTTAAATCAGGGGTGAAAGATTTGGGTTAATGCTGGTGTGGCCACCAGTGTGGAGATAACCTGAAAACTGATTGCTGGCTTTGAGAAGTCCATGGATTCCAAAATCAGTGGAAGGCAAAGTCTTTGTAGGCTGTTGAATACAAAGATTTTGTTTGAAATTCATGAGTCACCAAACGCTAGGGTAGGACTGCTGGCAGAAGAACCAAGCTTGCCTCATTTCTGTACATTTCTCTAAGTGTCTGCCAAACCCCACTGTTGGACAGGGAATTAATTAATTATTAATAAATAGTTTAATACAATTTTTTTCTCCTGGCTCTGCTCAGCCTGCTGGAAGGAACTGGAGGCTGTGCAGGAGCTGCCCCCACTCAGAACTGGACACATCAGCTTAAATTTACAGAAATGAGCATCAAATAAAAAAAAAATATTTTTATTTGGAGCCAGCGATCAACAGAAAGATGGAGCCAATTAAGTGATGCCAGAGAGCAGCATAAATCTCTGCAGTCAGGAGCAGAGAGGGCTGCAGTCAAAGCTGGAGGTTGTGAGATGTGGAGAGCCTCCTCTCCAGTGAGATGACTCACTGGGCAGCCACAGCAGCTTGGCTGATCCAAGTGATCTAAGGAATTTCTCACTCTGGAATGATGGCTGGAACAAAATTCCTTCATTTTGGACCTGCTCCAGTGGCATCACATTAAAACCTTGGACAGCACATGGCACAACAAAATGCCTTCCTTTGTTGTTCTCACAAGATCTCTGCTGTTTTTGGTGGTCCTGTCGGGTGACTTCTATACTGAGCCACAAAAAGAAGAGTGAACGGAGATAAATCTTCTAGCTGAGCCAGATTTTTGTGGAAGTAGTTGTTCCCTGAGCTAATTTAATAATTCATCATAGATATGTTCTCTCTTGAGTCCTAAATTCTATCCTTTGCCAAGGAGTTCCTAGGTCTACCTCAAACTGTAGGAAAACTGTCTTTTCCACCTGAACACCTGCTGGAACAGGCCTTGAATTTGATGAGAAAATAAGTAATTCCCTACTCCTCTTTGCCCATGGTTCTGTAGACCTCTGTCCAATCCCTGAATTCAGGTTTTTTTCCCAGGACAGAGAGGCCCAGCCAACGCAGCTGCACTTTGTATGGAAGTCCTTCCATGTCTTTAATTGCACTCATTGCCAGTCCCAGTGGCTTTTCTATTTATAACAATCCCTTCAGCACACTGAGTGGCCAAATGCCTCATGGAGCTCAGAGTCTGGGAGGACCATGGATTCATACAGTGTCATAATGATCTATTTTCCTTTCCATTTCTTTCCTAATGACTCTTAGCATTCAATTTAGCATTTTTTGATTGCTGTTGAGCTCTGCAGTGAGGCTTTCGTGGAACTGTTGCCACCCTATCAAGCTCTCACTCGAGTCATAATGGTTTGATGAAATCCCATCAGATTTGTTTTCAGGCATCCACCTTTACATTCATCTCCCCCTTCACATTTATCCACAGTGAATTTATTCTGTGCTTTTATTTCTCACTCAATCTTGTAATGTGTTTTTCCAATTCTTCACAAGGGGTTTTTGTACCTATTGCTCTGAAATAGATTCACATCTGCAGAAAATTTTGTCAGCCTCACCATTAATACACTTCTCTTGGGTCACTAATGCATGTATTCAGCAGTGCAGTTTCCTACAGAACCTTTTTGTTTCTTCCCTCCCTTATGAAAGCCACTCACTCCTACTGCTCAGTTCCAATTTTTTAACCATTTCAGGACTATCACTTCTGGGACTTGCAAATTCCCTCTTTTCAGGTATAATAGCAGGACTATCCTGGGAAACATCCAAAGTGGCTCCCAGTGCCCTTTAGAGGAGCTCATTAGGTTGTGTTTTCTGGTGGGTAGAAAGAAGGGTTCTCATCCTTGCAAAACTTGCTAAAATCACGAGGAAGTGTTTAACTAATCAATTCTCTTGTGGATTTAGGAAGGAGTGTGGGGTTTGGAGGTGGATTTTGCAAGGTTCTTCTCCCTCACTCTATGCCTTGAAAGATTTTTACTTCAACAGCTTCATGAATCCAGAGGAATTTTCAGCAATATAGCAGTGACTACCCAAGTACACTGCCAAAGGCCCAGATTCACCTTGGATCAAACAAGTCTAGATTTTAACTTTAATATTTCTAAACTTTAATATTTCCAAACTGTGGTCTGCAGCAGGAGAAGATTTACTTCTGCTCTACCTGTTTTGGGATAGAAGGGATATCTTAAAAGCTGTTCCTCTATTGATTTCAGGGGGAATGTTGACAAAGTTAGCCAAAAATGTGGTGGTGGTGATCAGGGGTGCTGATCTGTTCCCCTCTGAGGGCACCCAATGCTCCATCAAAGGTAACACGGATCATCCTTGTCCCTGCTCCATCCAAGTCATGCCTCTGCAGTCAGTTGCTTTTTCTTTGTCTCTGCTGGGTATTTCTGATTGTGCCAAGCAGATTGAACCCTTCACAAGAAAGCTGTGCAGTCTGGCCTTTAGCAAGCAGATAAACAGCACATCTGATCCATAAACTCCTCCAGTTGGTTATTCCCTGGCAGTAATCTACAATACAAAAGCCACAAAGAGCCCCTGGAGGGCTGGCAGTGCCTCCATCAGCCAGTCCTGTGCCTGATGCTGCAGCTCACTTTCATCGTGGGCAGCTGGAGTCACCACAGAGACACTGGATGAGAGGGAGCCCTGTCATCCCAAAAGTGCTTCCTGACAGTGCAGCAACTCCCTGACACAGTAATTGGCTGTGGGAGACACTGGGAGCTCTGGATGCTGCCACAGAGTACCTGGAGGAGAATAATCACCAAGGAAGGGAGGGATTGCCATAAGCAACAAATTTTTCTGAGATTAAAAGGGTTTCATGAAAGCTGGGGAACAGATGGGACTGGATAAAACACCGGGCCTAGAGTGAGCAATGAATATTTCACAGGTATTGCATCCTCGTGAAACACAGCTGAGCTTGGCAATAAAGATATTTTACCCACCTTTGTGAATCAGCCAGTGCTCAGGAGAGCACAGCAGCAATGAGGGAGTACAAGGAAGTATTATATGGTGTTTTTTTTTGATAAATCTATAAACAATATAGACTAAAGTATTATGAAGGATATTTATTGAATGCGCAACAGAGTATTTTTGTATATTTGATTAAGACTTGACATTACGTTAATTACCAAATAACCCTCCAAAGTTAATGTTAGCCTTGACTTGTTCTGCTGGCAGAATTCAAATGATCAAATGTGACTGAGGGCTCACCTGCACACACAGTCATTCCACACCTTCCACACTGACATCATTAAATAGCAACTGTGGAAATGCTAATTGAAAGGGAACTCGAAAGGTCTTGAATTCCTCCTGAACAACACAGCCACTCATAATGCAGATGTTCCAGTGCTCTGCCCATAAATGATGTGCCCATTTCCTATCTCCATAGGAAATGCAGGTTGGTATTCACAAGAGCAGCTTTCATTTTTCATAGAAATAAAAGACTGTCCCAAGGAGAATCAACCTGGACTGATACAGAAATCCTCATCAATAATGCATCTCCCCACACTCCCAACTTCAAATAAAGGACACCACGTACTTTTAACTCGAACTGAAACTTGGTTTACATCACAGAGTGTCAAATCTTTGGTTATCATTACAAGAGCTAATTAGGACATAGTCAGAGGAAATGCAGACTCCTCCTCAGAAAGTGATGGTGTGAAGTCCTTTTTCAGGGTTTGCTGTGTGGGTTCAGAACCTGATGGGATCATTAAACACAGGCAGGAAATTAGCACACCCCCATGGAAATCAGGACACCAGATGAGCTTCCACATGAGCAACAAAGAACCCTGGAAATCTGGAAAATTAAGCTCCCTCTTGCTGGCATTTAACCTCAGTCAGTGGAACTGTTCCAATGAATCCTGGCTGGACATTATAGAGCATATTAAATCATTATAGAGCATATGCAGTCATTATAGAGCATATGCACTGCATATCCAGAGGTACTGCAGGGACCAACTTATCAATATTCCATCCTTGTCACCATTCCTGAGCTGGGAGAAGGCAGTAGAAAGGGAGAGCTACCAAAACATCCTTCCATAATCACCATTTCAGGGCAGGGAGTCTCTTTTCACTGTGAAACCTGGAAGGATGTCTAAAGTCCCAGCTCTGGAACAACCACCCTGCAGGTGTTACAGGCACAGGATCAAGGACAAAGCTAAAGAACAAAACATCAATAGGATGGGATCATGTTATCAGAGAGTCTTACATTAGGACCAAAAAATTACAGAGAATTGTGTTCAGACAAGAGAGTCCTACCATTCACTGTGTATTATTTGGATTCTAAATATCTCTTGTTTCTTTGATCTTCAATACCAGAGGTACAAAGAACAGAACTCGAAAATTGAGCAAGTAAAATCTTCAAAAGCAGCAAGCAAAGAAAATATGTTCCACAAAATTTTCCTGTTGTTTTTCTTTTCTGTGTAACTACAAAACCCCAAAAGGTTTGTAATGGGGCACTATAAATTGAAGGGGAATTAAATACATATACATACAGATACAGACCACAACCCCTAAAGATGTATTAGACAACAATAATCTTCTGCAAGACCATTTCCTTAGATAAATACCAAAGCTCTGAATAATACTAAAAATAAAAATGAAAAATAACCCTATTCAATAGGCAACGCAGCCAGGAGACTGAATGCCAGAGGTAAAAAAAAAGTAACATCAGTAACCACAGAAATTCTTGGGCATCTTACCAAAGCCTGGAGGTGTTAATTGAAGACAATAAAATCACTACATATAATGATTATGACTTCAGTGTATTTCTCATGGAGGTTAAGCTGTTTCCACTTGCTCTCAGCAGTTGCCATCACTTGCACTCAAATCATCCTCTTGGTCCAGCAGTCTAATAATCATTTCTATTTCCCACTTGCTTGCTCAAATCTGTCTCTGGAGTAATGATCTTTTCCCAAAGAGCAGGACACAGAAAAAGTCCTGATAGCTGCCCCTTTTATTGCCCCATTTGTCTTCAGTGTCTTTCTCCTCCAGCTGCTGGTTTGTTCAAAAGGTCTTTTCCACATCCTCACCTCGCTCGTTCTCCAATTTATTGTCATCCTTAATTCTATTGTCCCTTCTAGCAAATTTTCTTTAGTTTAATGGAGTTTCTTGAGCAATTCTGCATCACAAATTGCATTATAGATGCTGTAGTTACTCATGTGGAGAGCTCTGCTATTACTCCTGGAGTAAATATTGGTTTTTATACATAACAAGCTTTCATGTTCTTTGGATTATTGCTGTTTGGTATCACTTAAATTAATATTTCTACACAGAGGCCATCTTTTAATCATTTTTCAGCCATCTTTTCCTGCTCATATCTTGGTTCATAATATTTAGCAGGCTGAAGTCACAGAGTTTGCTCAAAATTCAGATTTTGGGGGCAGTAAATGGGCTGTACATGTTCCTCAGCTAAAGGTTTCAAAACAGGGAAGGCTGGTGTGGGCTTGGATGACTGCTGAGCTCCCCTTGTGTGGGTTTTGAGGTTGGGATTGGAGGTACTTGAGAAGGTAGTTTATGTTTGGACTCAGGTGTTTATTATTTTTTATTAGTGAAATAGTTTCATAACTGTGAGTTTTGTAGTTTTTTATTAGTAAGGTACAAAAAACGGTTAACTATTTTTTGTTAGAAGGTTTTTTAAGACTAAATTATCTAATGAAGGAATAATACTTAGATTATTTTCTTTTTTAACCTAATAACTGATCTTTTGAAGATCGTAATGTGGACTTCTCTGTCTAATTACAAAACATCATTTAAACTTATGAAGAAGAAGGAAGAAGAAGGTGAAGAGAAGAAGGTAAAGAAGAACAACTTGTCTCTGCTTTAAAACTTCTTTTTTGCTTCATATTTATTTCTATATTCTAAAACTTCAAACTTTAAGTTTTTATACCTTGTGATATTACACAGTTTTAACTAATTACACACTCATAATTTTAGTGTTGTTAATCAATTTTTGAAGTCTTCTCCATGCCCTTAGGTCAAATGCAGTGTTCTCTTGTGAGTGTGTGCCTTCAAGCACAGAAAGTTTAAAATTCTCAGCATCTAAGATTCCAACACCTTTGGGGACAGATTTAGTGACAATTAAACTCTCTCTGCTGCGTGGGATTGTCTACTGGAATTGAAAACAGGGTAGGAGGAGAGATGCTAATCTTCTTTCCCTCCTATATTCTAAAGCTTTGACAGGGATAAAGTGGCATTAACAGCCACTGGGACTCAAATCAAGATGTACCCTTGGCTGTAACTGCATGCCAAAAAAAACTAAGAGGAGGCTTCAGCATGATGATTTTCATGAAAAAAGTACTTCCACAGAATTTTCAGGACTGTCCCATGGCTTCAAAGTTTCTTTAGGATGCTTCAGGAGCCCTGTCTGGCACAATCCTGAGCTTACCTGTGTCCAGGTGCTCAGGGGTCACATAATTCTAATTCCAAACCCCTGCCATGGGCAGGGACACCTCCCACTATCCCAGATTGCTCCAAGCCCCATCCAACTTGGCCTGGAATGCTCCCAGAGATTCATGGGAGCATCCACAACAGAAGAGGAGGATCTTTCAATTCAGGGATGCCACCTTGCACCTTTATCTGAAAAATTTATGGAAGAGAGTGTGAGGCATTATGGCCAGTAAGACCTGGTCATTTCCAGCATTCCAGTGGACTACAGAGTTTTAAAGAAAGGAACTTTGTCCCACCTCTTGGCCCAGAGTGAATTATCTGGGAAAAGGGCAGGAATCTGAACACTCAGGAGAGCTGATTTATTTTAGAAGCATGGGCAAGTACATGGAACACTAATAATGCATCAAATGTGATGGGACCAGTCAAAATCATTCTGTCATTCTGTGAATTCTGTGAAAATTCATACAAAAGAGTGAAACTTCAAGGGCCCCTGGTATCCTGTTGAACTCTAAGGATGAGTTTTTTCCATTCATTCCATATATCTGTAGATCTTTTGGTTCTGTGGCAAAACCATTAGCCCCCCCCAAAGCCAATTTATCTCCCTTCTCCCTTCCACAGTCCTGTTGATATAGAATAAAGAGCAGAAAGTCAAATATCTGGAGGTGTACAAATAAGTTACCCAAATCCTTCTCTTATTATGTCATTAAATGGATTGGCCATCAGGATTTATTTAAAAAAAAGTGGATCTCCACCTTTTGCTGGCAAAAGTTCTGCTCCTGTTCCAAAAATAAAGGGAAAAAAAAAGCCAAGGCTATTACTGAATTTTAATATTCATTCAGCCTTGCCCTGCAGCCTTTCAGCAGTTCTCCAGCAGAGGAAACTCTTTATCAGGTACCTGGAATATACAGTCCCCAGAGACTCTGAGATAAGAAAGCACATTCTCAGTTTCACATTTGCTGCGGTGTGATCTGAAGGGTGATAACATTTCTCCAGCTGGCTGTGAGAATCATTAATTCATTATTCAGCTGTGTCTTCAAGCCCCCTTGATCAAGGGTCCTTTTTCTCTCTGTCAGGCAGCTGTTCTGTTCTATGTTCCTGATTTCTTTACATCTCTGCCTTCAGTACTATTATCTCTAACTTAGACTATCCCAGGCTTTAAACGTTGGCTCTTTTTTTTACCTTTGTGAGAAGAGACAGAGTGAAAACAATTATGTGATGAGAGTTGAATGTATTTCTGGGAGCTATGTGCTGCTCATTTAAAGCCTGGACTTTCCCTTTACAAGAATGCTAAAAAGAAGAAAAGCAAGCCAAGCGTGAAGCTGCCATTTTTCTTTTTTTACAATTTCTTTTCACACTTGCTGTAAAACCCTCTGCTTCACTCTTCACTCCCTGCCTTTACATTATATTAGTTAATGATGTTTCTAAATCTGATTGCTCTCATTTGTTTCTCATCCTCCCAAACCTCTCTCAGAGCTCCTGTGATTGGAGCAGAGTGACGCAGTTTGTTAGACTGGGATGAATCATGGCCTCGTCATTTCACAACCTTTTGTGGCATTTTAAACCTATTTGCAAACAGAGGGCATTTCACAGGAATTCCAACATGTTATAATAGAAAAATGGACTTATCTCTTCTGCAAGTTTCATTCTTGCTAACAAGAGGAGACATTCAAATATTTTTATTGAAGTTTCCTTCTGTGGTCGCCCCTTGACATCTGCAAGGGTACCAAACACTTTGGGACACCCAAAGAATCACTCAGCTACAGGAAAGGAGTGGGACTGCCTGCAGGAGCTGCAGTTAAGCTAATTTTCCACTTGGCTGCTCAGTCTTGGCAGATGATGTTGTGTTAGGCAGATTGAAGTTCACAGTTAAGTGCATTCGGAGGTGGTGAGCAAAATGCCCACCCCAATCTTTCAAACAAAATACTTTTTGTACTCTGCAGTCCTCAAAGACATTTCTGTGTAGTGTTTCTAGACTTTAATTTGAGAAGCAAGAACATTGAGGATTGATGATTTTCCCATGTTTGAAAGAGTTCACAGAGCAGTTGAGTTTGGGAGGGGTCTCTGGAGATCTCTGGTCCAACCTTCTGCTCCAGCAGGGTCACTCAAAGCTGGTTGCAGGGGACTGAGTGTAGTTGGTTTTTTTTAGTATTTCTTAGGAAGGAAACTCCACAGACTCCCTGGGAAACCTGCACTGGTTCTTGATCATCCTTAGAACAAAAAATGTTCCCATTTTATTAGATGGAAGATTTTGCATTTCAGTTTGTGCCCATGGCCAGTGGTGATAGACAAAATTACCAACAAAATTTATGGATGGTAGAATCAGGTCAGAAAACATGACTTTGAATACAGAATAACAATTTTCAGTATGTACCATTTACCATTAAACTTCTTTGCTTTAGCCTGTGAACTCTGGACAGTGACCATAGTAATTTAGGCTTACAAAAAAAGAGAAGCAAAAATTAATCTCTTAAGAAATTTGTGTTTATAACTGTTCTCTTTAGCAGAAATTTGCTTTTGTGTAGAAACTGATGCTTCATTTATCATGAGCTCTGAAGAAGGTTGAAAGAACAATTTACGTATTTATGTCTTCTAATTCTATATAATTTAGTGCTTATTAGAAAACAGTATTTATTTTTGGTGGCTGTTTTTATTACCTTTATGTGCTGTTCGATGTACACCTGTCCTTACCCATGTAGAGGATCATTGAGTCAAACAGGAGCCTCAGACACCAATTGTTTGAGGTGGTGGTCAGAATGATTGAGCAGCCCAATCTGGAGGATAATGAAGGATTCCTGAATATATATCCTGACATATGGTTCCTCTCCTTCCAAGGTGTGTTTTCTACATAATCCCAACATGCCTCATAAGGATTTATAATCAAAGCAGCTGATGCAGAGCCAGTTCACTGAAGAAGCATGGAGAGGACTCTAAGGGGTGAGTTTTACCCCAGACTGCACAAAACCAAATCATTTCTGTACTTCAAAGTCCTCCCCTCCACCACACATTTTTCACATCACCACACTAACCCTTTTCTCAACGTGCCTGTGCACAGAATATCAACTCTTTCTAGAAGCATTCAGGCCTTCTCTAAGCCCTTGCTTTCCAATGAGAACAACCACTTTGGAGCTATGGTTCCACATTTTGAGCTCTGAGAAACCTCTGGTGCACTCAGAGGCTGCCTGAGAGAACAACGACCCGGTGAAGGATGTGACAGAATAGACAATTTCCAAATGGAGATGCACAAATGTTAATGACATGGATTTCCTGCCCACACTCAAACCTAATTCCACCACAAGATGGTCTGTTCCATTACAAACAGCCCAAAAAGGTTCCCAAACCCCCTCATTCTGATTAGATGGAGAAGCACGCACAGGCACCACATTTCCTGTTTGTTGCTATCAGTGTATTGAACTATTCCATTTCCCTCTGGATTTGGATCAGAGGCCACCAGCTAAGCAATGTCAGATTGCACAAATGTTTTTGGTCACAGTTCACAAGCCAACCCTACTGGAAAGATCCCAAATGCCCTCAGAGAAACCTACATCCAGTTTCTTATGATTTTATTTAAAGCATCCTGCCTGTGAATGTGTGGTCAGCTTTAAAAAACCCTCATGAAATGACCCAAAGTCATGAGCACCCTGTGGCTGGTAATTGGCCTCAAATCAGCTTGTTTTTGCCTCAGTCATTTGTCAGAGGCTCAGTTAACAGCAGATTCCACTCTTGCTAGGCAACAAGAGGAAAAATTGAGTGGGAATATTGAATTGTTCTGAGACCTCAGACCATTCCTTCTCAGTGAAAGTATTTTGTATTGCCAAGTTCTGTAATGTGGTAGTTTACCTACAGAGAGAATGTTGGCTCCTCTTGGTGCTGTCTGTATTCCCTTTCCTCCCCAAATCCTTGTCTCACTCCCTCCCTTGCCACAATGAACATCATTTTGGATATCAGTCGTGCCACTCTGCTGGGTGAGTACCCAGGAACTGCTGTCATTGGAGAGAGGGAAGGAGCATTTTTCTTCGTACTCATGCTATTATGAGAGGTAAATGGGAAAAGAAGTTAGGAAAAAAAAAAAGCTGCTCTTAATGGTAATTCTCCAAGCACTGGCAAGCAATAAACAGATTTTGGATTTTTATATTACTTTAATGCATGGAACTAGGTAAGTATTAGTTGAAAGAAGCTTCTGGAGATGGTCCCCTCTGGCTTTGCAGGAATCTTGGGGGTTCAAACATCAGCTTTCTGTTTGGGTCTCAGTGCAGGGAATGTGCTGTGTCACCTCTTCCAGAGCATGGCCTCTGGGCCCTGCAGGTGTGTGAAGGCAGGGGCATCATTCAGGGCTGAAATATTTAATAAGTGAGATGGATCAGGAGCTCCACAGGGCATCCTTGCCCCATCACACAGCAGGAAGGGCACTGTGGGAAGTCTTTTATGCCCCAGGATGGACTGTCCTCAATTTCAGATCATCCCAAGTCACCCCAAACAAACAGGTTGGAGATCTGAGTTCCTTCAACACGAGCCACCCCAAGGTACCACTCTAGTCCCATCTTCCAAGCAGGCAGATCACAACACTCCCAAAATATCAAGAGGCTTCTGAGGATCTCTTTGTTTTGCCGTAGTTGAGAATGAGAAAAAGAACTGTGACTTTCAATTGTATTCACAGGGAATGCCCTGATGAAGGCAGGGATGATGCAGCTGACTCCATGTTCTCAGAAGGCCAATTTATTATTTTATTATACTATATTTTATTAAAGAATAGAATAATTTACTATACTAAAGAATACAGAAAGGATACTGACAGAAGGCTAAAGAGATAATAATGAAAACTTCTGACTCTCTCCAGAGCCCTGACACAGCCTGGCCCTGACTGGCCAAAGAGTGAAAACAACTCCCAGCAGAATGCAATGGAACAATCACCTGTGGGTGAACAATCTCCAAACACATTCCACATGAGCACAGCACAGGAGAAGCAAATGAGATCAGAATTGTTTTCCTTTTCTCTGAGGCTTCTCAGCTTCCCAGGAGAACAATCCTGGGTGAAGGGATTTTTCAGAGAATGTGAATGCTGCAACTTTCAGAACTAATCTTGGCACAAATGACCCACTGCCCTTTCAGCAGCCTCAGGCCAAAACCAAAGCTGCCTAATTTTGCCTTTCCAAGTCACCAGTCTGTCACACCTTCAAATGTCATTCAGAGAGTGCCCTGATATTTTTGGGTTGTAATTTAATTAGGGACATGACTGGGAAAGTTGTAAAGGATTGCTCCTCAGAGCTGGGTGTGATCCAGCTGGTAGATGGCAAATGAGCAGCTCTGCAGCTCCTCTTTGCTTCTGTAACTCTCCCACATTAAACTAAAAAATCTCCAATCCATCTGCTGATTCCAGGCTCCAAGGAGAGAGCAGAAAGGCTGCAAAATCTTTACAGTCAGAGGGTGTGCAATCCTCTGAATCATTTCTACCACCCTGCCACGCTGCAACAAGAGGGGGCCTGGAGTGCTGCTGTTCCTGGTTTTCAGTGTGAGAATTGAGAATGCAAAGAGTGCAGTGCTTCCAAGAACACAGATCATAGTGTATAAACTCAAACATACCAAAAATTAATTCCATTTTCTTGTCTTTCCTGGTCTTGCCCATAAAAGAATTGCACTGAGTTCTACAAATTCTGGGTTTTTTTTAGTTCTTAGACACAAAAGAGATAATGCATTTCATCTCTCCCGCTGTCCTACACGACGTACTATCATTGTATTTTCAGACATTAATAACATAAGTGTTTCTGTGAAATAGTTTTATTCTCATTTTTTTTCCTGCCAAAGTCCCTCTGTGTATTTACAGACCTTTTGCTGTAATCCCAAACTAAGAAAGGACCTGAAAATTAAGATTCTCTCCACATTATCTACATTCACAGCTAATTCAGCAGAAAGAAGGACCCACAAGGGTTACACTCCTCTGATTCATCTGAAATTTTGGTGTCACACCCCTGAAAATAGAAGTTAAACTGTGCTGTGTATGATGCAATGAATCAACAGAAAGAACTAATTTGTTATGTACGAAATCTTCACTAATTAAGAGCATCATGGTCTTCCTGAAGTTATACAGAATTACTTTGAATTCCCTCCATACATTTTCAGGTGTTCACTTCAAATGTGCACTTGGGATTGCATCCTGGCCAAATGTTCTCAGGCCCTGCCTCCTCAAATTTTTCTCTGTTTTCTTATAGCCCTTCTGAGAAGTTTTCTGCAAGTTCATCTCAATTCTTTCCGGGCACAAATTAATTGTTGATAAAAATAAAAGCTGTTTGGACAGCTACATTTTTTCACTGCAGTGCCACAGGCAGTAGTAAGATCCACAGCATGTTAATTGTTTCCTGTTGTGCATCTGCTCTTGGAATAAGTCACATTGTTGGGTGGCAATTTCTCCATTCATGTCTCTACTAGGCTTAAAAAAGCACTGAGGAGCAGGTTGCAGTAGCAGCTAAGATGGATTATTGTTTTTCAGACCGCTTTACAGAATAAATTTCAGCTTTAGCTCTCTTTTTAAACATAGCCCAAAAATAAGCACTGTGTTTATTTTTGGCTGATGACCCCTAAATATGTTAATTGTGGTAGATACCCTGAGATGATTCCACATGGCATCTGAGTGGCTGAACTCATTTATGTGATGCAAGCAGCCTTTAGTCAGAAAAACAAAAGTCACAGAATTACAGAATCACAGAATGGTTTGGATTGAAAGGGACCTTCAGGATTATTCAGTTCCAATCCCCTGCCATGAGCAGGGACACCTTCCACCAGAGCAGGTGGCTCAGAGTCCCAAACAATCTGGCCTTGGACACTTCCAGGGGTAGGGAATCCACAGCTTCTCTGGGCATCACATACAGGGACACCAGTGAAGCTGAACATGGAGAGAATTCTTTTCCTGCTCCAGGTGAATGAGACACAGGAGTCACATTAACCTGTCAGTGTCACATTCACATTCTCTGAAAAATCACTTCACCCAGGATTTTTCTCCTGGGAAGCTGAGAAGCCTCAGAGAAAAGGAAAACAATTCTTATCTCATTTGCTTCTCCTGTGCTGTGCTCATGTGGAATGTGTTTGGAGATTGTTCACCCACAGGTGATTGTTCCATTGCATTCTGCTGGGAGTTGTTTTCACTCTTTGGCCAGTCAGGGCCAGGCTGTGTCAGGGCTCTGGAGAGAGTCAGGAGTTTTCATTATTATCTTTTTAGTATTCTGTGAGTATCCTTTCTGTATTCTTTAGTGTAGTTTAGTATTCTTTAATACAATGTAGTATCATGAAATAATAAATTTGCTTTCTGAGAACATGGAGTCAGCTGCATCATTCCTTCCTTTGTCAGAACATTCCCAGCAAATACAACATTACACCACCCTCTGAGCCCTGGCTCTTGCCCAGCTCCAGCTTCCATTGCAAAGGGATGCCCTATTAACTGTGGCTCCTGCAGAAAACACACAAGTGTGAAGCTGTCCTCTGTTTCCTCATCCTGTGCCATGTTTATTTTGTGGCTTTTGGTGTTTCATTAGGACTTTCCAGTCCCTGACAGAGTACTAGGGGGTGATTTTAAAGCTGTTTATGAGCTGGCTTCAGCCTTGCACTGCTTTGTTACAAGCTTTTTTTCCACCTCCTCCTCCTTTTAATTAACTTCTACACTGAAAACTCAAAGATACCTGGGTTTGCTGCCAGCCATTATTCAGTCCATACTTTGCCAGAATTCCTTTTGAGATCTCTTTAAGAGAAACCTGAAAGGTTCTGGTATCACTCATGCCTTTAGCTATGGAAAGTGCCTCTACAGAGCTGCACTGCCTGTCCTACAGAAGTAAAGTATTTATTTACAGTGGTATTTGGCCCCCTCCTTAAGGGGACATTACAGTCCCCCTTGAAAATCATACACTCTTGGCTGGGCATGAAAAAGCTGGCAGGAAATTTAATTCCTATGGAAATTAGGTTTATTCTCATTAATGACAACTGGTGGTATTGAAGACAATGCTGAATTTGGTTGCCTTCTGTTCTTGAAATGTGAGCACAGGTTGCCTTTGGGTTAATTCCTATTAATTTTTTTGCCACTGCTATAAAAACCCTCTCCCACCCCAGAGGATGGGACACATCCTCTCCTATCAGATTATTAGAATTAGACTGACTCATGACCCAAAATTCTGCCATACCCCTTCTCATGAAAAAACTGCTTTGTTTGCTGAAAGGCTCTTTTTGTAATCCCCTCTGGTGCTATTTACTGTTAACACATCTTCCTCTTGTGGTCTTCCAAATTTTCACTGTTGGCTGAGCAAGGCAAAGGGAACTCTAAATATTGGAACAATCCCTGGAGCAGCCACCAGTGAGAATGCAATCCCAGAGGGTCAAGAGGAGCTTGGATGCCTTTTGGTAAACCAAAATTCCTGCACATTCCAGCTGTCAAGGCAGCCATGGCCTCTTGAACCAGCTCTCAACTGAACATTTCTAATCATTCCCCTGAGCCCTCTTCCACAGCAGCAAACTTGTCCCAGGAAAGCTCAGTTGCAAAGGAAATTATCAGTGGGCTTGTTAGTTTGTTGTTGAGTGTGTGGGAACAGTTTACAAAGACAGCACGAGGTGCTTTTCCTTTGGGAGGCGCTGGGAATCAAAAGGTTAAAAAAATTAATTTGCAAAAATGAGTGGTTTGGATTCCTGAACAGCAGACATTTGTTTTTGCTGCAGGGTGTTTTTGTTAGCTTGGATGCTGCTTACACCTCTTATCCATCTGCTCAGAGATGAGTGTCCTGTGAGTGTTGCTGTTTCCTTCCAGGGTAACCTTCCCAAATCCTGACTCAGCAGCACTCAGGGACTGAAAGACAAGTCCTGCATTCACCAGGCCAGCATGGGGAAGCTCATCCACCCAAGATTTTCTCAAAGCCTGGGATGTTTTCTGCCCCCAGCCTCACACCCCCGTGCTCTCCCCAGTGCAGCCAAGCTTGCAGGTTAGCCCTGGCATCCAGCAATGTGAGGATTCTCCAAGAAATGTCCCAGGATCAGGAATCTTCTGCCATATCTCACTCCATGGTGCTGCTGGTCAGTTGTACCAGGTACCAGGGCATGGGCATGCCAGGGTATGTTCCTTGAAGTTGTTAAAAGAACAGAGAAATACCAATATTTCCTATTGGAACCACATACAATTAAGAGCTGTTTGACCAAACCCTTCTGATTGATGCATAACTTGAAACAGGAGCAGCCTCAGGGCCACTCTGCCCCAAAAATCAGGAGGTTCATTTGTTTACATGCTCCAAAATCCAAATATTTGCTGGCATGAGGGAGCTGGGAAGGGGCTCAGCCTGGAGCAAAGGAGGCTCAGGGGGGACCTTGTGGCTCTGCACAGCTCCTGCCAGGAGGGGACAGCCGGGGGGGTCAGGCTCTGCTCCCAGGGAACAGGGACAGGAGGAGAGGGAACAGCCTCAGGCTGGGCCAGGGGAGGTTTAGATTGGATATTGGGAAAATTTCTTCACCCCAAGGCTTGTCCAGCCCTGGCACAGTTGCCCAGGGCAGTGTTGGAGTGCCCGTTCCTGGAGGGATATAAAAGCCATGTGGATGTGGCACTTGGGGACATGGTCAGTGGTGGCCTTGGCAGTGCTGGGATTGATGATCTTAGAGGACTTTTCCAACCCAAACCATTCTGAGATTCCATGATCCTACATCTCTCTGAAGGGACTATCAGCCCAGGATGGGGGTCCAAATTAATTCTCAAAAAAAATAACCCTCTGAATTTGACTGATATTTGCTCACACTAAACGTCTTCTGGAGGTCTCTTCCACCACTTGATTTCTATGATTTTGAGCAACATATCCAAAATAATGAGCCAGTAGGTTGTTGGGAAAGTATTTTTTCCCCAGTGAAGTAGGCAGCAGTTATAAACATTCTGCAGGCAGACTCCAGTGCTCAGCAGTGACCACTCCGTGACGCCAGCAGACGGTGCCTCAATAGCAGGAGACAAGAGAGGTTGCTTCTGTGAAAACAAATTTACCTATAAGCTCAATTTCAACAGCCACAGGGGGAAATCTAACTTCTAAAAAAAAATTACTTTTCTGTTGCCAGTGCTGCAGCATCACCACTTGAAAAGTATCCCCATTATTCCACCAACTGATTGATTTCCTCCTAACCGTGCTGCTGGAGACTGAATTCATTTTGGGAGCCAATTACAGAAAAAAAGAATATAGTAAGTGTTGCAAGAAAACCCCAAATAACTGTTTTAAAACTTGTTTTTTCTCTTTCTTCTTTCTTCTATTTAATGCAAAGGAAACATATTCACAGTAGGAGTAAAGACCAGTGTAAACAAACCAAAAAAATTTAATAATATGTATTTACTTGTATATTTTTTCTCTGTTGAGCAGAATGCATCAGTGGGCTTAACCTTTATTTAAGTTTTATGAATACTGACAACTTTCACTGCAGCTTGCAGTCTTAAAAAAAACAACTATCTGTGGACAAGTCCTTCATAACCCACACCCCTCAGTTTCTTTATATTTGATATTTTATATCAAGTATATATATTTACATTTATTTTATTGGAATTCGTGTCATGTACCACAATAAACAAAATGAAATGTGAATGCCCCTGGGAAAAAAACCCACCACTTTTCTAAAACAACACCCAAGAACAGAAAAAATGTGCCTTTTTTTTTTTTTCTCACTGCAACATTAGTTATTTTATTCTGGATTGTTATTATTTCCGTGTGTCACACGCAGAGGAACTTTTATTAACGGAAATCAAAACCCACAGCAAGGAAAAGGCATTTTCCATCCTATTTCTGACTGTTCCCAGCTGAAGAATATGTCAGACACAATATAACTTTGATGCTACACCAGCCTCTAAGAGATGCTGGCAGATATTTTGAGAGTTTGGCATTCTGTATCAATAAGAAAACAAATCCGTGACAGTTTCCCATCGAGTCAGAACAATACAGGCACAGAATATTTTTAGCATGCTTATATTCCATATCACGCATCTCAGGCTGAATTTTTTCCCCCTCTTTTTCTCCACTGTGTTTTCCAGCAGTATATTGACCAATTTACAGTCAGATGCACTTAGAATTCATTGACATCTTTCTCCTGTGGAGTTACATAAATGTCTCGAGCCTCCAAGAATAGCAATTTTTTGTCTGCATTGACAAGGAGTATGAAGTAAAAATGATGAATTTTTTAGGGCTCTGCCCTCAAGGGCATAGGGGAAATCCAGGGCCAACCAGAGGAGCATCTCCACAGCTCCTGCCAAGCCAAGGGCTCCTGAAGCTACTGGTGCATCATGAATTCCTGTCAAGAAAATTTCATTTACAGTCAGCACCATGTCTAGAAAATGGGTGAAGCTGAAGAGGGGAAAAGCTCACTCTCCAGTGATGAATTTATACATGACATTAGCTCATTCCCCATTAAGATCATTGTTTGAGCAGTTTTGGGTTGAGAGGATTCACCCACATGCAGTTTTCCTCTGTGTAATTTCATACTTTTATTAGAGTCACCTACATCTGGGCACTTGAGGTCCATCAAGGCTTCCTCTCCTCTCCTGAGGATGGATCTCAAATCAGCCTTTGCATTTTCCCCTTATCTTGAAGGGTTTCAGTTTTCCAGAGACAGTTTTTGATATTGCTGAAATGCATTTTTTCTCTTATTTGTGAAGAGTTTGGAGGTGGCAGCAACAAAATTTTGGACCCATAAATTTATGATATGTTTATAACATTTTGAGAACCATGATGCATCTCCAGTGATAAATACAAATAGTTTTGACATGTTGATTATTACTCATCGTTTTCTGAAGGCAGAATATTACTGAAAGTTTAATTAAGGGAAATTCTGACAAATTCAGACAGTCAATATTAAGCTGAAAAACATAGAAGGGTTATAAAGGAGTTGCTGATTTCACTAAGATGGAAGAGAAGGTGGTCACAGGCTGCCTTGAATAAAAGTATGGATAATTCATGGAATCACTCAGGTTGGAAAGGATCTTTAACATTTCTGAGTCCAACCATTCCCCCAGCATTGCCAAGGCCACCACTGACCCCTGTCCCCAAGTGCCACATCCCCATGGCTTTTAAATCCCTCCAGGGATGGGGACTCCAACACCGTCCTGGGAAGCTGTGTCAATGCCTGACCATCCTTTGGGTGAAGAAATTTTCCCAATATCCAATCTAAACTCCCCTGGCCCAGCCTGAGGCCGTTCCCTCTCCTCCTGTCCCTGTTCCCTGGGAGCAGAGCCCGACCCCCCCGACTGTCCCCTCCTGGCAGGAGCTGTGCAGAGCCACAAGGTCCCCCCTGAGCCTCCTTTGCTCCAGGCTGAGCCCCTTCCCAGCTCCCTCAGCCCCTCCTGGGGCTCCAGACCCTTCCCCAGCTCTGTTCCCTTCCCTGGACCTGCTCCAGCCCCTCAAGGTCTTAATTAGCAGAAAATCCTGCCTTCCTCACCAGCTCCCTACGACATGGCAATGCAGTGGAAGACCTGAAGAGGAAAAGCTCCTGGATTTATGATGTGTTTAGTAGAGAACATTTATTATTTGGTTTATTTTTTGGTTATATTTATTATATGGTTTATTGACCCAGGATATTGGTTCTGATATCACAGTCACGTGGGCAAACAGCTGGTGTTTAGAACACTCTGGAAAAATCAAAGGATCTGGATCATCCCTTCCCATCAAGGGGATTTTACCCCTGTATTTATGATGAAATAAATATCTTGTCCTCTCACAAAGTTTCAAGTGATTTTGTGAAAACACATTCTGATCATATTCCACAGTCATATATGGGGGAATAGTCTGGAGTTCTTTTAAATCTTTGGGTGAGACAATCATGTTGAAAGCTAAGGAAGTTCTGTACTTCTAAATTTTGAATCTGCATTTCTCCCTGTGTTTTTAACCTGAACACATTCAGCCTCCACTGCACCACACGCCCTTAACCTGATCAGCTGTTGTTTTTCACAGCATTTTTCACATTTCCTAAGGTTATTCTCCACCTTTCTCATCTCTGCTGTGAGAGGTGGCCAGTGCCCACCCCCTGAGGATGATTTCCTTGTGGCATCACACCCCTGGCCTGCACACTGGTGTAAAAGGAACACTGATGCCCAAACCATCACAGAGCACAAGACAGGAAAATGAAAGCAGTCAAGTCTTCTCTCAAGTGCAAAGAAGAATTGCCCTGGTTTTTTTTAACACCACTATCTCTTCCTGTTCACTGCTGTGCTCAATTGCATCAAGAATTCAATATGCTTGAACATGGAACCAGTTTATTGAGTGGAAACACCTGAGCAGTGGCACCAAAAAATGAAGGATTTTGCACCAGCAGAAGCTTTTGTAGAACCAGTTGTTTAATTGAGCAGATCTACCTGTTCCTATCACTTGAAAGTTCAGTCCAGTGAGCAACTTCATTATTTGAACACTGTTGCTGATCAATACAAAAGCATCACCCCAACCCTTTGGTATTAATGCACTTTATTTCTGTGTGCTTACATTGGCTTTTTATTTTTCTCACCTCTCTCATGAAGGGAGGTTAATTAGCAGGAGAGCTTCTAGTTTACATTGACTTTTTTTCTTTGAGCAATGCTGGAAGAAAGAACAACAACCTCCCACTAAATAAAATAAAATTATTATTTCCTAATCAAAGTCCTGTTCTAATGTTGCTAAGGAACATGTATGGAAATGGCCTCTGATTCTGAGTGTCCCCACCCTGCACTGACAGCTGATATGGAATTTAGCAAGATCTTTTCTTGCTCTTTCCTGCAGTTATCCCATGTTTCCTCTGTCCTTGTGAGACACAGTTAGTCTCCTTACCTTACAGTCCTGCTTCTAAACAAGTTGTTCCTTTGAATAATGCAAGAAAAGTTTCCTGCCATGCCAGGGGGTTGGAATTCGATGTTCTTTAAGGTCCCTTCCAACCCAAACCCTTGCAGGATTCTGTGGCAATGCATGAGGCACACTTTAAGCACATCCATTAAGAATTTTAAGCATATCCAGGCTTTTGCCTTTGGTTCATTCCCAAACTGCAATGGTTGTGTGCACACTGGGGCCTAGCATGGATTTCTGCATTTCATAAATAAGGTTTTAGATGCTCAGAAGGTCCTGCAGGAATAGAAGAGAGGGGACACTGACTGTGATTTAGCTTTGACCCTGCACTACTGGAAGGTGTTTAGAGCAAACTTACAGATGCTCTGACTAAGGAGAGTTGTCAGGTAGCTCTGTCCTCATCATGGGACACCTGAATGTCTTTCTGGGCTGGAGAGGGCGTGGAAAGGCACACAAAGCCTTGAAAGGTGCTTCTGAAAGTGCAGACCAAGGGTTGAAGGGTTGGTGCTGATTCCTAGCAAGTCAGTGCAGTAAAAGCAAGAATTTTTGGAAATGCCCTCAGAGAAGTGTAGGTTTGCAGCTCCATGGTGATCCCTGGTCTGAAGCTCTGAAGGCTGCTTGATTTATTCTGCACTCAGGAAAGAGAGAATTACCTGACACAAGCAGCCAGAGGAGCTGGTTTGTTGGTGACAAGGGTTTTTCATTTGCCTTTATTTATTTCCATCCATGTTGAGCTTATTTGAACAACCTAAGGTTCTTCTAGCACTGTGTAAGAGCAGGAAAAATGAGGATACTCAGAGGGCAATTCATCCCACCAAGCTTAAGAAATCCCACTCTCTCCATTACATCTGAGGCTGCAGAACTTACTAAGAGAGAGCCCAAAAGTTCTGCTGTTAAGTACATGACATTTGTCACTTCCAGTGAAAAATACCAGGAATAAAAAGATTAGGTTAAGGGGAAAATACAAGAGAGAATAAAATAATTTCTGGGCCAATTCATCCAGAACAAGTGTAAAAGCTTTTGTGGCAGCTTAATGAGTAAGGTTCCCAACAATTTGTTGAAAGAGCAGCTGGGACACAAACCTTACCTGTTTTTGCAGATCAGGAGGGAGTTTTCTGTGTTTCTGGGCTTGGTTGTGTGCCATGGTTTCATCACAGGGGTGGATGGCAGGGCTGAAAATCCTGGGATGTTTTTTCCAGCTTTATCTCACACCATTGTGTTTCCTGCCCTCTGTGAAAAGTGGGTTGGAGAAGGTGACCTTGCACTGCTGATGAGAGCAACTCAAAGCCTAAAGAAATGGCAGAGATTAAAAACTGCTGTGCTAGATCCTGTAAACAGATGCAAAAAGAAAAAAAAAACCTCAAAAAAACCCCAAGAAACTTTGGAGATATGGCATAATCTCCTCAGTTCATGCAAAAAGAATTCATGTAGGGTGGTAATTAAGTTTTTTTAAATTATACTGTAACTGTACTTAATGATCCTTTTGCCATCTAATCAAGGATCTCACACTGACATTTTGCAATATTGCTAAAGCTTCTCATACCAGCTCATTTGTCTAACGAGGTTTCTATTTATAAACCTTACTGGAAGTAAAATTAAATTAATGAACAAGTCCCTCTCATTTTTCTGAAATACAAGAATATATTCACAGAATAGTTGGGGTTGGAAGGGACTCTCAAGATCATTTAATGCAACCCCCCTGCCAAGGCAGGGTCACCTAGAGCAAGTGGCACAGATATTCTTGTACTGAATTGGTATTGAATATTTATTCAGCAGTTCAGGCATCACTCATCATGATTTATTGAGAAAACATTTACTTTTGATTCAAGCACTTGCACACAGAAACGTTAGCAGAAGAGAAATGAATGTATTAACACTCTGCTGAGCAAAACCGACAAATAATCTTTTTCAGGAATTCAGGGGTTTTAATCCCATTTAAATATTTAATAAATAAACCTTTAAGAAGGAAAATAACAACCATTTACATTTCTCATTATCTTTGACTTAGTGGTTTAATAGTTGATGGCAGTGAAACATGCACTTGTATGACCTTGGGGCCTTTTGAATATGCTGATACAGACTAGTAACATCCATTTTATGGCACTTGCAATCATGAATTAATGCAGAAGAAGTTGTTTTTTAGAAATATTTCACGGTCTCCATCCTTGAAGGCTTTCATGACCACACAAAATAAAGTCCTGAAGAGCCTGATCTAAATTCAGTGGTGGCTCTACTTTGTGCAGGTGATTGGATCAGTGATTCCCCACCTGAATTATCCCATGGTCTCTCCTCTGACATCAAGGCCAGCCAAGTAGTTTTCACTGAAGAGGGTAAAACTGTGTGCTGATGTTTCCTCAATCAGCTTGAAATAAAAGGAACCAGCAGCCCTGTTCCTGGGGAGGCTGCCCAGAGTGAAGCACATTTCTCCTGAAAGGTTAAGTGCCCCATTTATCACCACTGGGAACAAAAGTTTGGCTTTGCCAGCGAGTGGCTGCTCCAGCTCCACTTTCTCAGCTGCATAAACAGTGAAAAATAAATAAATTTCACCAGCTGAAGGTTTAGGCGTGTCCCTGCCTATCAGGAAGTCTCAGGAATGAGTATTTGTGTAAAGGGCCCAACAGGTGAGGACTAAATCACTTTTGTGCTCAGAGCTGTTGAATACATCACTGCTGCTGAGAGCTGGGAACAGGAGGACAAGGGAAAATAACTCTTAACAATTTGAGCAAAACCAGAGGAAACAAGTCTGAAAATAGGAAAAGCTGGAAGGTGCTCTGGCTGATCTAATGGAACACAGTGGTTTGTCAAATATTTACAGTTTTATTCACTCTCTGGTTTGTTAATAAATTTGCATAATTTTGGGCCACAGGGAAAAAAACCCCAAAACTTGTCAGGTTTTGCTGCTGGGACTTTTTTGTTGTTTTCTTTTTTTCTTTTGACAAATAGACTGTGAGAAAACACTGCTGGCTTGGTGATAAAGTCATGCATACAACAGGAATGGCTTCCCCCCCCCTTTCTTTCTTAGAATTAAACTATATTGCCAAAACTAATGAAAAACTAGTGTTGAATTACAAGCTAATTCTGTCCTTAGGATTCAGGCAAATATATCTGATTATTCAGCTTTTAAAAAGAAAACCTTTGAATACCTCTCAGTCAATAGGCTTTCAGGTTCCTTCCTGCTCCAAGAAATACCACCCCTCCCCTCCCTGAGAGATAACTAAAGCTTTTGAAATAAGGAAAGATTGCTGGCATTTATGAAAAAGGTAAAAAAAAAATCACACCTAGGAGCCCTGCATGACCTGCTAATGTGCTTGAGCAGAAAGAGAAAATTTTCATGCACAATGAGGGGCTATAGAAAGAAAAAAAAAATCGATAATAAGCAACATTAAGATTTGCCCAGGAAATCTTTATTCCGCCCACCTCTGAATGTGCATTAGGAAATTGTTTTTGACAGTGTTTACAACCTGCACAGGGAACAAGTGCGTCCTTTAATGAATAGCTGTTTGCTCATGGACTGCTTGTGCACTGAGCAGAGGTGACTCAAACTAAAAGGCCCTAAAAGGCAAGGATGGGGGAAGGATGGCAGGTGGAGGCTCCCACCCAGCTGGGGAAGAGCAGACTGGGATAAGGAAAATGGGATTAGATCCCTGACCTTGTGAAACCCAGCACAGCCAGTCAACCAAACAAAGCCTTTTCTCCACTGTGCTGTGGGAGATATCAGGTGCTTGGGGTGGGGAATTCTTAGGGGGTGCCGGGACAAAGAGGCTTTGGGGGTGGAATGGAAAATGTTGGGAGTGGATGGAAGTTGCTGTGGGATGTTCAGAGGAAAGGATGAGGGGGAATCTCTGTGTCCCACCACTCACCAGAGGCGTCTCACCAGTGTCCCCCTCCTGCCCAGCAGAGTGAGCCCATTAATGGATGCAGATTGTCCATAGCTCCATGAGAGTTTCTGTGGAATTCACAGTTAGAGTGTGGAGCAAAAAAACCCACCAGAAACATCAAGGAATTGTTTAGGTTGGGAGGGACCTTAAAGACCATTTTGTTGCAGCCCCCTGCCATGGGCAGGGGCACCTTCCCCTATCCCAGTTTGCTCCAAGCCCCATCCAACCTGGCCTTGGACACTTCCAGGGATCCAGGGGCAGCCACAGCTGCTCTGGGCACCCTGTGCCAGGGCTCAGCACCCTCACAGGAAAAATTCCTTCCCAATATCCCATCTAACCCTGTCCTCTGGCAGTGGGAAGCTCTATCCCCTTCTCCTGTCACTCCAGACCCGTGTAAATTGTCCCTCTCCATCTTTCCTGCAGGATCCCTTCAGGCACTGGAAGGCCACAATGAGGTCACCCCAGAACCTTCTCTTCTCCAGGCTGAGCAATCCCAACTCTCCCAGCCTTTGCTCACAGCAGAGCTGCTCCATCCCTCTCATCAACTTGGTGGCCTCCTCTGGACTCACCCTCTGACAATGCCCATCTCTTCTTAGGGAAGGAAAATTCTGAATAGTTTTTATTCTGCCAAAATAAAGCTGAGAACTGAACAGTAGAAATACCCCCACATATGTGAAAAGAAATTCACAGCTCGCTGGATTTTTATTGCAATAACACAAGAAACTCCATATGTTTTTAACTTTCAACTTTTGCCTGTTCCCTTAATGTGGGCCATAAACATATCTATTTCTGAGATATTCATACAGGAGCAAATCAAGAATTCCTCTGCTTGGAGTGAATAAACATTGACATCTGCTCTGCCTGGTGGAAATTCTACCAGGAGCTCAGGAATAGACCAAAAGTGGGAACAAAAAAGGCAGATGTGAAACCTTTCTTTGCAAGGGAAGCTGGAGAGTTTAACATGTTCACTTTTGGGCCTCTCACAACAAGGCTCTGAGGAGCTGGGGAGTGTCCAGAGAAGGGAACGGAGCTGGGGAAGGGTCTGGAGCCCCAGGAGCAGCTGAGGGAGCTGGGAAAAGGGCTCAGCCTGGAAAATTGAATTTCAGGGTGTTCCTCTCTGACCTGCTGAGGTCCCTCTGAGGGGTCACACAACCCTCTGGGCCACTCCCAACTTGTATCAACATAATTCTTGGTGGGTGAGGAGAGCCCAAGGGCAGAGTGAGGCTGGTGTGGTGTGGGCATGGATGGAGATCTGCACACAGAGTCCCTGAGATCCATCAGCAGCCCTGGCAGAGGTTGTTGGGAACACAAACAGCTCAGGCACCCAGACTGCTTGGCTGCAGCAGGGGCCAGCCTGGGCTACAAAATCCCTCTGGATAACAGATTAAGTTAAGCCCTGCTGAACTCTGCCTTGCAAAGGCAAAGCTGAGTTTTAGCCCTCACAGTCTTTCCCCAGCACGATATTCCAATATCAGTGCTGGCAGCTGATCAGAGAGGAAGCTGAAGGGCTGCATGATGTGCAGAGTCATTTCAGATTGTCACTTCCATGGAGGAAAAATATTTCACTTAAACATTTGATAGAAAGTGTATGTTTATTTGTTTGTTTATTTAAGGTATTGGCATATATTTATATGCTTATTTATTTAAGGTATTGGCACAGCAACTTACAGCTGAGATTCACACCCAAAAAATTCCACTTTGTATGTGCAATATTTAAAACTGCAAATCAGGTTAAAGGCAAAGAAAAAAATCCATCTCACTGGAGCTAGGAAAAATGCCCTGAGTGAAGGCTGTACAAGCAAACTCTGAGGCTGGGGCAACTTCCATTGCTAGTCTTCATAAAATTGGAGGAAGAAGGTACATCTTGATTATATTTAAGGTCCTTTATTGTGACTCACAGGCATACCAAATATATTTTCAAAGGAGATAGAGTAAGACGGAACTCAGTCCTGTGGATGTAGCCTGGAATTTCTTTCCCCTCTTGACCCTACCTCTGATCCAAGAGCTCCCTGGAGTTCTTATGGCCAAAGGAAGGACAGCAGTGACCCAGCAACACCAGCTTTTGTCAGGCTGCTGCTCTCCACTGACCAGAGGGGAACCTGCAGCCACCAGAGGGTGCAAGGAAAAGAATCACTCAGATCTTCATGAGTTGAAACAACAAAAAAAATAATCTCAAAATACGTGTGAATGAAGATTTGAGACAAAGGGGATGATGTTGTTGCCAGCCTTTCTTACTAAAAACAAGAAATGTTTGAAAATCTCAATTTTAGTGGCAGAATATTAAGGGATAAAAATGTGGAATCCTTTTAATTTATGTTCTGACCACAGGACCCTCACTTTATCTTTACTTGTTTGCCAGTAATTTAATTGTGGACTCATAATTGTGAGTTCTGAAATTCTGGAACAACCCAATATTAGAACTGAAGTTACAGGAGTCAAAACTTCTGCTGGATCATCCTGAGCTTCCTGACAGTGGTTCACCCTCTCTTCGAGGCACTGCAAGACAGCTGCAAAAATGCATCAATATTGAAGCACTGAGAGATCTCCTGCTGTTTTATGGTGAAAATCCAGATGGTGACATTCATAAAAATGTTGTGGTAGAGCACTGCTGCATCTTAGGAAGAAATTCTTCCCTGTGAGGGTGGGGAGGCCCTGGCACAGGGTGCCCAGAGAAGCTGTGGCTGCCCCTGGATCCCTGGAAGTGCCCAAGGCCAGGTTGGATGGGGCTTGGAGCAGCCTGGGACAGTGGAAGGTGTCCCTGCCCATGGCAGGGGTTGAAATAAAAGGTGTTTAAGGTCTCTCCCAACCCAAAACATTCTGTGTTTCTATGACCTTCACAAACAAAGAAAAAGTGGTGGAAACCAGGTCTCTTGTGAAGATACAGAAGGTGGTCTGTGGTAAGAAAAATACTGAGACTTTTAAGAGTGTCCTTGACAGTTTTCGTGCATTGGTGTGCACTGGAAACCCTCCCTGTGCATTATTCATCCATAACTTTGCAACTGTGGGGGGAAAAAAAATTCGAGAAGGTCTTTGAGACAATGCAGACAAGTTTGACATCCCTTGGTGCTACAGCTGACAGCTGTCGTGTCAGCAGCAGCTCAGTGAACACCCTCCCACTAAAACCATGGAGGATTTCCCAAAAGCCTGAGCAGTAACCTCACATTTCCCCCCTTGAAGAAACTGTGGCCATGATGTGCAATGTGATAAATTTCAGCAAGAGCTGTGAGGCTGAGGAGGATTGAAATAAACATCAGGAGGACGCGCGCTCGGCACGCCGCCCGCGGCGTTTCCGTCAGGGCAAAGAGGGTCAGAGCATTGCTCTGCACACAAAATACATCGTGTTCTCCAGGAACACAGCAAGAAGGCAGGCAAGGACTCCTCAGGTAATCTTTGCTCAAAGCTGCACAGCAGAGAGCTGCCAGGTACGGGAGGTATTTTAAAAGTTCTGTGGGTAGAAACCCAGGCGGAACGTGAAGCGCTGGAGGATCCAAAAATCCTCTTTGCAGTGCTCCTGTCACAGCTGCCTGCACGTGGCAGCAAGGGCAGGCAGATGTTTGGGACAGCCCACAGCTGGATGGGCAGTGCTGTGGGATTGGTGCTCAAGTTGGAAGTCATCAGATGCAGAATGAGAGAGAAGCATCAAAACAAGCACAGAAAGAGAAATACACACACAAGGTTTGCAGGGAGGTCAAGAATTTCAGGGCAAGTGTTTTATCCATAAAAAAAAGACTGCTAGCAAAAATCCAGCCTGTTTCTTCCATGGATGAGCAGCAGAGGAAGAGAAATTGGACGTGATCTGTTAACAAGTCTCAGGTCCAGGGAAATTGTCTAGCAAATGGATTGCTGTGGAATCCCAAATGGTGACATCCTCTTTCTCCAAATCATCTGTTTGCCCACTCTCTGTCCCCTTTCTTCTAAGAACATGGGGTCAACTGAGCCTTGGAACCTTCTTCTGGGAGATGTGCTGACAGGGAAGCAAAGAAAGGCTCTGCCCACCATGGAGAGGCAGCAATTAGGAAGATCCCAAAGCAAAGGTGGCCAATTTTACCTGCATCAGTCCCATCAATAATGGGATTACAGATTAATCCCACAAGCCTGGAGGAGTAAAAGTACTTCAAAAATAAAAAGTGCTTCCTGCAGTTCAACAAGCCAGTAATCCTTGGGGAATACTCCATTCAGCTGAATTAGTGACCAGTTAAAGCCTTGGTGAGAAATAACCTTACCCCAACCTCTGCATTCAGTTCCTAAGATTATTTTAAGCCAAATATGAAGAAAAGGAATACTGTTGGAGTCCTGGATGCTGAGATTTTTAAACTTTCTGTGCTGAAGGGCACAGACCCACAAAAAAATACTATATTTGACCTGAGGCCATGGAGAAGGCTTCCAAAATTGATTGATAGCCCTGGGATTAAGGGTGTGGAGTTTGGTTAGAAGTGTGTAATATCATTGGGTGGAAAACTTAGAGTTTATGGTTTAAGAATACAGTAATATATATAGAGCAAGATGGAGGGTTTAGGGCAGAGACTGGTCCTTCTTCTTTACCTTCTCCTCCTTGGGTTTGAATGGTATTTTGTAATTGGACAGAAAAATCCACATTGTAGAACACGAGTGATTAGTTATTGGGTTAATAGTGAAAATAATTTAAAAGTGAAAACAATTTCTTAATTGGAGAGTTTAGCCTTAAAAGACCTTGTAACAAAAGAGAGCGAGCCATTTTGCACCTCGTTAGTAGAATGCTGTAGAACTCACCACTTGCAATATAAATAAGAAATCATAAATCTCAGCCTGGACACAAAATACCATCTCAAGTGCCTTCAATCCCCGCCTTGACAGAGGCAGGAAAAGAAGCTGAGAACCAGCAGAACATGAGCAAATAACACAGGCTGGAATATAAATGCTTATTGAAGCAGAAGAGGGGCAGCTCCTCCCAGCTCTTGGTAGAACACACACTCGTGGAGGGCTTGGGAACAGGGGCTGAATCCCACACAAAACTGAATTTTCCAGTCCCCTGTTGCTGACCCACTTGCCTTTAACTTTGGGCACTCACAGCAGTGCCCAGGAGCTTAGGGTTGAATTACCCTCTGCACACCCAAGCACCAAATCAGCAAATTGGTATTTTTCCCTCAAATCTCCACATAAATTTGATAAGAGGATATTTTCAGATGCTGTGTTTTGCTTTGTGCAGGCACAGGCTCCTCCACCACTCATCAATATTTGGTCTCATTTAAGGGTCAGGACACTGCCAAGTTCACCACTTGGAGCCAGTAAGCAAGAAACTTATTTTTCCTTTTCCCTAACTCTCATTTATATTGAGGTAAAACCACCTTTCATCTCATACAGGTTACCAACCAAGTTATTTACAATTTTCCTGATATGTTTATCATTTTCAGTCAGGGTGCCATGTGAATTTTTAAGCTAAATTTTAAAATGAGGACTACTTTAATTATAAACCACCAGTGTGTTTAGTGCTGTTCAATTGAGCCTTGAAGGAAAAAAAAAATTAAAATTGACATTTCTCCAAATTTCTGCCTAATTTGTTCCCCAGTCTGATGCTTAAGGGGATTTTCTCACAATTTTGGCCATGCAATGCATATGCAAATTCATATCAGAGTCTTAAACCACTGGGAGGTGTCTTGAAGAGAAGTTCAGTGCCATTTGTATTTCCAAAGAGCAAACCAGCCTGCCTGAACAGCTTTCCTTACCCCTGGAGAAGGAAATGCTCCAAAGCATTTTTAAAATTCAGATTAGCAAAACATTTATGCCTAATCTCCCTTTGATGCCACCTGAGAGAAGCTCAAGGAAGGAGCACAGGGACCAAAGGGGTTGAGGGAGGGACCTGCAGCAGGGCAGGTGGATGAAAACCCAACTTTTTGATTTGAAACTACCTGAAGTTCACTGTCACCGACATGATATATGAAAAATCCTTTTTTTTTTATGATTTTTCTCTCTTGAGAAGCTGAGAGGCTTCAAGAACAAAATGCAAATAATTCTTATTTGCTGCTGTAGAATGCAACAGGTAGATTTGTGATTTGTTTCATCTAGTTGTTTCTAATTAATAGCTAGTCACAGTCTAACTCTCTAGACTGTCTCGGTCAGAGACAAGCTTTTGTTATTCATTCATTTTTTATTCTTAGTTAAGCTTTTTGATGAATTTTTTTTCTTCTATTCTTTTAGTATAGTTTTTAATATAATACATATTATAAAATAATAAACTAAGCTTTCTGAACATAGAGTCAGCTTTTTCATCTCTTCCCTCATCCTGGGACCCCTGTGAGCAATGCATCAGTTCACTATTTTCAATTATGCCCATAAGGGAAAGTTATTTTTTGCACCTTTTCTTTCACCTTACCAAGAAGAGATGAGAAAAGGTGCAGCAGGTTTTGCCCTCACAGCTTAGAGACATCATTTCTAAATTGGGATTGCAGTGATTTCTCTACTACAGCAGCTACACAAGAACAGTATGAACGACAGAAAAAGGGAAAATTATTATGGAATTATTATTAAAATTAGTCAGGAAAAAGCTAAGGATTCAAAAGTCAGGACACCTATTTTCTTCCTGCTTTATCTCCCAAGATCTTTATGTAAATCCTGGCAGTCCCAAAAGAATTTCACATCACCTGGAAATATCCAAGCTTTGTCCCCTTTCGTGCTGTGCAAGTAACCAGAGGTGTTGGTATTGTCATTAATATCTTTGTAATTAAAATTAAAAGTCTGGGAGCAAATACCTAGTTCTGAAAAAACCTGAAAAGCCAACATTAACATTAAAAATAATTGATTTTTTTTTCAGGAACAATATGTCCTATAAAAGCCTTAAACAAAGCTACTGCTTTTATACCTGCAGGAATTCTCTCTCCACAAAGATAATGACCCGACTTAATTGCCAATTAGTGGAGCTCCTCCCAGTGAGACCTTCTTTTATAAATGAGTCCTTCTGAGTCAAAAATCCTTCTGAAATGTATTTAAGCTTTTTGCATGTATTTAGGAGAGGCTGTATTGAAGTGAAAATAATGGGGAAAAAGAGAAGTTGGGGGTTTGTTTGTTCTTTTTTTTTTTCATATTTTAATGAATTTTAATATCTGCTGGTGCCAAGCAATTTTCATTCAAGAGAATTTTTTTGTTTTTTAATAAAGGAACAGGTACTTTTAGAGTTTTAATAATATAGCTGGGCTCCCTTGGTACTTCTAAATTTGGGCACAAGGGAGA